>NW_028318415.1:2739330-3078660 GCF_062004578.1 Staurois parvus
ACTTCATTGTGTGACCACATGCCTTCTTTAGGGACATTAGGTTAAATATTTTACTCCCAGTGCTAAAGTCACCATTCAAAGATTTGTATATTGCGATCACATCACCTCTTTTCTTCAGGGAGAGTGAGTTTAACCCCTTCACGCCAGCGCCTCCCGGCCCTTTAAGAGTTTCAGAAACTGGGAGGTGGGGCGAGGTTCAGTGTCATGTGACCGCCGTGAAGCGTCGTCATGGCGGTCACATGATCGGGAAAGGTCCCGATCGAAAGAGGAGATCGGGACCTTTCCATGAGTACCGGACATGTGTGCTGGGAGTGCGCAGGGCGCGCGCTCTGGCACATATGTCCTTTTTTAATAGAACGCAAATGTGCCGCCGCTCGGTGTCTAGGCCCAGACGCCAGGAGGCCGCACATTTGCATTCGGCCGGCGTGAAGAGGTTAATGTAAGTAGTCGTTCCTCATAGCTAGGGTCCTCCAGCCCCCTTATGAGCCTTGTTGCATCCTTCCTGAAGATTGGAGACCAAAACGGCATACTCAAGATGTGGCCAATGCAGAGTTTTGCTTCTCAATCACTGGCTTTAATAGCATGGCTGTGTGAAAACCAGGTCTTGAAGGATAGGGTTTATCTGATTCAGTAATACCGACCTTGCTCAGAGCAACAAAATCTACCTTTCACAAGATCTACCATTGAACATGGAAGACCTTCTTCACCTAGTTCGAGGAAAAATGTCTGAGTCCCAGAGAATACTCTGTAACTTGTAACCTGGTCTTTCTTCAATCTAATGTTCACCAGAGCCTAGCCTTGAGCATCTTTAAAGGACAGGTCTCTGCCTAATCCATCCTCTTCCAAAAATCCCTTGTTTTACAGTCCCTAATGAGTAAATTTTTGCTGTCTGCAGTTGTTCACAGGTATTCGCAAAAAGAGCAATGACATGTTTCTAGAGACAGATGAGCAACTCTGTGTGTAGACTGTTTGCATCCAGGGTCACTCATCTGTCCTCAACCAAAGGTAATCACTCTATATGTGATTACATGAGGATAGCTGAAGAACCTGTCTGCTTGGCATTAATTTGTACAGGCTGAGAGAGTGCAGCTGAATGTAAACACTTGGCCATGCCCGCCACAGAAATATACTGGCCTGGGCAGTGTAGAATCATAAATGGTTGTGTGAATGAGCCCAAAGACACAAGCTGTGTAATTATCAGTGCAATCAAGCTAGCGATTTTTAGTAAGAAACACTGCTGATCAAGAGCCAGAAAACACTGTCATTTGGGTTTTTATGTTCCATTTCTATTGTTTGCACTTTGAATTTTTCTCAATCACAATAAGATTGATTTTTTTTCACATTTTTGGTATTTATCCACATTACAAAGCAGTGGTGGGTTAACACTGCTTGTGATTTTTTTTTCCATTTTAGGATTGTTAGAAAGACGGATTTCTCAATTTAAGGTTTTAACAGACAAGCTTAATGCATCACCATAAAAAATATTCTCATAGTGACTAATGGCCCACTGCACAATATTGATTAAACTACACAGCTATATTCTTTCACTCTCCTTTTTGTTTTATTGCCATATCCTTTGTATTCTTATTTCATTCTTTTTTATGGCTTCAGATCATCAAGATTTTGAAAATGGTTTTCCATGCCGCACTCAATTGATTTCTAGGGAACCTGACAGAGGCACAGGCTCAGGTGCAGCTGATTCCCACTAGGGGATTCTAGCCAATTATCTCAAACCTTAATTCAGCCAGTATTGCCCTGCCATGCATAACATTTGCTAGAGGATGCCGCCACACTAGCTGAGTGATGGAATGAAACCACTGTAAGGGGCTAAATTACAGGGCACTGTTATTAGTCTTTTTCAGGGCAGAGAGGTTAGGAGAGAAGTAGCATACCTGCCATCATTTTAAATGAGTAAGGAGGGGACATGTACAAATGAACCGAGACATACATATACAAGGGTTATAGATTACCACTGCAAACTAAATATACTAAACAGTTTTTGTTGGATGTACACATTATCTTGTTGCTTTTATGATGAGCACTGGGAACCTGGCACCACCAGCCTTCAGCCCTGAAAAACACATTTGAATTATCACAACAAGCATCCCAGATACCATGCTTATCATCATCATCATCATCATCATCATCATCATCATCATCATAACACTTAACCTCTCCCCACAAACCTTAACACTCAACATACCCCTGATATTACCCCTAACAACAAACCTAACACTTAAAGCTAACTTAACACAAAGTCCTCATGCACACTGGATATTTTTACAGCTGCTGTTTTGGGCTTTTGACTTTTTTTTTCTACAGCCAGTAAACTCCCCAGCATGTTATCCTATGTGTCCATGCATACATAGACTAATCAATTTTTTGGCTGGAAAAAAAACCAGCACTGGTGGGTTTCTAGAGGAGTTTTTTAGCTGTAAAAATGCTCTAACACTGAAAAAATGTGGCACAGCGTGGTAAAACGCAGCAAACCAGCGTTTTGGACTTTTTCGACCAAAAAACAACACGAAAAACGTGGAAAAACCCTGCTAAATGTGGCAAAACTCCACTAAACGCTAATGCAAAAGTTCTAAAGAAAAAAAGCTGAAAAACTCACGTTTGTAACGTGATTTTACACAGCTAACGTTACCAGCGTTATCAAAACGCCCAGCGTGCATGGAACCAGAATATTAACCCCTAAAACATAACCTGATCATAACACAACCTAATGGTTACCATTAACCTCAATTCTTACTGTAACCATTTATTTTAACTTCATATTCTCTGACTTAAGCTTACCGTTCCTTAAGTTATTTAACCTCAAAACTGGAGTGAGCAACACACTTGCTTTCTAATCGACTGATATGTCATAACTTTGCATACACATAGGAAGGGAAAATGTCATTGCTGAAAAAATATGGCGTTAATAAAACCCGATTCTGAAATTGGAGCAGACATTACTAAAACCAACGAAGAGCTTATCATTTTTAAACAAAGGCTCCAGAGATGCAGTTGGCCTAGATTTTATTTGCAGAATTGAGCAGAATGGTGATATTCAGGAGACTCTGGATGTCATGGGATGCTTGGTGCCAGCTGATTTCTGTGAATAGATTATAAATTTAGATTGGGTTTCAATAAATCCCACCTAGGAGTAAAAAATGAAGGAACTCAGTACTTATTGTGTAGTTTAAAAGGTAAGGGTCACCCACTGACTTATAGTGTATCCATTCAACATACTCTGATGCCTTAATTCTGACTTGTGGCTATAGCAGCAGGAGGAGCTGGGAACCCCAGAAATAGGTCTCACCTTGGCAATCAGTGAATGATATAAGAATTTTTTTTTTTGGGGGGTGACTTATTTAAAATATTAGTCACAAATGGTCATATGCAACGAATTGAAGTACTTATGTTACCAGTGTTAACTGTTTTTCATAGTCTAACGACTCAATAATTACAATTCATTATGGTATATATGAAAATGCCTAATTGCATCTAATGATAGGGTAACTGATTACATATTTAAAAGGTAATTCTTCTAAGTGGCTTTGGTGAGAGCATGTTGCATGCAACCATTGCTAGTCCTTATGCCCTTGTTCTGCATGTTTAAACTTCAGCATTGTCATTTTCTGAATTAAAGTGGTAGTAAAGTCAAAATATGAAAAACCACTGACAGGCAGACCCTAGAGGTCTCTTCTGTCATAAATGTCTCCTTTCCCAGTAAGAGATAATTTGTTCCGAGCATGCGAAGCTCAGACCACAATTACGACCCCCCCATGTGTGCAGCAGTTTGTCTCCCATGCATATGCGCAGGAGTGATGTCACTGCAGCCGTGCCATTCAAGCGGCTGAAGATACAAAACCCAAAAGGAAGACCAGGCAAGGGTGAAAGTGCTAGGGATCAAGGGGAGCTGTGACAGTGCAGAGATGGAGGGCTCCAACTCATGGGGCCCCCGGGCAATAGGGGATCATGGGGCCCCTATGTCCTTGCCCAAACTCAAAAAAGCCTATGAAAAAGGTACCAAGGGCATCTCATGGGGCCCCCCACTGACCCTGGGCCCTCGGGCAGTGCCTGAGTTTCCAAATGGTCAGTCCGCCCCTGGTCATAATGTACTAGTATGCAGTGCATGCTAATATATTATGACATAATCCTGCAGGGGGGCACTTTTTAAAAATTTTTTCCAAGAGATTTTTCAATAAGGCAACATTAAACAATGTCTTACCATACTATGTTATACTTTTGACCATATTTGATGTCCAGTACTATGTAGTACATGTCTATGTACCGTGAACACCTTAACAATATATTTTATTGTGATTTTAGAAAATTCTAATAAACGTGTATTTTTACTTTTCAGAAAATTGATTTGTAGTTTCTGTTTACCTTCAAAATCTCATTGGAGGATATCTTTTGTTCACTTCCATTTGTTTGAAACTAATAGTGCATGTCATGTGTACTGCTCTATACACACAAGATGTCCCATAGGCCCTAGTCCATTTTGGGAAAGAGAGGGTGGCTACATTCTTACATACAGTGGGAACATGGAGAACAAACTTAGTCACCCTCTATCATGAGATCAGATCACAGCAGCAAAAAAAAGTAGTTTGAAGGAGGCTGAAGACAATA
Organism: Staurois parvus; assembly: GCF_062004578.1. Lineage (NCBI taxonomy): Eukaryota > Metazoa > Chordata > Amphibia > Anura > Ranidae > Staurois > Staurois parvus. The sequence continues at coordinate 2,743,951 of NW_028318415.1, forward strand.
GAAGTTACATTTTTGTGTTATGAATGCATACCTGAATAGATTTTTTTTTGCTTTTAAACCAGACTTTAGTGTCACTTTAAGTTGTTTTTCCATTCCTGCTGATTATGAATCTGACATTTCCAACAGAGATTTCTGTAGAGATGACACAGGTAAAAGGAAATGAAAGATGGTAGGTCCCAGACACTAGACCTTACAACAGCAAATTACCATTTCATGCTCACCTTACTACTATACACTGAATGCCACATGTGTGAATTTCCCAGACAAAATGTCAGATTACATGACTCTTGTGTTCATTTTATTCTAGATATCCAAGAATAGTGGAAATTAGATACCAGATTCAGTTTTTTTTTCTCATTTAAAAATTGCATTACCCCACATCAGCCAATCAGGTTAAAAACTGCAGTAGTTACATTGGCTGAATGTGTGCTGGCTGCAATGCGTGTTGATAGGGCTCACCAAATGGAGTTTTCATTATAAAGCGCAACTACAGGCAAACAGCTAACACAGATGAAATACATGTAAGTGAGCTGTTTCATGCGCCAAAAGATTTGTTTTCCTATCCACCCAGTCTTGAGGATTACACAGCTTTGCTATGCAGCACAGACCTACCCGGTAGACCAAAAGACCTGAATTTTTATTACTGCAGTTAAGTAACACATTCAGGGTGTGTCCCTCCTCCAGTCTTTGACTGGACAGTGAAAGGAGAAGCATAAAACTAATGAGTTTATCTCTCTGTCACTCTGCTCTCTCCTGCTATCCATTGCTAGCACATTGGCACTGCAGCACAACTGACTGGCTCCTTGTGCTGCTTTTCTCGCTTTCAATTGAGCTCTACTTTACAGGGACAGAAAGAAGCTGATACACAGCCAATTTCAGATATTCCATAATGAACTATGATTTATTCTTGCATTAAGAATCATATACAGTATATTTTAGATTGACATTTCCATTCCTGCTTAAAGAAGCAGATTACATTTCTGCAAAACGTGTAAAGTTGCCAGCTACCCTGTGTTGTTACAGTAAAAAATGTATTTATAAACAAGATCAGCATTTGAATATGCACATAGAGCAAAAACCAATGTTGGTGGGTAGAAGCATATGGAAATGCACTAGTCTTTGAAAAAGAGAGGATACACCTTTCTTAAGAAATGCGGGGTTTTAATGTGTTATTGTTTCTAAAAAAAAAAAAGATTAATGCATTTTAGACAAAAATTTTAATGTCGATCTCTGTAAATTAATTTATCTGTTGAGATACCATATATATATATATATATATATATATATATATATACACCTCAAAAATCCTCGTCTCTTCATTTTTTTTCTTTTGTTTATTTAATAATGTATTAATGAGGACAGAGCTGCATTCATTTGTGTCTCTTATATCTGCTTGGAATTCAGCTTCAAAGAAATTTGTAGTCTGCTTAGGTAAGCTCTTGCTATTGCTACATGTATTGTTCTGAGAATTTTTGAGCATGCTTTTATATACATAAATATGCAATGTAGGAAATGTGTAACCTTCTGCTTTAAAAGATACAATTACACAGCTGTTTTTGGTCCTTGACTAGTCAATCGCCAGTTAATATCAGTCTCCTTTCAGTATGTCACAAGGTGGCCCTTCACTGATAACATCCAGAGCCAATCACATCTCATTAATAATGAATCCACGTTTAAATTAGGAACTTGGCTGGCTGCTTTGTTCTCAGGGGACAGTATAACATTTATTGTCAGATGTCATTTTTGATGTCCATACATAGCAGTGGAATTAAATGATCAGTTGGTCTTACCTTTTTTGCCAGATTGAATCCGCAGTTTCTCGAATGCCAAATGGATAAATGGAGAGATAAATTCAACAATTGATTAGCACAAAAGTAGTGGCAGGTGACCCATAAATATAAACATCACATCCCAAAACATAGAGCAAAGAACATAGAAGTACCAGTAAATAGTACAGGACTTTAAGGGAGTAATCCTCTCAAATAGAAGTTCACAAAAATCAAGGTTTATATAAAATTACAGAATTCTATTAGTGTACATCACCAACTAATAAAATCATCTAATTGGCATTCATATAAAAACTTCTTAAGGCCCATCCACAACAACCATGTCTGACGTTCACGGCCTGTGAGGAAGTCAATGTGACGAAACGCGTCATGAGGAAGTGACGCAAACTGGAAGTATCGTGGCGGCCATTTTAGAGAAGGCATTTCATTATCGGAATTCATGTAATCATATACTCTTTAATAAAGTAGCACTTTTAATGTACTACTGCACTATGGATATTTGTTTTTAATATACATTTTGGGAGCACAAAAGCCAGAGGCACTGAAATTGCCTCTGAAAGTCAGAGGCTCTGAAATTGATAAGAAGGTGCATATTGAATGTATAGAGGGTAAGGTGCATGGCCGGAAGGGGAATGGTGGAGCACTAGTGGTGGTGTGATATCAAGGTTTGATAGTCACTGACATGTGGGATCAGTGGAGAAGACACTTATATTGATGTTATGTATGAAATTTGTAGAAGAGGGTAAAAGTATATATTATTAATGGTGATTGGTAAAGAGCACAATATTCAGAGTAAACAATATTTTGAGAGACTGAGCACATTTCATGCGTTGAGGACATACTACTCTATATTTATTTTCTTTATTTGGGAGCACAAGCGGAAGAGTAGACAGAAGAAGAGTGGAGGAGAGGAGGATTTATTTATATACAATGCTTGATTATAAGAGGAATCTGGTGAGAGCATAAGAACATTGAATGACTTATATGGATTTTGAGGATTCACATTGCGCTGATTTGATAGGAACCATGTGTTAACATCAGCACTTAAATGTTGGTCCAAGACCTAACAATCTGATTGTGAACTATACAGAATCGTTGTGTTAAATCAATCCGTTGTGATTAGAGCCTCTCTCAACATGTTTTGCGTAGAGCTTCTTCAGGATAAGGGTGCTACAAAAATCACATATCATAACAGTAGAAATATTGCAATAGTAATATAAATATAAATTAAAGAAAACATGCATTTGTTCTCTCAGACAGAACAGCACATAATAATGGAAATCATTCACAAAAGGAACCATTTGGTTATTCATAAATAAATGCCAGGTGTTCAAGTGCTGGCACTGGGCTCTGAGACCAGACTCTTGCCTAAGAAATCACTGGTGGAATAGACATGAACGGCAACCATAAACCCACACTAGATATCTAAAATAAAGATCGTAAATAATACAAGTAAGGGCACAATATGCAAAACCCTCAAAAAGTGCTAATAAAGATATCCTATACCTTCAACTGGCGGTGTATCAAACATAGATGATAGGAAGCCCATACATATAAGCCCATATATAAATATATATATATATATATATATATATTCATTTTGTAAAGTGATGCGCAAACTGTAGGTGCTATATAAATCCTTTATAGTAATAATAATATAGTTTGATACCTTTCAGGTGCTAATAAGCACTGCAGATATGTTGAACTAAACAGTGATCACCAAACTGGGACCTAGGAATCGGATGCAGCCCTTTGTCTGCATATATACCCGGCCTTTGGGGTGCTATTCCTCCCACTGGCACCAACAATGGGGCACATTCCTTCCATTATACCAATGATGGGGCATTATTCCTTATCCTGATACAGCGATGGAGCACAATTACTACCACTAATACCAATGATGGGGCATTGTTTGCTTCCATTGACACCAGGGCATTTTCTGCTAACACTGACCGACTGCCCCCCCAAAGTCTGAAGAACAGAAAACTAGCCCTTTATTTAGAAAGTTTGGCGACCCCTGATCTAAAACAAAAATAGTAAATAGATACACATCACCATCATAATAGTTTGGCATATCAACAAAATCAATAGGTAAATGGATGTGAATATCAGCCCAAGATACTACAAATATGATAATAGGGATTATATTTATTTATTTATTCGCACCAACAAAACCAATAGGCAAATCGATATGAATATCAGCCCAAGACACCACAAATATTACAATAACAATTTATTATATTTATTTATGTATTTATTTTTACAAATAAAAAAAGCAACATTCAAGAAATGTTAACATCATAAAGGAAATAAAGATAAGGCGAATGCCTTATCTTTATAATGCTGCCAACATGTGATCAGTCCAGCAAGCCAATAAATGCAAAATTACTCTAGGCTAATGAGGGCAGGCTGGAGAATTACAGACTGCTGACTGGATACCACAAGCAACAGCACCATTTCCCTTTCCTTTAGTAGTTATTTATGTCTATGGCTCATTTTATCAGTGTATCACCTGCTGTAGTATGTTAGCTTTTGTCTTTGAAAGGTTCATGCAGTATCTTTATCCATATCCGATATGCCATGCTTTAAATTGAATTACATAGAGTTATTGTCTGAAATATTTAAATCTAAGATGTAAAATGTCAGCTCAGAAAGCTTTTAAATGTGTTGTAAATCAATTACATTTACCACGGCTTTGGTTGCTAAGCTATGACAAAATGTTGACTGCAGTATCCCCTGTCCATGCACTATAATACAATCCGTCATTCTATGGCGAAGCCTTCTCATATTCATTTTCTTATTACTTTTATGCCAAACGCTGCACTCATTCAGTCGTAGCTTTCAAATTAGGCGTGCTGCTTACAGCTTCCCGCTTCATGATCATTATTCTCTGATCCATGAACAAGCTAATTTACACTAATAATGTAATCACCTTCTAAGGAAGGACTGTGCTACCACAGTAAATGAGATCAACTGCTAGGTACGTGCTTTTTTTTTTATTATTAAGTCTGAAATTAGTTGTATTTTTGCTATTCATATGATTATTAAGATAACAAGAGGTGTAAGCAGATTTTAAATTACAAGAACCCAGCAATATACAGTATAAGCAATCCTTTAATGTTTTGTATCCTTTTCCGAATAACTTCTAAATTTGTCTGTAAAAGAACAAGACAATCTACAAATTTATGTAATATTTCCAGACTCCCTTGCATATGCAGAGGTTCCTCAATAGGCAGCAGTTCACATCTATGCAGTGTGTTTTTGGTGTATTTCTTTTAGACGTGTTTTACATGCATGTTAGGTACCCTGCCATTACACTGTATAGAATGTGCAGTTTTATGAAAGCACATCAGAGATGCAGCTTGCAGGATGTTAACACACCACATCTAAAACACACAGGTGTGAGAGGGGCTTTAATCACAATACTGGATAGACAGAATTTCAAATTGTTTAGATTGTAAATTTTGTTAAGAAAAGTACAGTTCCCTCTGTTTGATCTACAGTATATACAGTACAGTGGAAAGATTTTAGCAAACTTTGTTGCACATGTAGAGCCCTCTAGTTAGATATGATTTTTATGGTTAGTAGCAGACTTCTTAAAAGCCTGGGATGAATCAGCCTGGGAGGCAGTGAGGTTACCTCAGGGCTAGCTGGGAGGCTCTACAGGTCATGGCTTCCAGAGCCTTCCCACCCTTCTAGAAACTGCTGGAACTTTCTAGAGTGGGGGCAGAGGAGGGGGGATGCCTGAATATGCATGTTTGAGGGAACCTGGCCAATCCCCAGGCAGGAGGCCTGGCATGGTGGTTAGGACAACCCTTAAATGTGGGAGAACCTGATCAGCAGAATAGTTGTTAGAGTTGGGTGGAAGATGGAGTGAAGGAAGGTGCTGGTGTGGAGTCTGGGAGGGGGCCCCAGCGAAGGAGAGCCTGCCTACAGGCTGAAGTTGTACGGAAGAATCTCCACTGTCCTACAGTCTACTAGGAAAGACAGCCTGTCAGCAGGGAAGAAGCCAGTCCAGCATAAGGTCTGAAAGCAGCTACAGGAAAAGGACAGTGTGAGTAGTTCTACAGGTGCAATACCAAACTAGTTCTCATTTGATACTACTTCACTATAGGTCTTGGAATTCCTTGCCCAGGCATTCCATATATCCCTAGACCCCTTCCAAGTTGTTAATCCCTAATAAAAACAACAAAATCAAGCTCAAGGACTGCTTTACTGACTCTGGGAGAAAGTGTGGAAAGTGCATGTTGCCTGGCTGTGCAGAGCTTAGACCCAGCAAAATCCAGCGGCCCTCAAGGGGGTAGCGCTACATACATTTTGTATTAATTGTTTCAACTAGGAAGGCTTCAAAGTTTGCATCCCTGTAGGCTAGGTTCACAATTATATGGGTGGTTGCCGCTGTGGGAAATTGAATAATGCAAAAGCAACTTATCTCCCTGCAACAAGAGTTGAAATTGAAGTGCCACACCGCTGCTAAGACGTCCAAATGCAATTTTATTCAAAGCGGTACATTTTTTTGCATGGAAATATGTTGTTTTTTTTATTGTAGGCCTGTAATTTTTAGGAATAACTCACTGAAATCTGTCCGAACAAGAGTCTATACATCCCAGGTATGATAAAATTTGAAACACAAAATCATAAATTATAATATAATAAATAATCAAAAAATAATAATAATACATTTAATTGAATAATGTAATCAAACCAAAAACACTGAAATTTGAAATAGAGCGCTAAGTTCGCACATCACTGAGCTTAATCGCAAAATCGTTTTCAGTGTCTGATGACGAATTTACCTACAAATCATTATCACTCAATTCTGCAAGTGGTTCTGATTTACTATCGCTGTTCCCTAGCTAGTCTAAAACCGCTTTTGACATAAAGGGACGCTTTTTGGACGTCATGGACGTTTCTCAGTTTCAAGGCAGAAAGAACGGTAAAAATTTAGGCAGGGCACAGGACAAAGCACTAGGGACAAAATGTATGTGAAATGGTTTGATACAGCAATGTTTTACTATGTGATTTTAGCGTATTTCGTGAATGTCACTTTTTAAAATGTTTACATTTCCTGCCGGTTCCGGCCCCCGTACATCCCGACGGAACCCGGGAGACGGATGCCGGCATCGGCCGGAGGAGATGGCCGGGGACGCTGCAGGGGGGACATCGCGAGAGCACAGGACAAGGTAACCAAAACGGTTATCACAGAGCAACGCTGCAGGGTAATCCTGAGTGTAGCTTGGGGTTACCGCTTTTGGCACTGATAATTAACCCCGAGCTACACTCAGGAATACCGCCAGGGAGGTTAAAGGTCAGGGGTACAAAAAAAGAAAAGTAGCCAACACGATTCCCTGTGGCTGCAGTTTTAAAAAAGTGGCCTAGTATGGGATCTGTGGAGTGTGGTGCTTTATTGTTTTGTTTTGTATGTTTTTAAAGATGTTTTTTCATTAAAGAAGTTGCTCATTTAATAACCTTTTTACCATCAGCCTGTGCATATATTTATTTCAGGTACTTATATAGTGCCGTCAATTTACGCAGTGCTTTAATTATATATTTTACATTCACATCAGTCCCTAACCCTCAAGGACCGTACAATCTAAGGTCCCTAACTCACATTCATATACAAGGGCCAATTTAGACAGGATCCAATTAACCTACCAGTATGTCTTTGGAGTATGGGAGGAAACCAGAGTACCCGGAGGAAACCCATGCAGGCACAGGGAGAACATGCAAACTCCAGGCAGGTGGTGCCATGGCTGGGATTCGAACTAACGACCCTAGTACTGCCAGGGGAAGTGCTAACCATTTAGCCACTGTGCTGCCCAGTATCTATGTAAATACACTATGAACAAGCATTTACATATATATAAATAACCCATGACTCCTGGTTGAATCCATAACCAATTTCTTCAGTTTGGTATGCACATAGGTGTTTGATTGGGGATTCCCGGACTACCGCTTTTGAGACCTTGAGGCCCTTTTTTTCTGGGAGATTTTGCTGTTTAAAAAGGTGCAGGTTCTCACAAGTACAGCAGCCCATTAATTTGAGCACACTTACACGATGACATTAGTGCAGGTTGACCAATAGGATTCATCATTGCATTGATGCGAGGAAAAAAAGGGGAATGTGGTCCTTAGAAGGGGGATCAGAAGATTTTCAGTTATGCACACTGCCTAATCAGAAATTTGGGGAAAGAGCAGAGAATGCCAGAAGCTGTTTCTAAAATCCTGTTTAAAATGTGTTTCTTGACTGATTTTTGGAAGTAATTAAAGTGACACCCTGATTGAAAAAAAATCTATTTAAGTATGTATTCCTAGTTCAGAACAGTCCCTTCTATTGTTCTCAGCCTCCTCCAAATCTCCTAATCCTTTTTTTTTTTTTTGCTGCTGTGATCCAACTTCCTATTAGAGGGTGGCTACATTCATTCTCAATGGTCCTACTGTATGTCTGAACATAGCCATCCTCCATTCTTGCTCCTGAGATGGATCAGGGAGTATGTACCGTGAACTATGGGATTTGTAGTGTGCATAGAGAGGTGCACATGACTGTAACTAATGTGCGCGTCTTGTTCCAAACAACAGGTGGTGAGGGGGGAAAGGATAAGTTCTGGAGCTCACTTGGGACATCACAAAGAGGCTGAAAAACACAGTAAAATGCAGTTTTATGAAATATATATCACAGGCAAATTAAGTAGTAAATATGTATGGATTATTTTTGGAGAATAAAGAAATACTTAATGTCACTTTAAAATTTTAGCCTAGTGCTAAATTTCTTAAGTGCAATATATTGCTGATTAAAACGTTGATGCTATGGTTCTACTTATTAAGCAATTGCCATGGATATTCTCTGCATGTATTCAGTATTATCAATTTCCTGCAACCAGTAGTCTCTCTATAGGGTCAAGCAATAATGACACCTGCTGGTCAGCCTAAAGTTTACATGTGACAACAGGAGTATACTGTTTATCTAGTGGTATTTACACGTATGTCATTGAACTTATAAATCTTTTGGTATGATTTCAAGATTACAGATGATTTCATACTGTATATTGTACTAGAACGCCAAACTAAATACAGATTAAATATGTGCTTCAATGCAGCATCATGCACGCGTTATCCAGATACTGTATTGTGCAAATGATAATGTAAATAATATATAGATAAAAATTACACCACATAAATTTGCACTATTAAGAAGAAAACAAAGTTTTTTTTTATTCAAAGTTGAAAATGAATTATTGAGATATATACATGCAGCACGGTCTGTCTGCTTCCGTTTTTCATCCAAGAATAGCCATAATGCACCTGTCAACCTTGCTTCCTTTTGTTGTTCATCTGGTTATCTCAGAAATACTGCTTGTGATGCAGAAGTGATTTTACCATAACATCAATTTTAGGCATCAGAAATCCTGATGTAAATACTGTTGAATGGTTAGAGACGCCTGGCTTTTTTTTTCTGCTTCTAAATGCCCCTGCATGTTAGTCTATGTGTCCATGCATACATAGGTGTTTAGAGGAGTTTAGAGACAGAGGCGTTTAGAGGAAGAAAAACACTCTACTGCCAGCACGTCCAGGAAAAGCAGCATTTTGATAGAAGAAAAGCTTGATGCTCCTTAACCTCCCTGGTGGTATTCCCGAGTGTAGCTCGGGGTAAAGTTTCAGTAACAAAAGCGGTAACCCCGAGCTACACTTGGGAATACCATGCAGCATTGCTCAGGGATTCCCTGCAACACTTACCTTGTCCTGCGCTCCCACGATGTGTCCCCTGCAGCGCCCCCGGCCATCTTCTCCAGCCGATGCCGGCATCCGTCTTCCGAGTACCGGTCCCTGCGAGTGTCGGGACGTACGGGGGCCGGAACCGGCGGGAGATTTGAAAATTTTAAAAAGTGACATTCACAAAATACACTAAAATCACATAGTAAAACATTACTGTATCAAACCATTTCACATACATTCTGTCCCTACTGCTTTGTCCTGCGCCCTGCCTGCATTTATACTGTTCTTTCTGCCTGGAAACTGAGAAACGTCCACGGCGTCCAAAAAGCATCCCTTTAGGTCAAAAGCGGTTTTGGACCAGCTAGAAAACAGCGATAGTAAATTAGAACTACTTGCAGAATTGAGTGATAATGATTTGTGGGGAAATTCATCATCAGACACTGAAAACGATTTTGTGACTTTGCTCAGTGATGTGCGAACTTGGCGCTATATTTCAAATTTCAGTGTTTTTGGTTTGATTATATTATTTAATAAAATGTATTATTATTATTTTTTATGATTATTTATTATATTATAATTTATGATTTCGTGTTTCAAGTTTTATTATACATGGGATGTTTACTAGACTCTTGTTCGGACAGATTTCAGTGAGTTATTCCTAAAAATTACAGGCCTACAATAAAAAAAACAACATATTTATATGCAAAAAAAGTACTGCTTGCAGCACAGACGTATGGACAAAATCAGACCGCTAGGGAGGTTAACACATGTAAATGCACGTTAATGTGAATTTACCTCTTGAGCGTTATTTTATTTCAGTGGCCAGAATAAATGATTATTCTGGCCAATAAAATTAATGCCCAGTCGCTTAACGCGCCAAGCGTTTAAAAGCGTCAATCTTTTTTCTGCCAAAATGCTGCTGCTAGGAGGAAAGTCGTATAAGAGAGATGGCCAAAGGTTAAGTGTGCATGAGTCTTAAGAATTCAGGTCCTTCCTTTCAGCAGAGATTGTATGTCAGTATTTAAGCCTTGATAAATGTGCACATCACCAAAGACAGCATCTCATCCAAAGACATAAGTATTTCAGCCTTTCTGTTATTCTTTATCAATATAAATAAAGATTGCTAACATGACTTTAAATCAAACCTATTGAGAAATAAATATGTATACTGTAATCTCAGTTTTGACTTCACTGTCTGCATGCTTTTTCTGGGTCAGTGGCTTAAGAATACTAAAATCAGAGAGTAGGCATGACAGATATGCAACTAAGACTAGCCATCGATATTAGCCCACATGCACACTGGACGTTTTGATAATGCTGGTAACGTTAGCTGTGTAAAGTCACGTTAGAAACGCGAGTTTTTCAGCTTTTTTTAGCGGTTTTGCATTAGCGTTTAGCGGAGTTTTCCTGGATTTTTCCACATTTGTGTTTTTACAGCTAAAAAACTCTAGAAACCCACTAGTTCTGGGGTTTTTTTTACAGCCAAAAAACATTGATTACAATCTATGTGTGCATGGACACATAGGATAACATGCTGGGGAGTTTACAAGCTGTAGAAAAAAATGTCAAAAGCCAAAAACAGCAGCTGTAAAAACGTCAAGTGTGCATGAGGGATTACGATTTCTCTTGTTCAGACCCATGGCTAAAACAAGAGTAATCATTCGATTCTGCTGTGCATGCTAATGGATGGGTGAATCTTCCATGCCAGATATCGAGGTTGGTTTACTAATGGAAAATGGACTGTGCACTTTGCAAGCACAGTTGCATTCATTTTCTCCAGAGCTTGGTAAATGTAATGAAGCTTCACTTTATAAAGAATACCCCATCAGGTGCAAAGAAAATGAAAAAACAGCTTTTTGCTTGCACATGATTGGATGATGGAAATTAGCAGAGCTTTACCACATTTACTAAGCTCTGGGGAAAGTGAGTACAACTGCAAAGTGCACCGTCTATTTGCCTTAAGTAAATCAACCCCATTGCATTCTGACAGGTGCAGCACCCGTTGCTATCAGGGTACCTGAAGGCTGCATTCACACCTGAGCAGAGGGATTTCAGGTGTTTTTTATTTGAGCATTTATGCTTGCATTGATTTGTGCTTTAGAAGGGCGTTTCATCTGTTTTACATGTGTATTCAAGCTTGAAGCTTTTTGTTACAGACTCAAAAATGCCTGAAATACACCAGTAACCTCTTCAATGGGAACACCCAAATGTTTTCAGGTAGTCCCATTGAAGTTTAGGTAGCCAAAAACACACAAATCTGCCTCAAAATGTATCTTTTGGAGCTTCATAGATCTAGCTACAGGCCTCTGAGTGCTCATATGTGAACTGTCATATGTGAAATACTGAGGATTTTAGATGTTGAGCATTTTGGAGCTTCAAGCTACAAAAAGCTTAGGCGTGAATGGGGCCAAACGGTTGTCTGCACCTGATTGGACTGTTTGGCCAAAAACTCTGCACCTAGCTGCTTTGATATCAGAGTAAAGTTTGTTGGTGTTAACAACCTACAGTTCAAATTTTGTCTGACTCAACAGGAATTGGCCAAAATTCAAGCCGTGTATTGCCAACATAGGTGTGATGTTGCCATCCTCTGTATTTCCCTGACAGATTTTGTTTTTGAAATTGAGCATAGGTTGACTTTAAATGAAAGTGCTGGCTTTTTACTGCATATGTTGAAACAGTTATCATCTGTAGTGGCTTAAAAAAGGAATATCTTCATACCTTATCTCCAGACTGCAGATATGACACTAGAAAAGTTGACATTTCATTTAATTATAGTACTAGCACTGAAAAAATGCATGAGCAAATTGTTACTTGTTCTTCAGATTGGAGTGGTTTCAGAGTGTGCCGTAATGATTTGCTTCCACATAGAAAAGGTGTGAATCAGTCCGCACAATAAGAGAACACAAGTTAATTATGCTGCTTATGTCAACCTACTAGTATGAGATGATACAACACACAATTTATGGCTGGCTTCATCCAGCTGCCAGGAATATGAATCATTTCTCCAGACCTTTAAATATCAGGCTGTCTTTTCATTAAGTTACCTATGTATGCATTAACTTTATGATTCCAGTTTGAATCCACTTACAGCTGAACTCCTGGAAAACAGCTAAATAGACAGTTTTAATACCATTTGTTTGTGCATTTTCTTACCGGAAATATATTGCCAGGTCAGTGACATCACTTTTCTCCACTGCAGATGAACTCCAGCTAAATACAGAGTTGGAATACATATATACCTGCCTTACCTGACAAAGGATTTGTAGTATTTTTAATGTGGTCTTTTGATTCTAGCATCTCTACCACACTGCACAGTCAGTCCTTTAACTCCTGGGACTGCTGTTCAGACCATACTACTAATTTGCAAAGAACTGTCTAGTCTTCTACCTTACTTGGCCTACGATTGAAATGGCACAGCAGAACACTGATGAGTTTGTCACTCTGCTCTTCCACTTCTTGTCAGGAAGATTTTGGAGTCACATTTGGCCTAAATTTATGAAGAAAGATTATTTATTTGCAAAATTTTACTTTATTAAAATTACCTTTATTTATTTATTTAGCAAAAATTTGAAAAAAGTAGTGGTGATTAAACATCACCAAATGTAAGCTCCATTTGTTTAAAAAAATGATAACAATTTTAGTGTTGTATAACTGAGCAATTGTCATTGCACTTAAAGGTGAAAGTGTCCAGTATTGAAGTGGCTAAAGAGGGGAGGTTGTTACTGAGAGAGATCCAAGCACTTATTCCAACTGTATTTAAAGATATGCTTAGAGCCCTTTCACATTTACGCATTGAGGTAATGTGCGATGCATTGTGGTGACATACATTGTGAATGGCACATTAATACACTAATACAGCAATGGGCAACACATTTCACTGCAGTGCAGCACAACGCATATATGATACATTGTGCTGTGTTAAAAATGGTTCATGTGCGTGTTTACGTAGTAAAACTTGGCCACCAGCTCACCCTATTCTGTTTATTGGTAAATGAATGCATAGCAGCACTGATGGTTGATATACTAAAACTGGGGAGTGCAAAGTCTGGTGCAGCTCTGCGTAGAAACCAATCAGCTTCTAGGTTGCCAAAGCTAAATTGAACAAGTTAGAAGCTGATTGGCTACCATGCACAGCTGCACTAGATTTTGCAGTCTCCAGTTTTAGTAAATCAACCTCATTGTGACTGGCAACACACTGAAAAGCAATAGGGGCCTGAATGTCGGTAAGATGACCTTCCTCTTCTTAGTCTGCTGTCCAGGGGATTTCATAAGGGCAGATTTAGGTTCTAGGTACTGGCAACATATATGGATATGTTAACTAGACATCTGTTTACTTTACTTTTATACTTACTTTACATCTGCCCAGAGTTTAGCTTTAATGTGGCTCTACTTAAAATAGAAAAACACTATTTACATATACATTACCTCTGAGTATAAAAAATGATCCATGATTGGAGGAAAAGCAGATGATTGAATGGTGTGCCCCATCCATTCATAGATCACTTTTCATTTATAGAGACTGTAGAACAGGTGGGCAGATTCCAGAACTCTTGATGAGTGCCCGTGACAGCAGCCACAATTCTATTAACCCCAGCTCCACTGGAAGATGATGGGAATGAGGAATCAATGGAGGAGCATTTCAGCAGAAGTTGCACTTTGCAAAGTAATTTTCCCCAATGTGAATGTGGTGAAATTTAACCTAATTGCAGTTTTGCTTGCACATTATTGGATGATTGAAGTCAGCAGAGCTTCACTTCATTCATTAAGCAGGAGTAATTGTGGTTTCAAAATGGTTGTTGTCCCATATTTTGAAATTATTGGCTAGTTTGAAAACGATCTGAAATCTAGAAGCTGGGGCCAAAAAATGGTGGGCAGAGGACCAGGACACCAATATTGTGAGTGGTCTCCCTGTAGCTGATATTTTCCCATAACTGATTTACCATGCCTTGTTATGCCCTGTGTCTCTGTTTGGGCAAGGTTTTGCTTTCTCATGTCAGAGACTCCAGCAAGGAGAACAGTGGACAGCACAAACACAATCTCCTGAGTCTCCTGAGACTAGAATCCCTTAGAACTCACAGTGCTGATATACAACTATGAGGCTTTAGGCACAGGAGGGGCTTCACAAACCATTAAGTGCACTGATAAAACTGTTTTCACTGTACTATTTAGATAGAATTAATATTTTTAGATGTTCCCTATAATACCTAGCAAATCTTCCCTTTTTGAGTTCAAGTCCAGTTTAAATTAAGGATTTAGGTTAATGTTTAACTGTTTGGAGAAATTCTGAACATAAACAGCATAATAAAAAGCCTTATACATTAAAGGTTATATATCCAAGTAAATGTGTGAGGGTGTAGGTTACAATTTTGTGGGGTGTGTCCCCCAAAATCTAAAGGATTTAACATTTTTCAAAGTTTGGCTTTGGTCCTAATAATCTTGTAGAAAAGTACAAGCTGAAAATGATTGAAATCTCAATTTAAATTGAGGGGGTGTTAAATACATATTCGGATTATCACCCCACACTGGTGTTACTTCAACCTGTCTGGGCATTGCTTCTGTTAGACACATAGCTATTTTTCCTTAAGAACTATGAATTGTCTTTGGCTTTTGGACAGCTGTCTTTAAAAAGAGTTGGTGACCTTAATACTACAAGATTAACCTAGTGGTACAATTGGTAGATAGTAAAATTTTTGTAAAATAAGGTGGGGGGAGTGGCCAGTTTAATGCGGTAGTAAACCCCAAAAAACCCCAAAAACCCTACAATATAATGTCACAATTTGCTAGTATGCATCACATACTATGACAAACTTACCTTAGAGCGAAGCCATCCAGCGGGGCGCTGTCATTGGTGACCAGGTTCCCATCTTTACCCGGTCTTCCTTTGGGCGTTCGCGGGCCCTGGCTGCTTGATTGGATGAGGCACGATGACATCACTCCCGCACATGCGCATGGGAGTCTCGGCCGTGGCACAGAGCTCTGAAGGAATGGCACGGGTATTCCGTTGCTTCAGAGCACATGCGCCGGTGACGTTATCGGCTGCAGGGACACTGAATATCTCCTAAACGGTGCATGTTTAGGAGATATTCTTTGTACCTACAGGTAAGCTTTATTATAAGCTAACCTATAGGTACAAGTATCCAATGGGCGTTTACTTCCACTTTAATGAAAAATTATTTAATGCAATACCCTTTTCTTGTTTTTGTTTACCATGAATGTTATAATCATAATATGCAATACTTGTAGCATATTTATTATCATATATGACACATTTGTGTACTATAGCCAGGAGTTTAAGTTAACAATTTAGTTAATACCTTAAACTCTTGTTTTAGAGCAAGAGACACTAATGTTCGTTGGTATAAAGGGGATGGAACATCACATGTTCATATGGTCCAAAAGATGGATGTGGCTGCCCTTGTCCAATGCCTAGGGTAATAACCACGAACCAATGATTAATCGAATGTCCTTTTCCTGAAGGCACAGTCAGCAACTATTGTCTCCCAGGGACAAGCCGAGAAGATTTGTTCAGAAATACAAGCAGAAGCCTTCACAGCACTGAGATAGGCAGACTATTAATATTGCTTCACAGCCGTATCAGAGATAGCATTTAAGATTATTGGGACAATAGACTGAGCAAGTGGCCTGTTAACCATGATCATTTTTCTTCGTAAGTTGCTCTACGATAATAAAACATCACAGCTCTTTCTTTCTTTGTTAAGGAAAAAAACTCACAAGTAAACCATTTTCACTTTTCATTGACAGTGATATTAGTTCAATCCATCACCTTTGTACTAAGTGCCACAATGTGTTATTTAGACCAAATGTGGCACATCCTGCAGGGTTGAATTAAAGTGGCAGCCTGTACAAGACAAGGTTATTAAGGAATACAGCAGAAAAGTACAAAATCCTAGAGGCTATATTGGCAGGTTTGCTGTAGAATACACCTAAATTGTAAACTAACTGAAACTCGGAGCTAGATATCAACCATGTGTTAGTATGTGAAAAATTATAAAATAGCACTAAGGGAGCCACACTCAAAAATATCTGAATACAAGATACCAAGCATAAACTAAAAATAATTATGTTGCAAGCTTTATTTCCACCGATATCCCCTCTCCTCCCACTGGGTTGTTTTCTGTGCCCCCCCAAGTGGTGAATCCCTGTCTTCCTTCAGGGCATAGGCAATTGATGGGACACAAGTTGCCTCAAATTCCTGAGATAGCAAACTACACCCAATGGAGGAATTCAGGGTAGTGTGTGGTATATTCCCTCTGGATGTTTGGAGATATCAGAATTACAACACTATATCACCACTCACCTGAAGGGAATCAGGGAATGCAGTCTCCCTTACAGGGTTCGAGTCCCTATAGTTTAAGCTGTCCACTAATAAGGGCCTGCTATCCACCTCATACAAACTATTAAATCACTGTGGAATGATCACACCTCTTAGGTTTCTTAGTGAGTGGGAGACTGAGTTGAAGTGCTCATTCTCTGATTTCCAGAAATGATCCATGCTGAGCCTGATGCATACCTGCTCTATTTTCTCTAAAATACAAGACACTAATTACAAACGCTTAATGAGGTGGCATAGGATCCCAGGGCTGTTAGCATTACCCTACCCCTCAGTCTTGGATGGGTGTTGGAGGGGTTGTGGACAGCTAGGATCACATTCATTTATAGCGGGAGTGCCCCAAGATTAGACTGTTCTGGACTGAAATCAGGAAACTGAAATCAGATATCACTGCAGTCCAAATCTGCAGTGTCTTCGCCATGTTTCACCCATCTCTGTTGGGGTGTATAAGAAAACTATCATCCCCCACCCATTTAACGCCACCAAAGGTTTAGTCCCAGTATTCTGGAAAAAGGCACTAATACCCTCAATTGAACATTGGGTCAAATGAATCAATGACATTATGGAAGAAGATGAATGTGTACACACCTGTCAGGACAGATTGACAAGTTTTATGACAAATAGCCAACTTGGTTACACTATCAATGGTTACACTATCTACTCTCTAAAGAGAGCCCTCCACAAGAGAATGTTTGGTACTGGTACGTGTAGGAACCCCTTTTAGTAGTTGTACTCTACTGCCGCAGCTGAATTCTGATTGTATGCCTTGTTCAGTTATGGATCGTGCAGCTCTTTTTATGCTACCATTTTGGTATCCCATCTGTCATGTCCTCATCCTTGTTTTTATTTTGTGCTTCTTGAGTTACGTCTGTTTCTGTGGGGGAGACAGGAGATACTACCTTTATCTGTACGGGCAGAGTAATCCCAACTCTTGCTCTCTTCTGTCAAAATGTCTCTGAAAGTCTGTAATGGTCATATTACTGTGCACCAACTGACTAATATTATATTTGGTTCCTTGTAATTTTGTTTACAGTGGAGTTGGTCTCTGAATCTTTTCTTGTGAAAGTCCCTCATAGATTTGCTTATGTGTTTGTAGGTTTGTACTCCTGAAAGATACAAAATAAAAGATTACATTCAAAAAATATATTGTGCTATGAAAAGAAGTGAAAAGTGACATCCTTGAACAGTATTTTGAATATCACAATACAACAAAAAATGGGCCATCTCCATTAAGTGTTCTGTGTAAGCAGTATTCACACATGCACCATCTTCAGTGATCCACCACCATTGCAAATCCAAGCCTCTTACCAGAAGAACAGGACCTCCATATATAATGATAATTATATAATAATCCAGTATATAAATATATGAATTATTAGTAAATACTGATGGGTACTTACAAATGAAGAAATATAAACAGCATAGAAAAAAACAGCAGGCAGATGTGGTCAGCCTTCTAAGCTCTGCCCGAGGTGTTTCGTCACAAGGGGATGTCGTCGGTGCTGGGTTTTTTTCCATGTTGTTGATATTTCTTCATTTTTAAGTACGCATTGGTTTTTATTAAGAATCATATAGGGGAAGGGAAGTGAGAGAAAATCTCCCCGAAATAAGGGGAATTACAATCTTAGACATTTGTCGTTAGAACATTGGTCCCCATTGGAACATGTCTCCTCATCTATTGATCTCATTACAATTGTAAAAGGTAATATTTCCCCTCAATTTTGGTCTTAGTAACAATGGCCACCAGGACTAAAAGAGAGATAGATCTCCCAATGAGAACACAGACCGCAAAAAAACTTAGCAGGGTGTATAATTGTTGACTACACAATCTGAAACTTTTTGCTTTTAGACATACTTCAATAATACATTCCAAAAGACTGACTGTATAAAGTGCAGTATCGTAAAGCAAATAATCAGATATTAGTTTGCTGTAAACAGATAATTATTTGAACGGGTAGCTGGAGATTACTTACATAATCTAGCACTATGATTCTCAACATTTGCCCTTTATAGGTCCCTGACAGCTGCACAGAAAACCCCTTGTAAATAAATAGTAGATTCTATGCCATATTGACAACTAAAGCCAGCATCTGCGTTGAGAAAAGGCTAATCGCCCAACAGAAAGACATGCATGGCTTGTCTTTCCTCTTTATGCCTCCTTGATTGAGACAAGATGAGCTTGCTGGCCTGGACAGCAGCTAATTTTGCTAGAACAATTTCCTCAGGGAATGGCTTTTATCCACAAAGGATGACAAGTGTGGCAAATTGCTTACAAAGCCACAGACCTAAAGGCCTCTTTGAGAGCTCTCAGCTTTTTCCGATCCTTGCAGTGGAACAGTGTTCTAGTTAAATCTGTGAACAATAGTTCTTCTTGTTCGTTAGCCATTAAACACATACTTCATCATTAAGGTAGTGGGAAAAGGTTAACTGGATGCTATTAACTTCACAATCTTTTGCACTGTGTATAGTTTATATAATATAACATCTCTATTCAGCTCTGCCTACGCAGTGCCAGTTTTTCCACCTCTGCTTTTCCAAGTTTTCAACTTTTTACCCCTGAATGTTTTCTTTGAAGTTGGACTTGATGGACATGTAACACTGAGATATTGTCATCTATTTGAAACTGTGCAGGAATGGAATGAATCAAAAGTGCACACTATAGTTATGGAGGAGCAAACTGAGCTTGATTTCTAATGAAAAGTCTTGGTGAATACATTTATAAAAAATATAGTAGCAGCTTCTGAAAATTCTAGTTGCCCAGCTGTCATACTTGACCCTCTTTTTTTCAGCAGTTTGAGTTGGGAACCAAATACAAGCACGTAGCAGGTATGGATTACATGCAAGGGCCCAGCAAGCGTATAGGCACCCAGCTTATACCCAGTAGATCCAAAGTTGCAGTATTTCCTGTTCTGATGAATGATGTTGTCAGCACCACCTTCAGACTACAGAATCAGGATCAGGAATAGCAGATGAGGAGCGTGCCTTCTAAATGGCAAGTTATTTACATCTGTCCCTACACTTACATTTAAAAACTGTCTGGCAGATAGGAGAGAGCTGTTGAGGGAGTTAGCTGGGAGGAAATTCTTTTGTACCCTTCTCCTGACTGATACCTTTTAACAATGAGATTCCTCTGATGCTTTGGAAGCTCTCTGCGGACCATGGCTTTTGCTGTGGGATGCGACTAAGAAAATGTCAGGAAAGACCTACTAGAACAGCTGAACTTTATTTGGGGTTAATAAGAGGCACTTTAAAAGATGGCAGGTGCATACTGACTCCTATTTAACATGATTTTGAATGTGATTGCTTAATTCTGAACACAGCTACATCCCCAGTTATAAGAGGGTGTCTCACTTATGCAACCGCATTATTCGTTTTTTATGTTTATTTCCCCCCTAAAAGATTTCAGTTTGTTTTTCAATTGAGTTGTACAGTTTATAGGTCACATTAAAGGTGGAAATATTTCTGAAATGATTTATCTTTGTCTAATTTGTTTACATCACAGAAACCTGACATTTTAACAGGGGTGTGTAGACTTTTTATATCCACTGTATCAACTGGCTTACGCAACCTAAAGTGTTACTAAAGGTAGAATTTGTTTTTTAGTTAAAATACCAAACATGTTATACTCACCAAATCTGTGCACTAGTATTGCATGGAGCGGCCCCAATCCTCCTATTCTCAGATCCCCCGCTGGCGATCCTGGCTCCTCCTGTTCTTTGTGTGTCCCCAAAGCTAGCCCTTTCCTATGGGGACACATGCTGCGTGCTCGCTCCTGACTTGTGTGCCTACGGAGCTGAGCTCCATAGACACCCACAGCGTCCCGCCCCCCTGCCTCCCTCTTCCTCTTCACCGCATTTGCTTGACAGCAAGAGCCAGTGGCCCCTGCTGCTGTTCAAGTCCCTATGTGAAGAGGAAGCGAGGGGAGAAGAGATGTAGCCGTGCACAGCACTGATCTCTTCTCCCCTCTCTTCCCCTTCACAGGAAAGGGGGAGCACAGGGAAACTAAAAACATTTTTTACCTTAATGCAAGCAATGCGTTAAGGTAAAAACATTTTTAGTTTTAGTATCACTTTAAGAGATCAGAATATTTTATTGTGTAAGGGAGAATACAGAAGGTTGAAAAGCTCACAGTCTGTTTGGATATAAGGTGGGATACAGAAGGCAGAAGAGCCTAGAGTCTGGTAGGATAAGAGGGAGGCTATAGAAGGTGGAAGAACTTACAACCTATTAGGGTATAAGGAAGAATACAGGAGGTGGAAGAGCTTACATTCTATTAGGGTACAAGAGAGGCTATAGAGGCTCTTTAGCAGATGGGGAACATTTTCATGTGTGCCAAACTGCATGGTGCCACAGCACCATGTGGTTGGGTGCACTGCGATTTTAAAAGTGGATCAGTGGACTTCTTTAACCATTTTTCTGTGGGTAGGGCTGCCCTACACACATAACGCAGATTCACAGGTGTGAACCAAGACTTAAGCCCACCATACATGGTTTAAAATATGGCCATTTCAGCAGGCATCGGCTGAATTTCAGTCCATGTATGGGCAGGCTGCTTGTACAGAAATCGATGTCTACTGTTGGATTTTCTCCACTCAATCAGCACCGCAGGCTATAGCCGGCAGCGCTGATCAGTTTATTCTGATGATGAAGTCTCCCCGCTGTCAGAATGCAAATAACTCAAAGGGGAGGATTCCCCCATCCACATCTATTGTGTGGATCGGGGAATCGAGTAATTTTCTTTCGTTCAACCCTGAAACATGACTCATATATGGGCTGATTTAGAGTATAAGAGATACACATGTTGGATTTGCTTACAATATATCAGAAAATGAGAGCAAATGCAGAAGGTGGTAGAACTTGCAGTTTGTTAGGGTATAAGGGAGGCTACAGAAGGTGGAACAGCTGTCAGTCTATTGGGTTATAAGGGAGAATATAGACAGTGGAAGAGCATTAGGTTATAAGGAACAATACTGAAAACAGAAGAGCTGACTGTTTATGTAGTTATAAAAGAGGACACATGGGGTTAAAGATCTTACAGTTTGCTGCCAATTTGGAGCTTTTCATCATCTTTCAAACACAGCAATCTGTCAGCCATAGTTATATTTGTTTCCCAGTTTTAAGCAACTAATTTATTGAGTGAATTTTTTTTCTCATTTTGCTTCTACTATAATAATCCATCAATCCACTTCAAATAATTTCACAGAAAATATTGCACATGAAAAAGATTCACAATTAATAATAAAATAATAAAGTAAATAAACCAAGTGTGATCAATCAATAATTATGAGAATAAATCAGTCTCTAAAAGTCTATTTTCTTCTGTGACATGACCTCTTATTCATCCAACTTGAGTTGATCAATGTTCTATAAGATTAATATGCAGTGACTCCCGCCACCTTTCCACTTATGCGTTCACCTCAAATTGTGGACTTGGTTGTATCGAGGTCACAATCATGCTTTCCCCTCCTCGGGGCTAATCTCAGAATCCACTCCTGTAAAGTACATTACTATTCATGTGTGCCAAGAAAAATTGTTGTATTTAATTATTGGTTGTATTCATTTCTCTGATATGTGGACAAATCAAATTGACCCTCATTTGTGCTACTTATCTCTAAGCAATTGCCCAACACCTCTAAACTATTATCTCTATCTATATAGCCTTACACTAGACATTAGTGCTAAAGTGTGTAAATTAAAAATAGTTGATTTTTTTAAATGGTAATATGTCATTGCATTTCCGTATAACTCTGTATAAAAAAATGTGGGTTTTAGAATTATTTTCAGAATTTTGTAAAACCCAAAGAAGTCCCAAAATCCTGCATCTTTATTAACATTGGTTAGCCGCTAATGGCAATTAAACTTCCAACCTTCTGAATGATGCTGTCTATAGAAAGGTAGATGCCCCCCAAAGGACAGCCTTTGGAGAGATATCTTCCTGCCCAAGCATGACTTGCATAAGCATTGGGAGCTGCTTTGTGTCTCTTCTGATACAGATGGGGGCACAGGGTTTCTTCTGTCTTCCTACACTTCACCCCTTAAAATCGTATGTTCTTAGATGCAGATTTTTGGATTCTGTTTTACCGACCTGAAAGCAGCTCCTGTTTATGCACCTGTGTGAATGGCTTATTTGAAAACAATGCAGCTGTGTTCAGATCTGTAATTAAAAGACATTTGGATCTGATTTTATTGCGGCCATGTGATTGAAGGCTTAATGCTTGCAGAGTTTTCAAATAAGTTGGAAAGCTCCCTACAGTACATAGGAAGAAGCATCTTGGGCAGTCAAAGAAGCTTGTTATCGCCCTCTTGCAATACTCAAAAGTGATGCTCATTATTAGGAACATTTGGGTTGATTCACTAAAACTGGAGAGTTCAGAATCTGGTGCAGCTGTGTATGGTAGCCAGTCCGGGTTTAACTTCAGTTTGTTCAATTAAAGTGTTACTAAACCCACAACTGTAAAATCAGTCTGTATATGCAGTGAAGGGAGCGGCCAGAAGCGCTGGTGAGGGATCCGAGAAGAGGAGTTTCAGGGCTGGTCTGTACAAAACCACTGCACAGAGCAGGTAGGTATGACATGTTTGTTATTTTTTTAAAACAAAAAGCTTGCCTTTAATATCACTTTAAAAATTCTTTACCTGGTAATTATATGTTTCAGTGAACATTAGACAATACTTGATGGGAAATATGCCTTCAAATCTGAATGCATTATGGCTTGTTGTCTTTATCAACCAGTCACAGGCTAAGCCAATTAGTTGCCTGGGGATGGTTTGAACTATTTTATATACACTGTTGAACACTAAAGTGTGTCATAAGATTTGATACATCTTTGGGGTGTTTTGTTCATCTAGCATCCTACACAGGCTTTGTTTTACTTTCTGCTTAGGCTTGATTAACACAGCTGTAAATTGTTACTGATGTTATTACACATTTTATTCTAGGAGAAGAGTTCCTATGTAATGACCAGTAAAATACTTGCGTAAAGATACGTTTAAATGCATAAAGATGCGCATGCATGTGTAACTTGTTTTTATACACTTTCTTTTTTTTCTTTTGTTTAGAATTAATTTACAAACGTATAAATGCGTATGGTTGCATTTATATGCATAAACGCTTAAATCGCATGTTCTTAGATGCAGATTTTTGGATTCTGTTTTACGGACCTGAAAGTAGCTCATGTTTATGCACCTGTGTGAATGGCTTATTTGAAAACAATGCAGCTGTGTTCAGATCTGTAATTAAAAGACATTTGGATTTGATTTTATTGGGGCCATGTGATTGAAGCCTTAATGTCACAGTAACCTAATGCTTAAGGGTATCAACCTAAAAAAAATATTATTTTACATATTGCAGCTTACCAGTCCAGACCATGGTGGCTGTATTCATTTCCTTGTACTTGACAGCTGTGGATGGCTGGCAGAATCATTTTGCGCTTATTGAACAGTTGTGACAAACAGATAGCAAAAGGGAACAAATAAGAGCGGATTTCATTGTTTGGGCTTACATATAGTTTAATAATAGTCTGTATCAATTCTAAATGTATTATGAAAACAGGTGACATAAGGTGCCATTATTGGAAGCATTGGGACATCAGTGTCCATAATTTCATTGTGCAGCCATCTAAGTCCTCATGCACACTGGAAGTTTTTACAGCTGCGGTTTTTGGCTTTTGACATTTTTTTCTACAGCTAGTAAACTCCCCAGCATGTTATCCTATGTGTCCATGCACACATAGACTGTAATCAACATTTTTGTGGCTGGGAAAAAAAATCCAGGACTAGTGGGTTTCTTGAGGAGTTTTTTTTAGCTGTAAAAATGCTCTAATGCTGAAGCACGTAGCAAAACGCAGTAAAATGCCGTAAACTGGCGTTTTTGGTCTTTTTTTTGAGGCAGAAGGGGTGTCATGCTGGGGCACTGTGTCTGGTGCTGCATTTGTGGCAGAGCAGGAGGGACTCGCCATATCAGCGGCTGTGGAGGGGGGGGAGGAGGGAGATGCAGAGGGGGAAGGAGATGGCTGCTGTCCCTCTATCTGCTGTTGGGAGCGGAAAAGCTCCTTAATATGTCTCCCCTGCGTGCTATAACTCCGGGGGGAGCAAGAACGGGCACCGGATGATGTCCGGTCCGTCTTCCCCATCATGAGGCAGTTCAGGCTCACCCAGTTCCTCTGCAAAGCGACGTAGAGGGATCCGGCCTGCGGGAGCTCTCAGACTAAGCGGCCATCTTCCTCGTGCGGCAGACCACGCCCCCTTTGGTCTTTTTTTAACTAAAAAAAATGCTACAAACCACAAATGCAGAAAAACACGGGAAAACGCAGCTAAACGTGGCAAAATGCTAATGCAAAAACGCTTATAAAAAGCTGAAAAACTCATATTTTTAATGTGACTTTACACAGCTAACGTTACTAGCGTTATCAAAATGTCCAGTGTGCTTGAGGACTATGTTGAGACATCTCAGCCAGAACAGCCCACCATCCAACTTTCAAGGCAGGTTGAATGATAATGGATATCATTCAGCTCTCAAGACTGAGAACATCTAAAGCTGAAAAATTAGTACTGTGGGCAGCAGCTTTGGACTTAATGTGAGCATTGCAGCAAAAACACTTTTATTATTTTGTCTTTTAATGGACGATTCTTGGTTTTTATTGTGTCCCCTAGCAATGTAGGGTTTGTGGATGGAACCACAGGACATGATGGGTGCTAGGACAAAGTCCTTTCATTTTCAAGATGCCTTTCTTTTTAATAATTATTTCAGTGACAACGTCCCTATAAGATGTACTATTTTATCACTGGCTCACACAGCTCCATTTCTTGCATTCCTCAATAGTCACCTCAATTAAACTCCTTATCACCAGCCTGAAGCTTTTATGTTCAATACCTCATAGTCAGTGCCTCAAAAATCAATAAACAAATGCATGAGTGGTAAATTGATTTGTGCGGTGATGCCTTTCGTGAATTGCAAAATCAATTTTTGAATATAAAAAAAAAAAAAGGAAATAATGAGCATCAATGAAAATAGCGCAAACATTACACTTTTGTGAAGTGAACCTTTGCTTTATTTATTAAAACTGCTTAAAATATTATTTTCAGTGTAGAAGATAATTAAAATTAAGTTGAAATAGCAACAAACAGTATTTCATGCTTATAGCTGATTTCCATTCAGTAATGAAAACAAAACCACTAACTGTCAGTTAGTTGCTCCCTTTTGACCTTGTTCACATTAGAACATTTCGGGTATGTTACAGATGCAATGTGTGAACATAGTATGATAGGTAATGGAGATGGAGCAGCTATATGGACACACTCACACATCTGAGTTTGACAACAAAAAGTATTTCAAATACGCAGCTAATTTCTGTTCAGTAATATCAAAATAAATTTGCTGTCAGTTGGTTGCCCCCTTTTGGCCCTGTTCACATATGCACGTTTTGGGTACAGTATGTTAGAGATGCAGCGTGTGAACAAAGTATGTCAGTTAATAGAGATGCAGCATCAGTATGGATGCACCCATTCATCTGAGTTTGACAGGTACGCAGCAACAGGTGCACGAACCCGCATGCGCAAAAATTCCTGCATGCCTGTCAAACTTGGTTGTGTGGGTGAATCCATACAGCCACTGGTTTTCTATTCACTAACATATGCTGCTTACATGCAGCTCCAGATGCATAAACAAACACCTCATTCACACTGTTTGGGACTCCTTGTGAATGAGGCCTGAAACATGCAGATGTGAATGGGGCTTTGTTCTGTATTACCAGATAGAATCAATTCCAACCCCCATCCCATGGTACTTGCACTTACTTCTAGGGTTGCCAAGCTGCCAGCTTCCCCACAGCCACTCCAGTGGTCCAGAGATTTGCAAATCCCTGCTCTTTTCCATTAGCGCTTCCAGGATGGACCAAATGAATTCTGACTGATTAACAAACTCATTGACTATTTATACACTGACTCTAATTGCAATTTAAAAAGCCACAGATGTGGGACATTAACCTCTAATTGTCATTTTAACCCATGTGCCACCTTGTGTGTCTGTACCAAGGCCAAATATTTCAGGGTATGTAAACTTTTGATCACGGTCATTTGGGTGATTTCTGTTATCATTATGATTTAAAAAGGAGCCAAACAACTATTTAATAATAAATGGCTTCATATGATCATCATCCTTCAATAAAAGAGCATTTTTTGTACACTGCTCAAAAAATTAAAGGACCACTTTTTAATCAGAGTATAGCATCAAGTCAATTAAACTCCTGGGATATTGATCTGGTCAGTTAAGTAGCAGAAGGGGTTGTTAATCAGTTTCAGCTGCTTTGGTGTTAATGAAATTAACAACAGGAGCACTAGATGGGCAACAATAAGACGACTTCCAACACCATTCCTGGTTTTACAGATGGAGGCCACTCACATTTTTTTCTCTACTCATCTTTTCTGTTTTGCACTAGTTTTGCATTTGGGTAGGGTCAGTGTCACTAATGGTAGCATGAGGCGATACCTGGACCCTACAGAGGTTGCACAGGCAATCCAGCTCCTCCAGGATGGCACATCAATACGTGCCATTGCCAGAAGGTTTGCTGTGTCTCCTAGCACAGTCTCAAGAGCATGGAGGAGATTCAGGAGATAGGCAGTTACTCTAGGAGAGCTGGGCAGGGCCGTAGAAGGTCCTTAACCCATCAGCAGGACCGGTATCTGCTCCTTTGGGCATGGAGGAACAAGATGAGAACTGCCAGAGCCTTACAAAATGACCTCCAGCAGGCCACTGGTGTGAATGCCTCTGACCAAATAATCAGACACAGACTTCATGAGCATGGCCTGACGTCCTCTAGTGGGCCCTGCGCTCACTGCCCGGCACCATAGAGCTTGACTGGCATTTTCCATTGAACACCAGAATTGGCAGGTCCGCCACTGGCTCCCTGTGTTTTTCATAGATGAGAGCAGGTTAACCCTGAGCACATGTGACAGATGTGAATGGGTCTGGAGAAGCTGTGGAGAAAGTTATGCTGCCTATAACATTGTTCAGCATGGCCATTTTGGTGGTGGGTCAGTGATGGTCTGGGGAGACATATCCATGGAAGGATGCACAGACCTCTACAGGCTAGACATTGGCACCCTGACTGCCATTAGGTATCGGGATGAAATCCTTGGACCCTTTGTTAGACCCTACGCTGGTGCAGTGGGTCCTGGGTTCCTCCTGGTGCAGGACAATGCCCGGCCTCGTGGTGAGATTATGCACGCAGTTCCTGGAGGATGAAGGAATTGATACCATTGAATGGCTCCCACACTTGCCTGACCTAAACCCAAAAGAGCACCTCCGGGATATCATGTTTCGGTCTATCTGACGCCGCCAGGTTGTACCTCAAACTGTCCAGGAGCTCAGTGATTCCCTGGTCTGGGATTAAATACCCCAGGACACCATCCATTGTCTGGCATGCATAGAAACGTTGTCAGGCATGTATAGAAGCATGTGGGGGCCATACAAACTACTGAGTGCCATTTTGAGTTGCTGCAATGAGATTTCAGCAAAATCTAGCCTCCTGCATCATTTATTTACTTTGATTTTTGAGGTGTCTTTGAATTCAGTCCTCTGTAGGCTGATAATTTTCATTTCCATCAGACAATGTGGCATCCTTACTTTTCTAACACATTACCTTGTCCATATCAGTATAGATATCCAGCATGATATTTTTCCCCATTCATCTGATGTGCTTTCAAGGTGTTCCTTTATTGTTTTGAGCAGTATATATATATATATATATATATATATATATATATGTATGTACTCCAGCAATAGCTGCATAGCTTTTCTCAGGGCAGGTTTGACAGTGGCCTACTTAATGTGTACTACAATAACCACTTTTCATCACCATTGTAAGTCCTTGTGACAGGGTGACCTTGCAGGAGCAGAGTTGGGAGACAGAGACAGCGCATTGTCAGCCTATAACAGGAAGTTCCTGAGTGGGGATGAACAATATAAGATTTTAGTGATTGGGCTTACGTATACTTTACTAGCACACAAGCTATTGTGGGAATGGTGTCCTTTCCCCACCTGTATCGTTTGATGGGGAAATGTAGCTATATACAAAGAACTTGAACTGTCAGAGGAACGATCACTAGTACTTTCACGGCCTATAAATATATTGTATTTTGGACTTGAATGTCATACTGTTTTTATGTCAGAATGTAATATCTTTTCCTGGAACCCTTGAAATTTTGCTACAGATTGTTCAGATTGAGAGTTTTAATACACCAAATACCACACAGCATGTTCGTATGGCATCGGTGAATACTCCTATTATAACTGAACTCTTCTGTATGACTATGAATAAAAACACGCAGTTTAGAGTCAGAACTTATTGTACTAGAGTTGATACCACTGATTAGGAGCACAATGTTACCATTAATACATTTTATAGAAGGTATTTGTCAGAGTTTCTAGAGTCTGTATTGTGCTGTACATGACAGATTTTAATGATCTATGTCAAATGTACAAAGCATACACTGTATCAACTTTTCTGCAGGTGATACTTATTTTTAAAATTTATGAACAAATACCGTGCACATTTTAAAAGTGAGACTGCATCTGCTAGAATTCATTAAACTGAGTGTCTGCCTAAAGCTTTACTTTTTCCTGTCATTTTTACTGATGTCTGGGGTCTGCTATTGCGATTTCCCTTTGCTTCCTGTTCTGGTGAAAATG
The DNA here is from genome assembly GCF_062004578.1 of Staurois parvus. NCBI lineage: Eukaryota > Metazoa > Chordata > Amphibia > Anura > Ranidae > Staurois > Staurois parvus. The sequence continues at coordinate 2,773,487 of NW_028318415.1, forward strand.
TTCTAGGCCCCTTTCACATGGGGCAGATCCACTTTGTTGAGAAGGGGATCTGTCCGCTGATCCCTTGCTGAGCAGAGAAGAGTGGGCAGATGACTGGTTCGGGTCTGCTCAGTTTATGCAGAGCAGACATGGACACAGCCCGTTCTGCTCTGTGAGCTGTTGGGTGTAAACACACTGGCTGGCCGTTTACACTGCCCTACGATCTGATCCACCTAGAAGAAGGGGAACAGATCTTTTGTTTATTTTTTAGCGGACAAGATCAGATTGGAGGTAGGTGGATGTACTGCCTACTCCCTCCAATCTAATCCACCAAGATAGAGGGGAAGGATCCCCTTTTGATTTTATTTTAGAGGACCAGATTGGTTTGGAGGTAGGAGGGTGTACTGCCTACTCCCTCCGATCTGATCCACCTAGATGTAGGGGTACGGTTCCCCTTCTGTTTATTCTTTAGCAGGCTGAATCAGATTAGAGGTAGATGGATGTAAACGGACACTGGTCCAGCCCTCGAAATGTCCACTCGCCAGCTCGCATTGGGTGAGTGGAAATAAGGTGGGAGCGAGCAGCGCCGGGACTAGGGGTGTGTGGGAGGGGTGGCGGTGGGGGCAGTGACAAGCAACGATCTCCTGTTTGGCTTTCAATGAAGCAACTGAGGGAGAGGAGGAGAATTGGCTTCAAGCTGCTTCATTGAAAGCCATACAAGAGATCGCTGCTTGTCACAGCTGCACAGTTCATAACTCATTGTTCCATTTTTTTTCCTGGCCCCTTCCCCTATCCACCGCACCAAAAGAAGATTGGGCACTGAGGAGCACACAGCTAGGGAACAATTAGGTATGATCTGTGCAGCGGTGAAAAGCAGCGATCTTGTGTATGGCTTTCAATGAAGCAGAAGGAAGTCACATCTTCTCCACTCCCCCCCGCGGCTTTCAGCTTCTTCATTGAAGAAGCAGGGAGAAGAAGGAGAGAGAGGCTGGATCTGCTCTGCCTTCCTCTGTGCATGCCCACACTCCAGTCCAGTCCAGTGCAGCTTCAGAGGATGTGTGGGTGGGAAATTGAACACAGCAGCCTTCAGCTCTGATTCTTCTGAATGAGAGTATGTGAGTCTGACCTACCTTCCTTCCTTCCACCCATCCACCCTTTCCTTCTGTCCATCCCTTTCTTTCTTCCACCCACCCCTTCCTTCCTTCCACCTACCCTCCCTTTCACCCACCCTTTCTTCCTTCAACCCACCCCACCCTGCCTTCCTTCCTTCCTTCTTTCCACCAACCCCTTCCTTCCTTCCACCCCTCCCTTCCTTCCACCCATTCCTTCCACCCTCCCTTCCTTTCTTCCATTAGGGGCGGGCAGGTTAGGAGCTGGGTGGGGCAACTGGTGGCGAGTAACTCTTAAGTCCTGGCTAGTAGATCAGGACTTGAAAGTTTGAGTCCTGCTGGTCCGTTTATAGCTGCCAGTCTATAGGGATACGTGGACCATCCAGTCAGGTCAGCCTGAAAAACTGACAGACGGACCTGATCGGATCACCAATGTGAAAGGGGCCTAACCCAACAGGAACCAATGAGGAACTATGCAAACTGGGCCATTTCAGGGTAGGTTTCTGAGGTAGGGGGACACTGCTGACAAGAGTGACTGTGTAGATCTAAACCCAGTAATGTGTATACCCATGATATTGAGGTTTTTTAGCATGGTTTTATTGACTGTGGATAGTTTTATAGAATTTGTTGGGGGACCACATTGTTTGCCCCCACACAGACCTCAGATGCAGCATTGACTTGCTCCACACTATTGTTTTTCTAATGCCTTATGTTATGATGAACTGTCTTTCCCAAGTCATGGTTGTGCCTTATTTTTTTTCAAATACATGTTGTTTCATGGGTGTTCAAATTTGGGATAATTTTATATCTGTGGTTGGTGCTTCTCTAGAACTTTACCCAGGGCTTTTTCTTATAGTTGCCTGGTCTTCATGATGCTTTTGTTTTGGGGCATTTTAGAAACAGGTGTAATAATTATGAGGTTGTATGTCACTTTAAAGCAGAATTACCATGCTTCTGAGCATCATAAACCAAAAACGCTATTTAATTCATTTTTCATATTCAAAGCAAACTCACCAATCCATCCATGCCTCCACGCTTTATTTTGCTGAAAAATCACTTTGAAAAACATCCCCCTAGCATTTCTGTCTGTGGACATCTTGAGTAAGGTCAGATCATTCCTGTAGCATTTATTTCCTGGAATCCATCTGTCCTTAGCTCAGGCCAGGAAGGTGTGCCTAGCTGAGAAAACCCCTCCTTCCCTCCTGAAGACTCCTGGGATGTATGATATCATTTGCCAAGGCCTAGAAACCGGGAAGCAACTGAAGAAATGTAAAAACAAAGTTTAAAACATGTAAATATGGATATACATTCCTATCTATTTACTAATGCTAGCAGCATAATTATTAAAAATAGTCAATACTGAATGAGAGAGGGAAGTTCTACTCTAATGTTCACATAAGTACAGTTCATTCAGCTAATTTGTGACCTCTAAGGACAATGGTCTATTGGAAAAGGGTTCCTTATTGTTCCTGGTGGTCTTGTGGGGACATCACTTACCTATCCTGCGCAATCCTCACTTCACATACACTCTAAAAAATAACTCAAGCGACCTGTTACCACCACTTAATTAAATGTGTATTTCCAAGATAAAAATCCTAATTTATTGGTTTAAATAAACTTTCTCATTTAAAAACCTACTTTCATGAGTTGTGTTGAAATGATAATGTTGGAAATTACATCAACTTAATATTGTGTGTCATGTACAGTTACATTTCTGCATTCATTGTTGTACAATGAAATTTAAGTTAAGGTACCTTAATAAATTTGACTTGGTAACTTAATTTTGCTCTACATTGAGAGCTGCATTGCAAGTCTCCACCCCCATTCACTTAACACAAATCAAGTCTCAGTTATTTCAAAAACTGTTCCTTGAACTTGATGGACTGAAAGCCAGTGCTAAAGTAATGGGTCTCAAGTACAGTATTCTCTGAAGAACGTATGAGTTCCATAGCACAGTCATACTCAGATGACATTTTTCACTTTTATTTCAGTTCACAAAATGGTTGTCGCAGGGTAATGCGGAAAGAATATAGCAAATTGTAAGAAAGCTCACAAAATATCAACTTTCAATATCCTCCAATAGCTTCACTATATTGCCACAATTTGTTGCACAATATAGCAAAGGTCTTGTAGAGAAACAGTTTCTGCACCAGTCAGACAGTATTTAAAAAATCTTAATGCAAAGTGCTTACTCATTCATCAGTACAACTTTAAGGATTTGATTTTGGTGTGAAAAAAATGAGTTTGAGTAATTTCACAAATTTCGGCACACACCTAATTAAATCATATAACAGCTTTATAGAATGTTTGGTTATATACTTCTAAGGCTTCATAGATTCCTTGAAGGTCTCTCTGGTGTTTTTTTTTTTGTTCTTTTTTATGTAATGTCGCAACTGTGAGGTTGGTGGATAACAGAGTGGCTCCAAGATGTTAACACTTTTCTATGTTTCTTGGGGTTTTGTTTACATTTGTTCATTTTGTCCTTTTGCTTCTTGGACCCCATTTGGGGCAAAAAGAATTTCTAACAACATAGTTATGTGAACTGCTTCTGTTGGATTACTTACTAGTAATATTTCCATTATTTTCTTTTAAGGATAAGATTGTCCTTTGTGTTTCTTTCTGGCAATTGCCCATTCAGATATGCACATTATAGGTTTGTTACTGACGCTTGCCAATATATACTCAGGATAATGTTTTGGTATATAAAAATCTTTGTTCTTACTGAGTCCAATCTTATACAATATACAATCTGTCTAAATTGACATCACACATAGGTATATATTTTTATTTGTAAGAGTCGGTATGTAATTTTGTATTTATGGTTGATGGATGCATGTATACATACTATGCCATCTGTTGTTATTTACTTTTCTGTAAACATAATAAAAACATTGAAACATAAAGTGCTAGTTCATTTATATTTGTTTAATACTTTTGTTGGAATACACAACTATTGTGTGCAAAAAATGTCAATTGTTTAACAATTGGATTTTTGGGCCTTGGTTCACACAATGAAGTGCATGTGAATCACAAAGGAACTGCAACACATTCCTGTGCAATTCACATGTGGTTCAGTGTAATGCAATTTGAGCCCATTCATTTTGAATGAGCTCAAATCACACCACATCGCACCAAAGACATGCATGCACCAATTTTTGAACCACAGTGCAACCAGATTGCATGTTTTGTTTTGTACCATGCAATCTGGTGCCGGCAAATGCACTGTGTTTGCAACACTGACATCCACTGCAGACTGCAAGGGTAGTGCGATTTGAATGCGGTGCGCGAAATGCACACAGATTGCGGGGTTTCTGCAACACATTCTAGTGTAAGCCTAAACTGATTAATTCATTTTTGAAAGCTAGTATAAAAAAAAAGCTAAAAACTAATACAGAAAATCAATTTGGATCAACTTGATTTTTAACTGCTTTTTAACTTTAAAAAACGTGCTCATAATTGTAGCAATTAAGTACACGTGACTTGAAGGTTTCTTATAAAAACTGGAAAAACTATTTGAATTAACTTAATATGTTTAAGTACTCAACTTAAAAACGTAAAAACGTGTTTATAATGCCAGTAATTAAGTTGGCGGTAAATAAAAATGCATTCATTTCTATCAGAAAAGCTAATTACCTCAATGCAATGTAGTTTGTTGCTTCAACTTAATTTTACCAGACATTGTCATAACTTAAAAAGCTTGATGCAAACTGTTGCGTTAATTTTTTTTGTTGAGCCAAAACATTATTTTTTAGAGTGTAGTGACAGTGCATATCAGAACATTCCGTCACTATGGTGTCAGTACCGGCTCCATACAGTGAACATAGCACTTTGTAGAGCAAGCACAACTCTCCCTCTGAGGCCCAAAAGCCTCTTCTGGGTATTAAAGGGAGGCTGCAATAGCTGTGATTTTTGAGTTGTGGGTTGTCCAGTGGGATGCCTCACAGCACAGATCTTTCTGTGACCACCTCCCTCTGCCAGTGTATGATTATAGGCTGTACAGAGGTGACGGGTGCCGCAGTGCACAGAGTGATCCAATACCCAGCACATTGCCGCCAACCTGTGTATTGCCAGTGGCACCCTCCAAGTGGAGGTACTCAGGCATGCCATAGGTCCACCGCTGTAGTACAGGACTAGTGCTACCAAGTGCCACTCAGAACCAGTCTATTGTAGCACCAAAAATGTCTGCTTTTAACACTGCCTCAAACGCAAGGCTTTAAGGTAACTGGGAACCAGAGAAAACCAGCATATGACAAGAAAGCATTTGAAAGGTTTTCCTTTAAAGACATTGGAGCTGACAAATGTTCTTAAAGTGCTACTATACCCAGGACCCTGCATTCACTATATCTGGTCTCTCACAGTACACAGAACATGGAAATGCAATTATTTTAAATGTAAATATAAAGTGCTAAATACCTTGTCTCATCAGCAGTTGTAGCAGTCTTGTGACTTTATCAGTGTCCAACAAGGCACTGGTTAAAGCTTGTAGGAGGAGTTTTCATTCTCCCTTGACTGTCCTATGAGGCTGCATAACCGATGACCTCTCTGTCTGGACTGTGCTGATTGGCTCTGTACTGATCACCTGCACTCTCCCAAGAAAAAAACTCTAGCAATACACACCAAACTGAGCATGTGCAGCTTGCCCCCAAGGCTATCTTCTATCAGCAGATGGATTGGGAACAGTAGAAGAGGGGAAGGTTTAGAGAAGTCAGGATCAAATCTCCTTGTTACACAATGCGGATGATTAACCCTTTAGGTTCCACATTGAGTATAACAAACACATTGAGTATAACAAACATACTGACTGATTTTACTGTTGTGGGTTTAGTAGCACTTTAAGTTCCCACTTATTGGTTCATTGAGGTCTCATATTAACATGTACAGGCAGCATGCCAATGTTCTGACTGTTCACTGCATGCTAATGTTTATGCTTTCTGCAGTACCTATATAGAATGTACCTTGCAAAGTATTGAAATATTTGAAAATGTTAGGTTATTACATAGTTTGAGGCAACAAAATGCTATAGTAGGCTTTTTTATTTTTTTACAAAGTTTTGTGAAATAATAAACAAAACTTTGTGAAAAAAAAAAAAGCTCAATATAGTATTTTCCCTAAGCTTCCATAAGGGCAAGCTCTGCTGACTTCCATCATCTAATCATGTGCAAGCAAAAATACTTTTTTTTCCTCGTATGTGATCGGGTATTCTTTGCAAAATGAATTTTCTCCACATTCACTAAGCTCTGTTCCCATCATTGCAGGCTGTTTTCTGCATGTCGGGCAGGCTATTCATTTCAGTGGGTTGCCTACCCAGACCCTTTCTGGAAATTGCACTGCACAAAATCGCCTGATGCTGTGGCACCATCACATATCACAGCTGAAAGTGCGGGCATTTTGCTGATGCGTGGGGGTGCAATTAAGAATTAGTGGCAACCCTGTATGTTTTCTAAACTGCAGCACATTTCCTTCATGTGTCGGGAACACATGTGATTGTGGGCATGTTCTTGAGACGCGATAGTGTGAACCTAGCCTAAAGGAAAATTCCCTTACAAAGTGAAAATACTCTTGCAAAGCGAGCAACCTTTTTTTCCTTTCGTAAATCAAGCCTAGTAAGTCAGAGACCCCCATTAGCTGATGAACAAAATACCAAAAAGTTTGCTGTATAATACTTAGCCTTGTAATCCCTTTGACAGTAACCAATGGTGGCGAACCAATGCCTCAAAACACATGATTTCAGTAACCGTGGAACAAATATTTTTTATGACCGAAAACTGAGCAAAGGCAAAGAAATGGTTAGTAAAGTAATAGGCATTTATTGGATGGCATTACTTACTCGAAGATTGTGTAACTTGGTGCTGGAGGGTAAATGAACAATGATGGGAGATTTTCTCAGTTGGAGTTGTCCGATCCCTGGGCAGGACAGAATGAAGTTTTATATTTTCAGCAAAAGATAGCTGCAGGATATCCATCTAGGCTCTTGATAAATGGTTTTGACATTTTCCCCAGACATAACATGTAAGACAGGCCTTTTTATTCTCCAGTGGTGAAGTCTGCATTATTGATCAAGCGCTGTTTGTTAAAGGTTGCTGGAAAAATCATGTTTGCCTGTGTAAAACAAGAAAATATATAATTTTTTTTTCTCCGTAATTTTTTTAGCACCCATTTTTGCAGGGGGGATGGGGATATTTTAGATGTTTACTGTTTTTAAATTAAGGTGTACTATTTAATTTATTTATCATTAGCATAATCTCAAATATTAGCATGAGAGATGATCATCAAATTAGTGAACAACCTTCAGCACTCACACAGAAGATGGAAATAATAATTATATAATATAGAATAAATTATATCAGAATGTAAACAAAAATAAATAAAATAAAAGGAGTAAAAGAATTAAAAGGAATAAAGGAATAAGACCAGTCCACGGATGGATGGATGGGGGGCAGAATAGCTGTGTTCATAATGCAGCAATCAGCATGTCCGTCCGATGAATGTGCAGGTAAAAGGACCATATAGGCTGTGGAATACACAAGCGGAATGGCAGCTTCTCGTCAAGGACAGGGGGATCCCACAGAGGTATGCAAAAGAACGACAAGCAGGGCGCCAGGTCAGTGTAGATAAGAGCAATAGTACTTTATTATAAAGAAAACTTACATCTTAAAATCCCTCAGCAAGTGTGGCAGATGAAAGACAGCAGAGCCAGGGAAATCAAAGGAGCAGATCCGATGAAATATGCATGGCCCGGTAGGAGACCTGCAGCGATGGATGAACGGCGTCTCTGAATACCTTCCGGTATTGCCGGTAGTAGGGAGAATTGACAGCTTCTGTGAATGGAACAGAGGGCGGGCTGCAACGCGTTTCAGAAGCTCCGCCTCCTTTGTCAGGCTTGACTTCTCCCTACTACCGGCAGGAAGGTAGTCAGAGACGCCATTCATCCATCGCTGCAAGTCTCCTACTGGGCCATGCATGTTTCATCGGATCTGCTCCTTTAATGTCCCTGGCTCCGGTGTCTTTCATCTGCCACACTCGTTGATTGATTTTAAAATGTAAGTTTTCTTTATAATAAAGTACTGTTGCTCTTATCTACACTGACCTGGGGCCCTGCTTGTCGTTCTTTTGCATAATCTCAAATATGAATGCAATTAAATGTGGCAATGAGGGTGATCTAATGCTTGTAAATTTTGGCATAATGCTCCTTTTTTAATGCAATTTGCACTGAGGAACTGGGGAAAATCAGAGCTGTAACACCGATATCAGCAAATGCTGCATTTAGCAAGTTTTTTTGGGACGTCACAACTCACAGCAAAGCAAATGAGTAGGCAAATGGTTTGTTTGAGTGTGTATTTAGCCATTCCATTCATTAGAGTGAATTCACACAGTGGGGTTGATTTACTAAAGGCAAATAGACTGTTCGCTTTGCAAAGGGCAGTTGCACTCCATAAGAGCAGTTGCTCCAGAGGTTAGTGAATGAGTAGAAGCTCTGCTAACTTCATTCATCCAATAATGTGCAAGCAATAATGCTTTTTTTTTAATTTTCCTTGCATGTGATTGGGTATTCTTTGCAAAGTGAAGCTTTACCTCATTTACCAAGCTCCGGAGCAACTACACTTGCAGAGTGCAACTGTGCTTTGCACAGTGCACAATTTATTTGCCTTTAGTAAATCAACTCCAAAGTGCGGTGACAGGTGTTTTACTGCATTGTAAAATGCCTGCTACTGCAAGTACAAACAGAAAACAATTGTTTTCTAAGTGTCCCATTCACACTGCAACACAGCCTGGAGCTTTTAGGGACTTGAATGCATTTATGGGTTCTGTCTTTTATTTTAGTTTTTTAGTTTTTCATTTTGAGGGGTTGCATCATAATGAACATTAGATTGTCCTTGTTATTAACCCCAATTGTTAAATAATATCCATCTGTGGTTCACATTCAATACGATCCCTTCAATCTTAAGTGCAGGACTGTTATGCTTTTTCTGGTCTACAGCAAAATGGCTCCTGTCCGACCATATGTCTTCTAGAAAATGGCGTTGGTTTGGTCACATGTCCTCAGGCCTATATAAGGCATACACTGTTATGGCGTCTGCACTAGGTGGATCTCTTTGAGAACGTGCACGAAATGCGTCAGAAGGAGCCTACATGCTGACATCACGCTGCCACATCCACATGATGGTCCGGTGGCCATCTTTGTAAGTGCTCTTTATCCATTGATGATTTTATGCTCCATGTGGTTGCTATCTTTTAATATAACATACCACACTATATGATACTGTCTCCAGGCTCGGTCTATGAGCTTGCCCCCTAGGAGGAATCCCTTTCCTTGGAAGCGCAGTGCTTCTCACGCATGCACAGTGGGCACCCGGCTGTGAAGCCACAAGCTGTCAAAGTCAGCAGCTACAGTTTTTGTAGCTGCTGATTTTTATTTTCTTTTTTTTTCAGATGCAACTCCTCTTTAACGTCCCTCTAAACCCCATAGTTCTTTTTCTCAAAAATTGATAAATAGGTATTTTTAATCATATTGTCATGTTAAATGTGTTAAAAAATGTAATTTACCTTTTTTTTAAATGGTGCATACAGCTGGAAGCTGGATTTCTCCTGCACCCTATTGCACAGTCCTGGAGGATGAGGGAAGGACTTAGCATGTAATTTCCATTATTTCACTAAACTTGTGCAGATCAGTGTGCTGTTAACATCTAAGCAGCTTCAGCAGCAGCAAGGGTGACAGTGCTGCAGAGATTTTACTGTAAATGGAAGAGCATTGTCATCTATCAAAGGAAGTGCCTATTCAATTTCTACTGGCAGGTCAACAGGTATTTAGATAGTTCTTATAAAAACCGAGAGCACATTATTACTTGGCTGGGTAGCTTACATCATGCATGTGATGTTATAGCTTTACCATGGTTCTGTGTTAAGTTCTTTCAGCGGCAAGAATTAGAGAGTCCTTAACTAGAGGAAATTATAGTTAAAAACCCTTATTTATATGGGAGGTGGACCTTAAAACCCAATCCCCCCCCCCCCGCAATGGTTCGCAGCTATTCACTCAACCCAAACTTCTACCCTCTGTGGAACCAGAGGGAGTGAGCTTATAAACTCCTCAGTAGACGGTATTATACCCCATATAGAGAAGCTAAGTTCTCCACTGACATCTCTCCGTATGTTGGCGAGATTGTGGACCTGCTACATGTAGTGTGGTCATGCCCCAACCTCACAAGTTTTTGTTGAAACATTTTTTGTGTCTTGGCTGAAGTGGCAGGAATTATAGTTGCCCCTAATCCGTCCCTAGCAATTCTGAATTTAGGAATAGACAAATTTCCCACTCTATAGCGGATAGTAGTCTAACATATTTTCATTGCAGCATGGGCCGTTATCACTAGACACTGGAAAGCCAATATGGCCCCTAACCTATCTGAGGTTCTAGCACTTGTACAACAGAATTATGTACTTGAACAACTACTTTCAATACGCCTCAATAGATATGTCAGATTCACCGCATCGTGGCAGATATGGTTGGATTGGTATGGATCACAAACTAAGACAGGTATAAGCTTGTAAGTTTGCACTATACTCATAATAAATAATGGCTTCTGGACTCTCAGTGTATGTATGTTATGTATAGAATACTGGAAGAGGTTCTCCTTTCATGTTTATCCTTGTTATTTTGTATCTAGCCATTCATTGGCTTAGTTTTTCTTTGCTTGTAATGAAAATCTTTCAATAAAAAGTTATATTTAAAAACAAAAAAAAAGCTCTTATTTAACAGCATATACTGTATATGGAGTCTTGGCTTAAGGGTCCATGCACCCTGTACCTAAAAAGATGAGAGTTACCTTGGCAGAAAAAAAACACTCATAGAGTGTTTTTGCACACGCATTTAGGAGTGTTTCGCTTTTTTTCTGGCAGAAAACACCTCTCAGAAAACCAAACCAGACGGGTTTTTATTCCTGCCTATAAACACTTATTTTAAAAAATGCCTCTAAACCAGGGCTCGACAATTCCCAGGTTCCAGACCCCACAGCGACTAGAAATTGCGTCCTGGCGCCTGGGTTCACACACTGCCACCCACTGACTTTAAAGCAAAAACGCCTCCTGTTGACCTCAATGCAAAAACGCCTCCCACTGACTTCAATGCAAAAACGCCTTCTTTTGACTTCAGTGCAAGAAAGCCTCCCGTTGACTTCAATGCAAAAATGCCTCCCATTGGCTTCAGTGCTAAAACTCCTGTCAATAGCAATCTTATGTGAAAACTTATCTTCACATGCCACTCTACTCTATCACTCGCGAGTCTGGAATGCGCTTCTACAAATTCGCACAGGACCCTTTAATGGCACTCAAAACACAAAGCGTGTGGATCACATCTGTGTGAACCACCTCAATAGGACCACATAATATCTAGCCTGTCATGCGAATCTGTGAGCTTGAAAACTCATCCTGAATCACATATGTGGGCACCAGGGTGGCTTCATTCACATTTTCCATTCTCCATTTTGAGATCACAGCAAAATCGCTACGATAGCAAAACACAGGTTGAGGTGCCATTATTTTCAAATATGGTTGGTTTTGCTGTGATTGTCGCACGGCAAATCGCATCGCTTGCCCCGGATGCTGACAACCCATACTACGCAAAAAAAATATGGCTCCTAATTTTTTTAATTGGCTCCTAGATTCAAAGCAAATTTGTCAAGTTCTGCTCTAAATGTCCTAATGTGCATGGACACCTGTGATAACACTGAGCTGCTTCTACAGGCAAAACTCCTGTAGAAGCAGCATTTTTTATGCTTAGTGTGCATGGACCCTTAAGGATTATTTTTATTATTATACAGTATTTATATAGTGCCAACAGTTTGCTCAGCGCTTTACATTACAATGGGAGACAATACATGAGACAGTACAATAACAATACAGTGCAATACACGAGGGGTTCGAGGGCCCTGCTCCTTGGAGCTTACAATCTAGGAGGGAGGGGATAGTGGTATGGGAGGAAAAGCTGTGGGGGATGGAGTGGTAGGAAGAGTGGAGGAGATCGGCAGTTAGCAGAGGGTGGGGTAGGCTTCCCTGAAGAGGTGGGTTTTTAGGGTGCGCCTAAAGGAGAGGAGAGTAGGTGATAGTCTGATGGATTGGGGTAGGGAGTTCCAGAGGATGGGCGATGCCCTGGAGAAGTCCTAGAGGTGGGCATGGGAGGAGGAGATCAGGGAACTAGAGAGAAGGAGGTCTTGTGAAGAGCAGAGAGTGCGTTTTGGGTGGTATTTGGATATTAGGTCGGTGATGTAGTTTGGGGCAGAATTATGGACAGCTTTGTATGTCAGTGTTAGCAGTTTTAATTTGATCCGTTGGGCAATCAGAAGCCAGTGGAGGGATTGGCAGAGGGGGGTGGTGGAAACGGAGCAATTGGTAAGGTGGATGAGTCTGGCTGCCATATTCAGGATCGACTGAAGTGGGGATAGCCTGTGGTGAGGCAGGCCAGTGAGGAGGGAGTTGCAGTAATCGAGTCGTGATATGATGAGGGAGTGGATGAGCTGCTTAGTAGTTTCTGGGGTTAGGAATGGGCGTATTTTGGTGATGTTGCGGAGGTGGAGTCTGCATGAGTTTGTTAGCGATTGGACTTGGGGCTGGAAGGATAGATTGGAGTCTAGTATGACATCAAGTACTCTGGCTTGCGGGGTGGGCTTGATGGTGGCATGGATGGACGTGATGGAGAAGTCAGTGGGGGGGGGGGGGTGCGGGCTGGGGGGAAGACTAGGAGCTCGGTTTTGGAGAGGTTCAGTTTAAGGAAGTGGAGCGACATCCAATCTGATATGTTGTTAAGTAGGCTGGTGATTCGGGCAGAGACTGAAGGGGTGAGGCGAGCGCTTGAGAGATAGATTTGCGTGTCGTCGGCATAGAGGTGGTAGTTGAAGCCGTGAGAGTGTATGAGTTGGCCAAGGGAGGAGGTGTAGATGGAGAAGAGAAGGGGCCCAAGGACAGAGCCTTGAGGGACCCCAACAGAGAGGGGGAGTGAGGGGGAGGTGGTAGTGTTATAGGTAGCGCTGAAGGAGCGTTGTGATAGGTAGGATGAGAGCCAGGAGAGAGTGGAGTCTCTGAGGCCAAGGGAGTATAGTTTCTTGAGGAGGAGGGGGTGGTCGACTGTGTCGAACGCCTCGGAGAGGTCGAGGAGTAGGAGCACTGAATAGTGGCCATAAGCTTTGGCGGTTAGCAGGTCGTTTGTGAGTTTGAGTAAAGTGGTTTCGGTGGAGTGTAGGGGACGGAAGCCGGACTGTAGGGGGTCGAGGAGGTTGTTGTCGTTGAGGTGGGAGCTTAGGCGAGTATAGACTAAGCGCTAAAGTAGTTTGGATGTAAATGGCAGCAGGGAGATGGGTCTAAGGTTGTTCGGGTCGGTGGGGTCCAGGGAGGGCTTTTTAAGTATGGGAGTGATGTGTGCGTGCTTCAGAGGGGAGGGGAATGTGCCAGAAGAGAGGGAGAGATTAAAGATGTGGGTGAGGGACCGTAGGATGGAGGAGGAGGGAGATTGTAGGAGTTGTGAGGGGACAGGGTCAAGGGGGCAGGTGGTGAGGCGGGCTTCAGAGAAGACCTTAGTGACCTCCTCAGTGGTGGTGAGGTCGAAGGAGTGGAGTGTTGAGGGGGCTACTCTGTGAGGGATGTTCAATGGGGTTAGATGGATGTTAGATGTTGGAGGTCTGAACAGTGGTGAGGCCAAGGGGGAGGGGTGTTGAGGGGGTTGCTGTGTGAGAGGAGGTAGGTGGGGTGGAGGTCTGAGCAGCAGCAATGTCCCTGTGAATAGTGTCAATCTTGTTTTTTGAAGTGATTGGCAATCTCGAGGGCAGTGAGTGAGGTACTAGGTGGAGGTGGGGGCGGAGAGAGTAGAGAGTTGAAAGTGGAGAAGAGGCGGCGAGGATTGGAAGAGAGGGTATTGATGAGGGTCAGAAAGTAGGCTTGTTTGGCAGCGTGGAGGGAGGAGGTGTAGGTGTGGAAGGCAGATTTATAGCGGGTGAACGCTAGTTGGGAATCTGGTTTTGCGACATAGTCGCTCCAGCGCACGACTGCATCGTTTGTTAGTTTTGATATGATCAGTCTGCCAGGGCTGGAGCGGGCAGGGTCTGATACTTTGTGTGGTTAAAGGCACTAGCGAGTCTAGAGCTGATGACAGCGAGTTTTTATAGGCAGTCGTGGCCAGGTCGGGGCAGGACAGGGGAAGGATGCTGTCATAAAGTTGATCAGCTGCGGAGTGGAAGGGGGCAGGGTTTAGGTTGCAGAGGTTCCGTAATAGTTTGACATTTGGGGAAGTAGGCGTTTGAGGAGGAGGAGACAGAGGTGATAAGGTTTTGGTCAGAGAGAGGGAAGGGGGTGTTAGTGAGGATTATTTAATATTCCTTGTACTGGAGGCTAATGTCCAAAAAAACTGTTTCTGACCTCCATCCTGATCTCCTAGATTTAACCAAACCGTAAGGCTGCAGTCACAGTGTGCCAGGTGTTGGTGATTTGTTTTTTTGTAACAGCTATAACATAGCATATATAACATATAAGAAGTCAGCTAAGCTTAATATAAGATACACAAAAGGAAAAATCGATTGAAAATCTGTCATTTGTAAAGTTTGCTCATTTTTGTCCAGTTAATGGGCACAAATCAAAAATCGGTAGTGACATTTTTGAGCCAAAAAGTCAAAGGAAAAGTTTGAAAAACTTCTGCCAACAGATGATAAATTGAAAGGTCAATGTGTTTCTTGCCCATTAAAAATTGAACTGTTGATACTGCACCTGTGTGTCCCAGAAGCAAAAAAGGGCCGAAAAATTGATTCATTTATGTCCACTGAACCATATATCGTTCAAAATTTGGTGATTACATGATGGCAATATCGTTTGTTCTTGCGACCCTGTGTTAGTTTTTCAAAAACCCGCTCAAATTATTTCTTGACTAATGTATGGCTAGCATAAATCTCAGATATAAGGCATATTACTGCTCTGATCAACTTACATGGAAAAAATTTCAGCTGTGGTAGAGGTAGATCTTGGTCATGTTTTTGAATGATCCAAAGCAGGTATGAAAATTTCTAGTTATGCAATGTTTTATCAGCACAGTGAGCGTATGTTTTCAGGACTTGGGAGTGCTTCTACTTTTCTCCACCACTAGGAGGGAGGGCAGGAGAAAAGCAAATAAAGAACAGGTATGGCCTGAACCGTGCTTGCCATGTTCTGGTCATCTTCATGTAAAAGACTGTTAATTAGATTAGTATACTCTTTTTGCAGTTGGCATTTGGGGGCATCCCATAAATCTTGAATATTTACTCAATAGACACTTTATTTATTTATATATATATATATATATATATATATATATATATATTAGTAGAAACATGAATAAAAATTTTGCAACAATGCACTTAAAATAGTGTAGATTGTGGTACTTCTTTATTTTGTGTCTACTGATAATTTGCATGCTTTACTCAGTTTTAATTCATGGTTTCCTATTCCCATTTAAGAAAGACAATATATCATCACAGTAATGATATAGGCTGTCAATCATTGTTATTATGGGATGTAAATAATTATATTTCACAAGCTGAACCTTGCAGCCCTAAACTTAGGAACAAAGCTTTTTATAGCCCATTAAATTTGCATGTTGCTTGGCATTTAGCTTCTTCATTTTCCCTTGTGCATAAAGCATAAATAATTGTAAATACAAATTTATTAGGTGCCTTTGTTTAGAACAATGAAACATATTTCCTGCAAGAAATCTGGTTTCACTTATCTATAGCAGCACCTTTAATAAGCTTTTCTAATATCCCACTATGCAAATTTGTTACATAATTATTGTAAATTAATGAGATTTGGAAACAAATGTCTACTGTATATATCTTATGTAGATAATAATTATAAAATGCAAATCATTGAATTTATCAGATTAGCAAATATACTGTATCTACAGTTTAGCAATATATATATGGAGCAGCGTCATCTAACTGCATAATTGAATAAAGCAACATTTACACCACAGGCTCAATTCACAAAGCATTGCCACAAGGATAAAGATCTTTATTTTAACAATGCGACTGTCATTTTCAAATCTTATTGGCTGAAAATAACTATTGATTTTTGAAAATAGGGATACTTATTCTAGTCTTAATTTGTGAATGGAGCCTGATGTGTGTTAAAGTGGAAAAGGGATAACCCTAACCACTCTTCAAAACTTTCCCTTTCCCCCACCTAACATATATGCTTACTAACCTGTGTAAGAAAGATCTGTATACTTACCTTTTTTCAGACCACACCAGTTTGGGCAGGTGATCTCCCCTGTGTGAGCCAGCGCTGGTTGCAGGGGAGAGTAGAGAGAGCTTTGACAATGGCTGGAAATGTCAGGCTTCGATGGCACATCTGTTATCGGTGCTCCTTTTTCTCCCCTACAGCTCGCTCTCTGATACTGGGGAGCAAGATCATGTGACTGATCCATAGTGGACTGAAAATAGGTAAGTATATAAATTTTTATCCACAGGTTAGTAAGCATAGGTGTTAGGAAGGGGGTGGAAACAGTTTTAAGAGTAATTTGGGTTATCCCGTAATTCCATTTTACAGCTGCACATCTTCTTTTATTGTTCTCCTTTCACAGTCGTGCCTGGATGTAGCAATATCAACCAGGCCTTGTCACCCAATAGTAGACTCAGGGTTTATACATGCTGCAAAGGCCATTTTTAAGCCCACCTGGTAACATTTCTTTTAAAAGATGATTGGGTTTATTTAAATTTCCCTCCAGTTTTGGTTTGTTAAGGTGGGTGGGGGACAGGTCTGGAAGTTTGGGAATTCGGATCCTTTTCTTTACAGGTTTACTTTGGATATCAAAGATTTTTCAGAGAGTATATTCTATTTAAATAGTTACTGTTACTGGAGCGAAGTTGACAAACTGCTTTGTTTGAGAAATGCAGGCACCTAGAGTCCTCCCAAGCCTTCCAGTTATTGCCAGATGCCTGGCTGTTCTGACAAGAAAAACCCCAACTTTTCTCATTGAATAAATTATATAAATTAGCAAACATTGCTTGATTAGTGCTTATGAAGGGTTTATAAAGTAAAGGATATTTACTAGACAGTACCAGCTTGCAAGATGTTGTGAAACTCATAATTGTTATGAATTTGTCACTAGCAAACTATCATGGGAGAGTAACTCTTGCACCTCCTACCCAACACAGCTGCAGGTGGAGACAGAGAGTGTGAGGGCATGGAGTGGCACAAGTGCTGGGGAAGCTGGCTGGTGATGTCCACTCCTTAGGTGGATAGAGCTGGAAGTTGCTGTCCTCAGGTTCAGATGCTGAAGCAGCTTGGCACCAGAGCAGGAGATGGTAGCAGGGGCCTGGAAGCAGACGGCAGTCAGCGAACGTCAGGCAGCAAGGGGCTGAATCGGCAGGCAGAACCATTCCAGTAAGCAGGCCAAGGTCAGTAATAGCTGGGTAATGCAGTACAGAATCAGCAGGCAGACACAAGATCAGTAAACAGTCTGAGGTCAGAGTAACATGATGAGCAAAGTTGAGGCTAAGAGCAGAGGTGAAGTCCAGGAAGAAGCTGGATCATACACAGGTATGGCAGATACAAGGATAAGGTCTCAGGACACAAGCTGAAGACCATTCAGCAACTTCTTCCAGTGACACATCCATTGTCTGGTATTGTCCATATGCCCAGGAGTATGAGCAGCAGTGCAATGTGCACAAGCATGAGTGTACACTAAGTCAGTACTGGTTTTCTGCTCCTGAGAATCTCCAGTTAACTTGCACAAACACTTTTACAGAGATAGATGACACTGTTCTTTAACCCCCGCTCCTCCTTTAGTATAGATAAAAAGAGTTACAGTTCTACTCTTTACTGCACCTGGAGCCCTATGCAACTTCACCATTGTTTAGGAATAATGTTGATATGCAGCTTACAACTTTTTTTGAAAAAACGTTTGTTGTGACTCATATTGACATGCTTCTTTTATGGATATCATCAGTGTAATTCCACTGTTTAAATATTTAGGACCCGTTTTTAGATTTATTTACATTTATTTTTATTTTTCATTTACTCTCTGATAAGTAAATGTGTATTCATCAAGGCATACAAATCTTTTACACTTTGGGTGAAGAAAGTGGATGGCAGCATACCTAACTTACGAGTGTATGAAGAACTGATTTTTCTTTCTAAACATGGTAGAGTACATACCAACTGTATATTAGAACTCAAAAATTGACTGCACAAATATCCTGTATATCTTAAGATTACAAAAGGAATTTTAAAAATGTTTTTGAATCCTTCAGAGTTTTAATTGCAATAAATGCAGTGGTATTTCACATAGCATTGACCTGTCTAGAACAGGGCCTCTGAAGGAAAGCAGAAAGGTTTTCCTAACTTGAACCCCTGCTCTGTAACCAGAAGAGAACTGCTCACTCCAGTCATTATTTATGTCAAATGAAATGGTCACAGTAACATAACTGCCTCTTTCATAAGAATGTTGGCTCAAAGTGAAAGGTTGTTTGTATGAACTTTACTTATTAGATAGACAGACAGTCTAGGAAAGTGATATCCCTCTCTCTGTGGTCTATATAGGCTTAAGTTTTATCAACTAGGGTTTGTAAAAATGAAGGTTTATGGGGCATATACTTTGCAAGTGTCTGGCAGTATTGATTGAAGGTTGTTGATTGGTAAGGGATATGTATATGGAAGGCTTTTAAACAGAATCCCAGAGTTACATATGCTTGAATGAGATCTTTGTCCATGCAGTTTGGCTTCAGTCTTATGTCTTGGATACTACTCGTTTCCCAACTAAAGAAAAACAACGATAAAATATAATTTTCCTATGTCATTTTTCTTCCATTTCTGTTTTACTGCAGTTCTACATGCTTTTAATTAGGAGACTTGAGAGTTACAGTTGTAGAGCTGTACTTGTGCTTTATGCACATTTAACAATATGAAAATTTGTTCTACAGTATGATTAAAAGCTGAAGTGCAAGCATAGTGTATGATAATTATCAGCAGGACCCCGCTGCTTGCAGTTACTAGGTTTAGAAGGTCTTAAACTTGTAGTTAAAGTTACAGTGTTAAAAGACGGGTGATGGTGTGGCATTCTATATGGCAGGACAGTGAAACTAGGACATAAGTAAAACATAGGATAGACCAGGCACAGAAAAAGGGAATGCCAAACAAGATGCTGGAACTATGGGCAACACCAGGAAAAAAGTGACAACTAAGATCGAGCAGGACACACAAGCAAGAAGCAGGAACAGCACTTACATATAGCTTAGACATGACATAGTAGCCATGCTAAAAAAAGAGAGAAGTGATGGCAAACAAAGAGAGAAGTGATGGAAGACATTAAAGAATATTAACCATACAGGACATGAAGCAGGATAGGAGGCAAGGAGAAAGCTGCAATCCACGAAGACCGAAATGCAAAAGACACAGCAAATGATGGAAATGTAAATAACTGCAGATGGAAAACTGATGTCACTACTGTCCTAACAATGACACACTCAGTGAAGATTATCTAAAAGCCTGATGAGCAAATAGCAGAGGTATAAATACTCAGCAGGCCACTTGGAGATCAAAAATGGAATGCAAGGGGCAGGGCAGGGCAGACAGCATAGTAAGGGTGGCCAGTGATGATACAGAGGCTTACCAAGGACAAATCCAACTGCTATGGAAATAATGTATAGGTAGGTGTTACAGGATCTAGGTACTGTAGGTGTTACAGGGTAAGAGATTTGACCTTTCTTTCCTACAGTAGGATATTAACAGAGATTATGTTCTCTGATTGGGGGAAACAGTCCTCCAATCAACTAAGGGGTGCCTATGGTGTAAAGGTCACTGTGCAGCAGTGGTTATAGAAGAAACACTTTTCTAGTGAAGTTAAAAAATAACTGAGGTTCACCATTTGAAAACTGAGTTCCCCTGCTCTGCAGGAACATGGGCATGTACCATGTTCCCACAGGGACAACAGACAGTGGAAGCATATGAGTGTCCCTGCTAAGCAGAGCAGAGCTATTAGGCAGCAAGCAGTGCATCAACCAGCTACAATGTTATTATTATCATAAAATGCCACCAACTCAAGTCCAAGTTCTAAATACTTGCTGAAAAAAAAGCTCGAAAAAGAAGTTGGTTTTGTGCTAGTCTGGCAAGATCCTCCAGTGTCATCCCCACAGCTGCAGTCAATGTGTCTAATAACTTAGTACTCAGTCTCCCTTTTTGCCTGGTTCCTTCGATCTTCCCAAACATTATTTCCATCTTCAGTGATCTCTCTCTTCTGACAGTGTGGCTAAAATATGACAGTTGCAGCTTCATCATTTCATTCATATCATCCGATACAGGGAAAATCCACCTGCTCCTTCTACACTTTTCATTCCATCAGGTGCTTAGCCATAGAGTCACTCAACAACTAAGCTTCTGCAGTAGTGTAACACGTTAGAGGAGCAAGTAGATTTTCCATGTTTTGGATAATATGAATAAATGTATTCTGGACTTTTGGAAACAGAACAGCTCCCTTGTTTTTTGTGCTACTATTGTTATCAGAGCACCGACCTCTTTCGAGCCTGCACCCTGCAGTAGGTGGAGTGTTGGTGAGACCCTTGTAGCGAAGTGGCTGAGATGATTTGCAAACCAGAAGAGGGTAAGATGTCTAACTGGTTCTAGGTACCTGGAGAGAATTAGAGAGTAATGGGCACCTAGAGGAGGATGATTGAGCTGTGAGACCCACAGATGAAACCTGTTTATATATACCCAGGGTGGGGCTGAATTTCAGATGCGCCTCCCAGAGAACCTAGTGAGTACTGTAGCTTGAGTACACTGGCTGAGTTTATGGTTCTTGAAGCTCCTGGTGATAAGAAAGTGGTCTACGCTCTGAAAAAGTGTGTGTGATATTTCCTCCTCAACTTCACATGTCTGCCAAATAACGTTTGCACAAAAACAAACTGACCCTGGCTTTGTACACAACTATATTCTCACATTTGACATTGACTAAAAATGTTCTCCATCACCTTTTTTTTATAGTTTTACTTAAATTTACCTTGTCCACGCAGGGGCACTTGTATACCTTTCAAGCATCCATTTTTTTTAAATGCTATTGCGTGTATTCCACACTTTGAAATGTATGGAATACATGCACCCCTGCTACACGCAGTGGTTTCTTCCACTGACTAGGTAGCAAAGTAGTGTTTCAAAATATGGGCTGCAGGAAAGGAAAGTTTATTCCCTCTTCCTTTACAGGTATGCTTTTGGATATTAGTGAGCCTGTGATGACATCATAGGCAAGTTACAAACTATCAAGAAGCGTCAAAGCCTGTTTCCTACCTCTTGTGTGGGGATGGGGCTTAGTGGCAACTGGGCATTGTTGGAGCTCAGAACATCTTGGCAATTATCTATGAGAGCAGCGTTTTGGAGGCTGCTACATCTGGAGGTGCCTGCACTTCATACCTGTAGCAGTTTACTCCCCTTCCTACCAATGACAGAGTCTCTTGAAATTATACACCAGCAAATGGAAAATTAAAGTGACTTTGTCATTACTGCCATTGCTGGCCCTCTGTGTAAAATGCTAGTTGCTTCACTTCTCTGGCTTCAAAGACCTGGAACAAACATGCCATTTGGCTGGCTTCTGTCAAAAGGGCATGGCCCAAAAAAGGTAAAAGGTCTGGTCTGCCGCCATCTCCCAATCATCATTCTCAGCCAATGGCTGAGAGCGCTGACCGGAGTGTTATGGCAGGGGGGCATCCCCCTTGTCAGAACACAATTGTACGGAAGGGGAGATCGCTGCACTAACAGAAGATAGTTTGTACAGCAGCTCCTCCTGAGCTATAATGTTTGTTTTTTTTTTTCGTTAAGCTCGTTGGGTTAATCGAAAAAAAATAAAAACCAGTACTGGGTACTAGGCTTAAGAAAAGTGTCAGAATTCCTTATCTCTGTTTCTGCTTTACAGACTCAGGAAGCAATGAAGCCAAATCATCAGCTATTGAACTGCTATTCAGAAAGGAGAGGGAAGCAGTTACAGCCCCAGTACTATTTTTTTTTTCATGGCAGAATTGCTAAAAATCAAACTTTGCCTAATTAAAGCTACTGTATATACAACCAAGTTAAATACAAATGAGAAATGTTTCCACTGCCAAAGTGTTTTCAGCTTTCAGTAGCTCTTGTGATTCACATACCCCTTCCATGTTCCATCACCAGTGTTTGCTGTTGCAGATTTTCAACCTCATTTGCCATGCCTGTACATTTGACAATGTAAGAGCTGAGGTTCTCCCTGTGCGCTCTTCCTCCTATAAACACTTCCCCCTTACAGCTGCTAGTGCCAGAAAACATGTGTAGCACCCTCGGATGTTCATAGTTGGTCAGAGTAGTTAGAGGCTTGCTAGAAGCCTGGGTTTAGTAAGAGGATTGCTTCAGGGCAGGCTGGAAGGCTCTACAGGTCAGTCCTCTGGTACCTCCCCCTGCTCTAGAAACTTGGGGCTGATCTGCATATTTATGGAAGGCTGACCAATCCCATGCAAAGGGGCCTGGCAGTGTGGCAGACCAGCCCATAAATGTGACAGAGCATGGCCAGCAGGGGAGTGCTAAGAGGTGCTGCTGTGTAGCCTGGGAGGGGGCCCAGGGAAAAGGGTGTTCTGCCTCCAGGGTGGAGGCTGGAAGCTGAAGGAGGAATTTTGAAGGAGGAGTTCCACTGCCCTGCAGTCCACCAGGGAAGGACAGTCTGCATAGCTTGAAGAGGAACCAACCCAGCTAGAAGGCTGGTTCTGTCCACATCTGCAGGACAAGGACATTGTGAATACCTCTACACCTCTAGGGCTTATAAGGGAGAAGTCTGCTGGATACGTTCTTGGCAAGTCATCAGGGGACAGTTCATAGCTTACCCTATCCCTTGTCCTGGCATCAGATACCATAACCAGGTGGGTTAGTATTTTGTTCACTTAGCGTACTTACAGGTCCCACAGCCTGGGACTTACCACTTTGCTAAAGACTGTCATGATTCTGGCTGGCATTCATCTGATATTTTTGTAGTATTTTTTAGGAGGAAATTGTTCTCAACTTGTTATTCTGCAATCAAATTGGGCATCCCATAACCCCTTTACCCTATCCAAGTTAAACTCCCTAATAAAACTAAAAAACCAAGCCCACAGAGTGTTTCCTGTTTCTGGATGCAAGTGGAAAATGCGTGTTGCCTGGCTGTGCAGAAAGTAAAGGGGGGACTTAAAGCCAGTAGCTCTCGAGGGTAGTGCTACACATGTTAGGTTGGCAGCATTGTTCAGTGCAATGGAGCCAGATTGGAACAGAAGTTTGTAAAACATAAAGTTCCAGACTTTAGATGGTCTATAGATAGTGAATTCAGAATCATGATATAGCTCTGAAAACTGCACTTTTATAAACAAGCCAGCTAATTTCAGCTCCATGTTTCTATCCTAATTGGTTTCCTTTTGCATGCAGAAGTCTGTTTAGCACTGCATTGGTTATGAATTAAATTAACTTTTAAATGTTAAAATTGCAAATCAGGATCAATAGTAATTACAACTTAAGAGCTTTTAAAGTCTATATAGATCTTTAAATAATATCCCAACATTTTGAATGATATTATATTGTATTATTTAGCTATTTACTGGCAAAGGTTTGTGTCTCAATAGGCCATGCTATCATTTTCCTTTACGTCTATTGAGCTTAAAAAAACTTTGATGTATTATCGTAGCCTGGAAATATGTCATTATTTTATGTGTTTGGGTTATATGTTTTTCTTTTTGACAAATGCTTTTCTGAGGACATGACTTCAACTTGTCTACTTTTCTCCTCCCTGTTTTTCCCTTTATATTTTTGCTTATGCATTGAAAAGCTTTCTTGAGTCTGCAGCTGGAGCTATTTTTACATTAGTCATTGTAACATATCAGCTGTAGCTTTCAGGCTTCACTGATAGTGATAACGTTTCACATGCTGTGCTCTGAACATAGAATCTGTTCAGCAGGGTTGAGTGGAAACCAATGCAGTTTGCAAATGTAAATTCAGTAGCGCAGACTCTTGATAATACTGTATCTCAAGAGGATAAAAAATAAGATGTTATAATTTAATCCATATTGACCTAAAGTTTGACAATCAATACTTTCCACCAATTTATACTGGATTTCCACTTTCCTTGCCACTGCCACTGAGCTCTGCCTCTGCTCATACTCGTTAGATTTTCATAGGTGTTAGGTGCGACAGAGTGTCTGCTTGCCATTCATAGGGAAGTGTTCCCATAGTTGCCAAAATAGTTTTTCTGGCTGGGGTGCCCACTAGGGAGAGCAAAATAATGCAGAGGTGGCCATGGCTGGATTTTTTCACAAAATCTGCCTGAGCCGGTCAACAATTTTCTTGACCATAGATGAGTTAGCTATTCGTCTTAGTTTACTGCTTTATCCTTTTTGTTTAGCAAGCGTCAGAACCCATAAGCCTGGTGACTTCAACATTTGGCGTGTGTGTACGGCAGCCCTTCCAACAGAAGCTGGCCGAACAGCTGGCTTCTGTCGAAGGGACATGGCCAAAAGAGGTCTGCCAATCGGCTCCTGATCAGCGCTCTCAGCAAATGGCTGAGACTGGACTGTTCTGGCGGGGGGCGCATCATTCCTGTCAGAACACAAAAGCACAGCAGGGGAGATTGCTGTACTAACATTGAATGGTTAGTATAAAAGCTCCTCCTGAGCTTTCAGGGTTTTTTTTTCATTCAGCCTGCTGTGTTGAACAAAAAAAAAAACTAG
The DNA here is from genome assembly GCF_062004578.1 of Staurois parvus. Classification (NCBI taxonomy): domain Eukaryota; kingdom Metazoa; phylum Chordata; class Amphibia; order Anura; family Ranidae; genus Staurois; species Staurois parvus. Next base: position 2,798,274 of record NW_028318415.1, read on the forward strand.
TGTGTACCAGGCTTTAGTGTGAGGATTGCATTTTCTGCATGGTTTTCCGATAGTATTATGTAGAACCCATCATCTACTCCTTGTAACCCAATCATTTTGTTATTCAAACTTCCCAACATTTAAAAATTTACTAAAGTTCCAGGTTTCCTTCTGAACAACACATGCGCAAGCTATTGGCAATTTGCAAGCATCAATTTGTGGAATTGAGCAGGTCTTTTCTCTAAAAGTCCTCTTTGCTAAACGTGGCACTTTAATCAGAAAATTAAGTCCTGCTAGATCACTTCATGCTTGCCTCTTTTGCAGGTATAGCTATGTAAAACATTAAAAATAAGTACCTATACTTTCTAAAACCTAGTAATACACTGTCTCACCCTGCTCTGCACATTCTTAGTTGCTCTCTATTTTTTGGCACTTTGCCGAAAATGTACCAGCCAATTTGCTGACAGCCTATTTAGTGCTGCTCGGGGGCTAGGGGCTTCAGCAAAATGGCATTCTCCGGCAAGAAGAAACAGGGGCACTGCTAGAAGCAATTTACAGCACACACTTAATTTTGGTAGTATAATGTGGAATGTATGTTGCTTGCTAAAGGTCGTTGTTTTTTCATAAAGTTGTTATGGGTAAAGTTCTGCTTTAAAGTGCAACTTAAGTCAGAAAATTAAGTTCTGTTAGGTCACTTCAGGCTGGCCTCTTTTGCAGGTATAGCTATGTAAAACATTAAAAATAAGTGCCAATACTGTTTAAAATCCAGTGATACGCCGTCTCACCCTGCTCTGCACATGCTCAGTTGCTCTCTGTTTTTCGGCACTGTGCCTAAGCTGCAGAGGCTGATCTGCTGACAGCCTAAAGATATACTACTTTTCAGGGGCTCTGGGCTTCAGCAAAATGGCAGCCTCCGGTAAGAAAAAATGCTGGAGGCAGTTTACAGGACACACTAATTTTGGTAGCATAATTATTGATGTGGAATGTATGGGGCATCTGTTGTCGACTGTCCCTCCTGTACACTGACCCAGTGCTGGGAGCCGATTATGTGACAGGAATGGAGCTTCCTAAGCATAGATAAGTATAAACATCTTTCCTTTACAGGGTTGTTAGAATAGACTTAGAATGGGGGTGGAAGCAGGTTTGTTAGAATTTGACTGGACTTCCACTTTAAGATGCAAGTGTCCACATATTTCTTGATTCCAAGGAAAATAGTATCATCTTATACCATCTTGAGATATGAAGCACTCAAACATTATTGACAGCAGGTGATCAGAAACCTTGAGGAAGATCATCAGGCCTGTCTATTTGTACTGTCATCAGTAAATCACTTATCTCAAGAAAATTTCGATTACTTCTATCATGAGAGAGCTTATTTAGTCTTCACAGTAGGTTTCCACATTTTTTCGGTTTGGAAATATGACTTACTGGAGCATTCCAATAATTCCCTTCAGAATTGAAAATGTAACCTGAAGTGAGCTATCTACCGAAACTATTATTGTATTTCACAAGACAATCATTCATTTGTCATCCTTTACTGTATTTTTTTTTTGGAGGAGGAAAGGCAAGAATTAACAGTAACTCTTAGTAGGAACGTATCGTGAGCTCTAAACACCAAACAGGACTCTGCAGAATAGACTGGGTAAAAACTGAGGCTCTGCATAATAGACTTGCAATCAAACATTTTTTGATCTGTGTGAAACTTGTAGCATGGTAAACAATAACTATTTAAACAAGCATAATACTGTATAGTGACTATATCAAAATAGCTGCTCCAGAAAGTACTGCCAGGGGAGGACTGGAAACCTTTGGCCTGGAGGGCAGAGACAACCAACTAGTCCTTTCACCATAGATTTCTGTGGGCTTAAGAAAGTGAACTGCGGTGCAGCTATTTTTGGGCATAGTGAAAGGTCTGAACAGAAAGCAGGTAGCAAAATAATGCCCAGCATGTGTCCTTCTCACTGTCATCCTGTGCTGCAGTCAATTATTTTTATCAATGTTCATTAATAGCCGTCATTATTACTTTTTAGTTACGATCAGCTATGTGGCTTAATGGTCAGCACTCCTACCACTTTGAATTCCAAAGTCGGCACTAACTGCATGAAGTTTGTATGTTCTCCCTGTGTTGGAATTGTTTTTCTGAATTTTTTTCCCAGACTCAAAAAATTTGCTTATAGTTTAATTGGCTGCTGCTCTAGTATGTATGTATGTGAGATAGGGACCTTAGATTGTGGTCTCTTTGAGGGCAGGGCCCAACATGAAAATCCAGTAGCTAAAGTGCTGTGCTGTATAAATTGTTGAGACTAAATAAATTATTGTAATAAATAAAAATAATAAAATACTGTATAGGGTTGTTGTTCTAGACCAACCTTTTTCAACCAGGGTGCCCAGACACCCTGGGGTGCCTTGAAGTTTCTTCAGGGGTGCCTTAGCAAAATGTCTAAAAATTGGCCAAAACTTGTATACAAGCCAATGGGTGGAACAAGCCTACCTTTTAGTTACACAAAGCTACAGTGTGCACCATTACAACCTTTTAGCCACCTACATCCTGACAACCAATGACATCACCAGTTGATAAGGAGGATGACGGTTGCCTGCGCAGCATCCTTGTTTGACAGTCCCCTGCCCCTCTCTGTCAGTACTGGGGTCACATTAGCTCAGTGATGGAGAAAAACTGAGGGAGAAGAGAAACACTGTAATACTAGTCGGTACCAGTGTGCAAAAGTATATTTGTTTGGAAAAATAAATCACCTCTAACGCAGGGTATATCACGTGTATGGATGCTGTTGCATTATATAAAACTTTTCAAATAGTTTTTTACATTTTAGAATGGGGTGCCTCAAGACTTCCATAATTTTAAAGGGTACCCTGGGACTGTCCATAATTTTAGCCGCACCTTGACATTGTCCATATTTTTAAAGGGTGCCTTGTCTGAAAGGTTTAAACACTGTTCTAGACATTAAGATACATACAATTAGGCAGATTCCAGTTAGCAACACTAAGGGTTATAGGGACATAGCTAGTAAATACTTCTGGCCATTTACAAAATAAACAGCCACAGTTTTTATTTTGTGTTTGGCCAGGAGAAGAAGAGGGACAGAGACAAGATCTGCAGCACTTACATCTGAGTGGCCCAGAAATACAGCAGTAGTTGTACTAATCATGACATCTAAACAAACCAATTTTAACAAACTAAAGAGAGCCTACATGATGGGGGGTTGTAGTTAATGCCAAGGCATGTTTACTGCTCTTAATCTGGTAAGGCACTCATGCTGAGAGTTAGCCATTTAATAAATTATATTGTTTATATCCACAGCACTCACATTTTCAGTAGTAACTTATGTCCTGCACATTCAAGAAGTGAAATGCAGGGAGAGAGTCTGCATTCACAGAAAGTGATCTTAAATCTCCAGATGTATATCTATAGCTTTTTTTGTCTTCAGAAGTCTTTTTTTGTCCAACTGCTTTCACTGGTAGCCCTGGCTTTTTCACAAAACAATATGAAGCAGGCTGTGTTACTTTCCAAAATATACAAAATTATAAGTAGCATCTTTGTAGTTGCAAGGTGAACAATGAATTTAACTCCCATATCACTAGTGGGCAGGGGCGGACTGACCATTTGGAAACTCGGGCACTGCCCGAGGGCCTGGGGTCAGTAGGGGGCCCCATGAGATGCCCTGGTACCTTTTTCATAGGCTTTTTTGAGTTTGGGCAAGGACACAGGGGCCCCATGATCCCTTATTGCCCGGGGGCCCCATGAGTTGTCAGTCTGCCCCTGCTAGTGGGTAGAGGCATGCCTATGTTTGTGGGGAGAAACTGGATGAACATCTTTTTAAAGTAATTAACAACATGCAGGAAAGATATGCACATGGATCTACACTGTTGGCACATTTCTTGGGGGTTTGGGGCCATTTGATGTACCCAATACAAAGTAAAATGTGTGGATTTGTTATTGTTATTCCTGTCTGTTAGTTTTTGTGATTATGGAAACTGGACCCAGAAACACGATTTATTTTCTTTTCTTAGACTGATTACTGTTAAAGCTCTAACTGAGGCTGGAGTGGTCTTGCAAATCTGCGAGTGGTATCAACCTAAAGCTCATTAATTACAAAGGATTAGACAAATATGTAGCCTTGGAGTCAAAGAATAATGACACACAGGAGGCCATGCATAAAAGGCCAATTTTATGTGGCTAAGCAGACAATTGATACATAAATCTGTGTGTATGGTTTAATTAAAGTGAAGACAAAATGATAGAGTTTCATGTAGTAGAATCTCTCTGGCCTCTTTCAGGAGTTACAGTACATGATGCATTAAAGCTTGTCTGTATGAGTTGCAGCTCTTCAAAGTACCACAGTTCTCAGCAGAACAAAATTATGTTTTGTTTTTTCTTTTGCTGCATCTTAGTTAACACATATATGGTCCCGTAAGAGTAATATCATTTGGTGAAAGTAAATAGAAGGATTCTAGCAATTGTAATGTATCCCACAATTTATATAAGCCCATCCTATGAACCTGCTATTCATTGGAGGGGGAGCAAAGTTCTTGAGAGCCATGCCTGTAAACAGACTTTGTGCAGTGGTAGCTTGAAGCACATCTGTCATAAAATGTTACTTCCCTAATGGACAGTAGCACCTAATATTAGGGTTTATGTATTGGGTAGACTCTCTAAGAATCTAAGAATTTGCTTTTGTTAAGCCTAGAAGTTTCTGGAAAGGCCTTATTTGGCAGACTCTGATCTCAGAGCTTGGCACACTTGGCTGTTGAGAGACTCCATTGAATAGTGGAATGGTGGGGGATGCCCAGGCTTCAGAAAAGCATCCCAGTCTGGGGTTAGGTGGTGCTGTCAGGTGATGCATCCCAAACTGACGTTAGTTGGTGCTTTAATTTTATGCCAAATTCAATTTAATTATGGTCTTCAGGAAAATGGTAGCTTGCTTTTAGAGAATATGTTAAGGAATGAATAGTCCACAGTGAGGGACACAGGGCTATCGTTTGTAGTATTTGGGCATGCTGGCTCTATGTAAGGAGGAGGGAGTAGTCCCTGGAAGTTAAACAGGCAGGTTGTATTTGGGTACCCCAAAGGGAACAGCCATGTATATAAACACCATTCACCAGTGAGTCCTGGTATGGCCTTCCAAGACAACACGTACAAGGAATTGGAGGGAATGACAGGTCTTGGCAATGGGCAAGTTAGGTTAGCTGTCCCATTGAAGGCTGAGCAAGAGACACACTCCATGGAGTTACAAACAAAAGGTTTGTGACAGGAATATTGTGCTATGGTCCCACATAAAGTCATAATCATAAGACACATCTGAGCCATTGTAACATGAGATTTTTGAAATTACTTTCATATACTGTATACAATGAATTATAGTTATTATAATGTTTACAATTTTGAAATATGTATTTGCCATTCCACATTATTTAAGGTGGCCATAGATGGATTGAATATGGACTTTAAAAAAATATATACTCAGCTAGGTAAATGCAGCATCGATCCAATGCTTCATCTGTCCACCGCCAGCTCTGCAGTGAGAACTAAATGATCAAACACCGCTGATTACTCAGTTCTTCCCCTCCGCTCTGAGCAGAGAGGTGACTGTCAGTTTCCAGCTCTTTGCTCTGCCCCTTCAGTGCTCATTGGAGTGGTGGGCTGAGAGGGAGGCAGGAGGGGCTTTCTCAGACATTTTGGAGGATCGCTGAGAGGCTGAGCCAAGTGCTGCTTCAGGCTTCTGGCTGGATCCCGACCATATGGTCGGGATCTCTTCAGAGCCTTCACCGATTCTGTGATGTCAGCAGGCTTTAGCCCAGTGTTGGCTGAAAATGGGTTCATTGGAGAAGTATAGCCATAAAAGCTTTGGCTACACTTCAAATTTAATAAAAACAAATACGTTTTAGAAGGATCACTTTCCCCCATCGCTTAATGAATGAGATGAAGCACTGCTGACCATCATCCAATCATGTGTAACCAAAAATGCTGTTTATTTTCCTTGTACATGATTGGGTATTCTTTGCAAAGTGAAATGTCACCACATTCACTAGGCTCTGGGAAAAATTGCAACTACACTTGTAGCACACAAAGTAAACAGTAAATTTGCCCTAGTAAAACAACCTCACTGACTATCAAGACAGATGGAACTGACTGTATTGATGTGGATGTCATTTTTGCCAGTATCATCCAGCTTCTGTTCATCCTGCAGGATGCTTGTGGAGTGATTATTCATATGCACAACGTTTATGTCAAGGGTTTAAGTGAGATTTGTGAATGAACCTATGCCTTTAAGGTAGAATGAAATATTCTTGACATGACTAATTAGAACATTGTTGAGTTGCTGCTGTCATGTTTCATAAAGCAATGTAACTATGTTAAACCCGTAAATTGTGTTTGATCTTTATAATGTTCTCTTTAAAAACCATTTGAAGCGGATGCTCTGGGGCTGTAAATTCCTGGCATTGGTTAAGTCACGCATGAATGGATATGTGCTGCAAAACCAGATATTAAAATGTGCAACTATACAGTCATTTCCAAGCAGCAAACAGCTGGTTTAATATATGCCATCTAAATGTTTTGTCACAGGCGTGTCACAAAGGAGTGAAACATTCTAGAAAAATACTTGGAAGTAACCAGTTAATACATTCTTACAAGACCAATATGAATCATACATTGAGTGATACCTTGATTCACAGAGCTTAAGTATGTTCGGTGTTTATGACAGCACAGTCTTTCATGGATTTAATCTATGAAAGATTTATTCACATAATAATAGTTTATATAGTGCATCCTGAATCTTTCAGTACGATTCTGTTCATGAATGTCAACTACTCTTCTCTTATTAACTGTTTCTTGTTTTCTTACTTGACTTATTTTGAGTTTGGCAAGTGCAGCCTTTTCACAAATGGTCACTGCCTTTCTGTCTGAAACTCTGCCACGTTGTATACATCCCATTAGCCTAACAGCAGTCAGAAGTTAAAATCTCATAAATAAGTTAGCCCTAAATCACCAAATTACAAAAGTAGGTGAAACATATTCAGCCACAAAAATCCATAAAAAATAAGAGTCCAATCCTAAGTGAAAAAAAAAGCAGATGAGATCATTTGATTCAGTGTACTGACATAAAACACCACATTCTCCATGTGTGAATCCACCGTGCCCTAAGGAAGAACTCTTACAGGAAATCCATGACCCCTGGCTACAGAGTGGTCATGGAAAGCAAGTACATACAGTATCTCACAGAAGTGAGTATACCCCTCACATTTCTGTAAATATTTTATTATATCTTTTCATGTGACAACACTGAAGAAATTACCCTTTGCTACAATATAAAGTTGTACTTCTGACTGCTAAATAATTGTTTTATTAAGACACCAAAAATGTTCCTAATCATCTGAAGCATCTTAATGTCATTTTTATAAAAATCAGGTAACTTCTGGTTGCTAAATAATTGTTTTAATAAGACACCAAATTCAAAGAAAGGTTTAAAGCAGCTAACCATATATCCTGGTAAATACACATAAGCATAAAATAAGGTAGCGCTAGTTACCTTAGTGAAACAAATTCATGAAATAATCATAGATACATGTAAAAATGTACACATCAACAATTAATTAGTGAAATAAAGACTGTGAAAATGGATGTGCTCATCCAAAGTAAAAAGTCCAAATGAAATCCATAACAAATAAAAGCGGCCAATCTCACACCAACTGGAGAAGCAGGGTGACAATGGATCCTTGATGGGATATACAGTATCTCACAGAAGTGAGTACACCCCTCACATGTTTGTAAATATTTTATTCTATCTTTTCATGTGACAACACTGAAGAAATGACACTTTGCTACAATGTAAAATAGTGAGTGTACAGCTTGTATAACAGTGTAAATTTGCTGTCCCCTCAAAATAACTCAACACACAGCCATTAATGCCTAAACCGCTGGCAACAAAAGTGAGTACACCCCTTAGTGAAAATGTCCAAATTGGGCCCAAAGTGTCAATATTTTGTGTGGCCACCATTATTTTCCAGCACTGCCTTAACCCTATTGGGTATGAAGTTCACCAGAGCTTCACAGGTTGCCACTGGAGTCCTCTTCCACTCCTCCATGATGATATCACAGAGCTGGTGGATGTTAGAGACCTTGTGCTCTTCCACCTTCCATTTGAGGATGCCCCATAGATGCTCAATAGGGTTTAGTTCTGGAGACATGCATGGCCAGTCCATCACCTTTACCCTCTTGGAGTGTGTTTGTGGTAGTTATCATATTAGAATACTGCCCTGCGACCCAGTCTCCGAAGGGAGGGGATCATGCTCTGCTTCAGTATGTCACAGTACATGTTGGCATTCATGGTTCCCTCAATGAACTGTAGCTCCCCAGTGCCGGTACCACTCATACAGCCCCAGACCATGACACTCCCACCACCATGCTTGACTGTAGGCAAGGCACACTTGTCTTTGTACTCTTCACCTGGTTGCCACCACACATGCTTAACACCATCTGAACCAAATAAGTTTATCTTGGTCTCATCAGACCACAGGACATGGTTCCAGTAATCCATGTCCTTAGTCGACTTGTCTTCAGCAAACTTTTTGTGGGCTTTCTTCTGCTTCATCTTTAGCAGAGGCTTCCTTCTGCGATGACAGCCATGCAGACCAATTTGATGCAGTGTGCGGCGTATGGTCTGAGCACTGACAGGCTGACCCCCCCACCCCTTCAACCTCTGCAGCAATGCTGGCAGCACTCATATATCTATTTCCCAAAGACAACCTCTGGATATGACGCTGAGCACGTGCACTCAACTTCTTTGGTCGACCATGGTGAGGCCTGTTCTGAGTGGAACCTGTCCTGTTAAATCATCTTGCCAATCTTCTTATAGCCTAGGCCATTTTTATGTAGAGCAACAATTCTTTTTTCAGATCCTCAGGGAGTTCTTTGCCATGAAGTGCTATGTTGAACTTCCAGTGACCAGTATGAGAGAGTGAGAGAGATAACACCAAATGTAACACACCTGCTTCCCATTCACACCTGAGACCTTGTAACAATAACGAGTCACATGACAACGGGGAGGGAAAATGGCTAACTGGGCCCAATTTGGACATTTTCACTTAGGGGTGTACTCCCTTTTGTTGGCAGCGGTTTAGATATTAATGGCTGTGTGTTGAGTTATTTTGAGGGGACAGCAAATTTACACTGTTATACAAGCTATGCTCTCACTACTTTACATTGTAGCAAAGTGTCATTTCTTTGGTGTTGTCACATGAAAAGATAGAATAAAATATTAACAAACATGTGAGGGGTGTACTCACTTCTGTGAGATACTGTATATCCCATCAAGGACCCATTGTCACCCTGCTTCTCCAGTTGGTGTGAGATTGGGCTCTTTTATTTGTTACGGATTTCATTTGGACTTTTTACTTTGGATGAGCACATCCATTTTCACAGTCTTTATTTTACTAATTAATTGTTGATGTGTACATTTTTACATGTATCTATGATTATTTCATGAATTTGTTTCACTAAGGTAACTAGCGCTACCTTATTTTATGTTTATGTGTATTTACCAGGATATATGGTTAGCTGCTTTAAACCTTCCTTTGAATTTGGTGTCTTATTAAAACAATTATTTAGCAACCAGAAGTTACCTGATTTTTATAAAAATTACATTAAGATGCTTCAGATGATTAGAAACATTTTTTTACTCCCAGGGACTGCAAGACACTTTTATTTTATGTGCTCGTAGTGAATTACATTTGACATGTGCATGTTTTTGATAGTTATAAATCAATAAACTGCTTGCCTTTTTTGTGTCGAATCTTTTTATTTATTTCAAGTGCAAAAATTGGAACCTACAGTAAGGCACATTATTAGGCATCTAGAAAAAATACCTTGATGTGTTACAACAGTGATTGGAGTGCACATGGTTCAAGCATACAAATGCAGGGGAGGCTCATCAGCCTTATAAGAGAAATAACATAGAAATTGTTATTGGATGTGTTCCTTATTTCAGAAATGGTAACATAAAAATGAAAAAATGTAATAAGCTGTAAGCTGAAAAGAAGAAAAGCAAAATAGATTTTGAAATAGCCAAAATATGGTAAGGAGTGGAGAATAAAAGAGGAGGAGAGGGGAAGGAAGAAAAGGTGGCCAGGGGAGTTCACAGTCCACTATTACTTTAATTTGATTTTTATTGGCCCAGAGGCATCAGATGAGTTCTTTAAAGCTAAACCCCAGGCAAATAGCTAAATACATGGGTGAAATACATAGATAAGAGCTGTTTTACATGCCAAATGGTTTGTATTCCTGTCCGCCTGGCCTTGCAGAGGAGGACAACTGATTTTTCTCTGTTGCAGTTAAAGTGGAACTTCACTCTCAGTCAACATTGACTGTTTGTAATCCTTAGGCTGCTATCATTAGTACATGGATAGGAAAGTATATCACATTTATTTGTTTTAAACTTTTTTTTACATTTCTTCATTTGCTTCCTGGTTTCCATGCCTAGGCAAATGATATCATGCATCCCAAGAGTCTTCAGGAGGGGAGGGAGGGTTCTCAGCTCAGCAAATGTCTGAGCTAAGGGCAGATGGATTCCAGGACGTAAATACTACAGGAATCATCGGCCCTTGCTCAAGATGGCCACTTCCAGGAATGCCAGGGGGTGTTTTTCAAAATGATTTCTCAGCAAAATAAAGCATGGAGACATGGAAACTTTTTGGGATTGTTAACCTTCATTCTGTCTTCAGAGCAACACTAATCCTTTTGTTGGACTTTTCTAATTAAAGAAAGGTCAAGTTTAATTTTTCTTGCCACAAATGGGGGGTTACTAAAACTCCTGATACTTTTCACAGTCAGAAGTCTCTCAGACAGAAACTTTTCAATCTATTTTAACTATTTTAATAACTTGGGAAAAACTAATCTAAATAGCATAATTCAACTTCATACTCTTTATTGGTAAAAAAATATTTAAAAACAACTTTGAAACAGCTTGAAGGAAATTTTGCTGGAAAAGAATCAGACTTCATTCAGATGGGCATGCAGGTCACATTTGTTTATTATGCCTGCATGCACCCCAACTACTCACGGGTAGCCTCTAAAGGGGGATGCAGATGCAGTGGCTGCACAGACACAGCAACATGTCAAAATTTGACATGCATTCAGGAGTGGGTGAAAGATCCAAATACAAACCTTTTTTTTTTTTAACAAATAGTCCACTAAATTTCCTGATGCCTAAAAAAGTGACACTTTTAGTGAACCTGTAATAGAAAAGTTGAGTGGGGTAGTTTGATCAATTGTATAAAACTTTTATAGAGCATTTCTACATTAAGATCTCAATGTTTATTCACATAGACTAAAAAAATAAAAGATCAGTTTTTTAAAAATGGGATTTAGTCAGAATAATATGGAATTCAAAGGCAGAGATTTAAGTATGTATTTCTACCCATCTTTTTTATTTAAACCGCTTGAAGTTTACCTACAATGTGGATTTATTGCAAGCACTGAACCATGGCAGATGTCCAGATCACTGCACATGTAATGCTGGGATTTTGAGTGGTGTCATCTATGCAATTCCTAATACAAATAAGAGATTGTATCTTATTGGTTTCAGGGAATGTTCTTGACTTTCTCCATTCTACAATCCTGTTTCTTTCCACTGCTTCCTGATAATGACTTAGTCTCTGCAAACCAATTTATTTGTTTTCATCGTGCTCTCACTGAATGATTACTCTATGATAAATTCATTTAGCTGCTTCCAAGAATATATCATCACTGGGAGCAATTTATTATCTCTTGCACGCCTCTGGACTTGCTAGTCAGCACTTGTATAATCTACAAAGCTTGTTCAGCAGTGGTGTTCAGGTCTGGAAGCCCGTATAGTTGTCTACTGGAATACCTGGCCATGCAGCTTCCTCAAGTCAAAATGTATTAAGACATCATCTTCTGTAGTTATATACTGCCCATGCCTTGTGTATTTGTTTGTAACCTAGAGAAGCTAAGAGAGCTATACAGCTTTACATTTTCACCATACATCATCATTTATATGTGGGATTTTGAAAATGTGGTATTAGAAACTTGTTCAAACTTTAGTGTGCTTGTATAATTTGACCCCCCACGTTTACCACCATCACCATGTTTTGCATCTATACCAGCTTCCGCTATGCTAACAAGGCTGTCCACAGGATTTTGGAGTGTGTTTTTTGGGGCCTCTGTGCAGATCACTTGCGCTCCTACATACCAAACATATCAAGCCATGTATTTACCTGTCTTTCTGCACAGGGGCTCACTCACACTAGAACAGAAAAGGGTCTTTTTAATGTTGCTATATGGTGGTCAACACAGTTGTCTTAGCATATTTAAGCATTAACAGTATCTTTCACTAAAAAAAAAACTGAACTGAATAATTTGGAGAGGGGTCTTCATACTTTTTGCCATATATTAGGTGTGATGGTCAGGTACCCTCAGTTTTTTGGCCATATAGTGTATCTGCCTCACGTGCTACCTCCGTCTAAGTTCCTGGTGCTCAGTTTTCAGTTGGGGCCCAATTGTAGACTATGTGGGGTTTATTTACTAAAGCTGGAGAGTCCAAAATCAGACTCCCTTCTGCATAGAAACCAATCAGCTTCCAGGTTTCATTGCCAAAGCTTCATTGAACAAGCTGAGGTTAGAAGCTGATTGGTTTCTATGCAGAAGGGAGTCTGATTTTGGACTTTCCAGCTTTAGTAAATAAACCCCTGTGTGTCATCTCTATAAGTTGCCATTGTATCCCAAGAGAAAAATAGCCATAAGGACTTATGACCATAAGAGTTAAAGATCATTCATCAGGGAAACCTCAGCATTGTGTATAGTCTATGGAGATAACTGTAAGAATGGCCGAACAAATAGGTGTTCAGCTGAGTAAGCCTGCAGCAGCAGTGTGAAGTGAAACATTTAACAGCCATATTGCTACCTCTATTGCTATCATTCTAACAACCAATGATTCATCCCAGCCAGGCACATTCAGCTGTCAACCAGGGATTTTTCTTGACAGCTGAATGTAAACAATGGATGATGTAAAAAAAAGGGAAAAACTCATGCCCCCCCCCAAAAAAAATATATATATAGCAGGCCTTTCAGGTGTGGTGTAAAATTTAAGGGGGACCTCTCAAAAAACAAGAAACAAAAAGTGTGGTGTCCTCTCTAAACCCATATCAGACCCTTATCTGAGCATGCAGCTTGTCCTGTCAGGAAAGGGGGATAAGCATGCACCTTGCCAGAAAGGACTCTTCTGGCAAAGCACCCCACAAGGGCCTCCCCACAGCCCTGGCTGGGTGATTGTGGGGGGCTGTGGGTGAGGGAATTATTGGAATCTGAAAGCCCCCTTTAACAATAAGGGGTCCCCCATATACTGCCCTCCCCCCATGTACATATTTAGTCAGAGACGTCATCTGGGACACCCCACCTCTTAGTTTACTCCGGGAAGCCAGAGATGTCAAGAGATGGGTTTGTTTTAATCTTTCAGCAGGTCAGCGAGTGTTGGTCTATGTGATTCATGTGGATCTTCCAGATTCTGATGTGCCCCCATCTGCAGAACGCCAAAACAACCACCAGGCTAGGGTTGTGGGGAAGAGGCCCTTATCCTCATCAACATGGGGACAAGATGTCTGCTAGAGGGGTATCCACCATGTTGAGGGCATGTGCCCTGGTATAGTTTAGGAAGGGGAGTAAATGCTTGCCTTTTCCTGGCCAGCCAGACTGAAGTGCTCAGATTTGTGATAGGTTTGCTATAATAAGGCAGGGCAAAAACACTGAAGATCAGCAAAGTATGCAGCCTATCAAATTTTAGCTTTCTTTGTTTTAGACCTGTTAAATATATAATAATGAAAACTGTTTCATAACTAACTGCTAAAGTTACATTTCTTAGACAACTTCCATATTCCTTATTAGATAAGAAAAATAGAATTGTTTTCATTAGTTTAATTATTATTAGATGTGGACAATTAAGAAAATACAGTATGAAACAACTATAATGTATTATACCTCCTTGTTTCATTTTTCTTTTTAAGTTTGACCTATTGTAGCTTCAAGTATTTGTGTATTTGCTATTGACACTTTTCAGCAGTTATAATTTTTTCCCTAAAAGGGGAAGTTCCGCTTTAATGCTTCGTCGCCCGCTCCCCATTAAGTATTTGGGGAACGGGTGAGTGGGAGCAGGTACCCGAATTTGACAGGTACCCGCTTCCACATCCGGTGCGATTGCCTAGGCTATTGGAAGCATCAGTTATCCCGCCCCCCCCTCCCTCCTCGTAGTCTTCTGGGACATGCGACAGGTCCCAGAACACTATGGGTCCATTCACAAAGCGCAGCACTTCTCGCGCATGCGCAGTGGGAACCCGGCTGTGAAGCTTGCAGCCAGGGAGATGAAGACAGCCAGTGAAACCAGCGGTGGTGAGGACACCTCTGGACCAAGGGACAGGTAAGTGGCTGTATTTTAAAAGTCAGTAGATACAGTTTTTGTAGCTTCTGATATATTTTTTTTTTCAACTGGAACTCCGCTTTAAGTAGGTTAAAATTTTCAATACTTGCCTGAAGCTTCTATATCATAATAATGCACCAGCAGAATTTGGGAAAAGTCACAGTACTGGAATGTTAGTTTGTTTCATCCAGAATCACAGCTGAAAGGGTTGAGCACGGGCTTGGTAACCACTGCTTAACATCATCATGGGAGATGTTCATCAAGGGTTGATAATGTTGTTATAGCACAAAGACTGCTAATTCAAAACAGCAGGAGATTGAATATAGCAATGTAGGAACCAATGTGCTTTGTCTTCTACTTCTCTCTCCTGCTGGGAGCTACAGGCTGCGTCATATCTCATCAAGGAGTGTGTAGAGGTTCATATTTTCAGAACTATTGTGTAGAATATCAAATTGGGAAGCAGAACCCAAGTGTGTAATAACCAATATGGCTGTCTCCAAGTGTTTATACATAGAAATAAGGGTGTACATTGATGAGATTATATACATTTCATTTAAAAAAACAACAGTGAGAGTGGGGTCCCCTCATAGCTTTAGATTTAGGTGTGCGAACGTGGGAAATCAAAAACAAAGAAGTATTAGGTGATTTTAAAACTGACTATATATTTTAATAACTTAAAGTGATTGTAATCCTTTACAAATACCCAGTGAAGCGACTGACCTCAGGTGATATACAGAGATGAATCAAATCCTCCTACATAAGTTGTGCCTGTTTATCTACAGTCTTCTGTTTTCTACAGCCATTCAACGTGCTGCATTTATAAAGCTTGTCTGAGAGCTCAGAAAAAAGGGGTTGGAGAGCTGAAATGACACACTGCAGAGCTCAGTGAGAAGAGCTCTGAAAGCTGATTAGAGGGAAGTACACAGGAACAGAGCTGAAGCTTTCAATCTGCTGGAGATCCCTCCTCTGTCACCTTTTTTTCTCCTATGTCAGGAAAACCTGCCAGACGTGATTCATGCTGATAGCAGAGGAACAAAGCAGGAGACAGAAATGACACTTAGTGCTCTGGATTGAGACAAGTACACACTTTGGAGGGATATGCTTTATTCATAGATCATGTCTGAGGTTTACATCCACTTTAATCCAAATAGGCCCTCCTTGCCATGCTAAGTATATCCCTTGTACCTACCTGAGATCAGCTGACAGGCTGGTCAAGTTGCTGAGCCCCCTGCTAGGCTGAACAGATGCTTCAGTCCTCTTCCTAGCCGCTAGGGCAGCACAGTACTGTACCCCCTATTGGTCCTGAATTACAGCAATCTCACTGTAGATCATGAGATACAAGGCACATCCTGGATGCTCTTTACCTTGCCTGTATATGTCAATTATCAACAATAAAGAGTATTGAAAATGCATCTATTTGCTAGAGTTTTACATCTTTTACACATAAAAACAGGCTCATGTCTTATATTTTGCCAACTATGTATTGTGTCCCTAAAGTCTGGACATATAGGAAATATCACTAACTAACTTTTCTCAATATGTATTTTGCCTCTGTGTCCAGACTTTAGGGACACCTTGTAGGTTTTTAGATAAACGTTGACATAAGCATAGTATTTATAGAATGTTCTGCATTTGTAAATGATTGTCAATTTTTTTAAAGGTAATCATTTTTGTTGTTTAATTTTTTACGCATATAGTGTGAAGACATCAAAATCAACTTTTATTATTTAAAATTATTGCTACCAAAAAAGGTAATTGTTTTTATCTTTACACAGGTAAAGGTCATGGTGCGTATTTGCTCCACTCTTGTGGGAGAGTCAACAGAGTCCAGTTCTTTCCTAAAAGCTGACCCAAGGAAGAAACAGATTACGTTGTATGACCCATTGTCCTGTGGAGGGCAGAATTCATTCCAAAAGCGAGGATCTCAGATACCACCTAAAATGTTCGCTTTTGATGCTGTATTCCCTCAAGATGCTTCACAGGTAGGTAAAATGTATATTAGTCTTTGGATCTCAATATACAGTAAAATGTCTGTTGTCAATATTGATTGTGAAGGCATCTTTCACATACATGGGCAGTGGATATAGTGAATTGTAATGGTTTGTCAAACTCAGAGGTCTCCAAACTGCAGCCCTTTTCTTGCTTTTATCTAACCCTTGGGGCAATATTTCATTCACTGACACCAGCAATGAGGCATAATTCCTTCTAATGACACTGACGATGGGGCACAGTTCCTCCTAATGACACCAGCAATGGGGCCCAATAACACCAAAGATGGGGAACAATTGCTCCCAATGACATCAATAATGGAGCACGATTCCTTCTACTGACACCAAAGATAGAAATTGTTTACTGTCACTGATGCCAGAACATTTTCTACGCCTACGTCACAGGCAAGACCCCTAAAGTCTGAAGGACAGTAAACTGACCCTTTCTTTTGAAAGTTTGGAGACCCCTGGTCTGACTTCTGGTTGGCATACTCTATGACATGTGCACTGTAGTGTGGTTATAATGCTATTGCGACCATATAGGAACCTTTTATGAATTCACTTTGCAAAGATTCCCGTGTCCTAGTTCACATTGTTGCATTTGTACCTCCTTAATAGAAATTTCACCTTGCTGTAAATTTAATCGAGTCCATCAAAAGTAGTAAAAATACGAACATACTTAATCCCTGGAAGAGATAAGTATAGTGCATATTTTAGTGTGTTAGTTTGAACAAAATCCTTTGGAAAATGTTTAGCTTTTGCATTGATGTAACTGATGTTTTATTTCATATGTTCAGCATATTATATTACCCTTTTATGTTTAATAAACAGAGCTGAGCAAATTGAGCTGTTTCAAGGTTTGTGGCAAAAAACCTCTATCCTGCTGTACCTTGCTTGTACCTGTGCCTTGTTCTTAAAGAAAGGTGTAGCCCTACTTCCTAGAGGATATAAGCCTGGAACGCCAGGCACATGGGCAGTGTACCCATAGCAAGAGGGTTGTTTGTCGTGTTAATATCTTACCACATGCCTTTCATATTCAAGGGGTTGCTTCCAGGATGAATATCACAAAATATTGTCTTTCCTATCAAAATTCAGGCCAGCTAGTTAAGGGACTTCAGAGTTGCCCAAATTTCTCCAAAAATGGAGGCCTGGTTATCTGCAGCTTATTTTCTAGTATGTTATCACCTGCCCAATAAAACAGGATCTAAAGGAGTCCCATTTTTTTCAAAAGACATGAACACTGGCTTAAAAAAAATAGATTGGAAAAATAAAACTCAATCCTACCCTATCAACCACTCTTTTCTTTATTGCCTTTGTCATGTCAGGTCTTCCCTTCACTTAAACCCCACCAACGTAAAACAAAGTGCTTGGGGGATGCAGATTCAGTCAGAGTTCATTTTTTGGACTTCTTTGAAGTGGCTGCCTAATTCTAAAGGGGATACAAGTTGTCCTTTTAGGTTGGATGGGACCTGTACATTCATAGTCCTTTTGCTATAAGGATACCAGCCTTGGTTATTGGCTCACTTTAAAGGAAACCTGTAATGGAGTAAGTAAGCAGGCTTCCATTGGTGACTCTTACTGAAAATGCAAGTTCCCTGGCTTTCGTGAAAATCCTTTAATTTCAGCACTTTGAGCCATTAACTGGAATGAATATACTGAGAATTAATTTTTACTTTACTCTGAACTTCATTTAGCATATGCTTGTTTCAAGTCAATGACCCATAAGTACTAAAGCAAGACCTAACCTGGTCATTAGCATTTTTGGAAGTGGGACCGAAATGGCTTTTCTCAATTGTGACAGTTGCTTTGTAGGGTCCATTTATACCTATGCATTACATAAGATGTAATGTTAAATAACATGTTTAATTAACCACAGAAATACTGCTACAGGGCAGCATGGGTGTGCAAAATCACATATATACTTGATTTTGCATTTCCAGGTAGGGGATGCAATCGCGCCCTACCCGTGCCACCATTCACCGAGTCCCAGCTTGTGATTGCCGAGCATCTCCGACGGGGGGGGGAGAACTGTTTGTAAAACAATTATGTCCCCTGTCTGCTCCTGCACACTGCTTTGCGTGGCTGTGCATAGCACAGCCATGCAAAGGAGTGTTCTTACAGTGAAGCACAAACACAGCCCAGTATGTAAAACAGCACACAGTTAACCATTTCATCGCACCACATGGTAACCCCTTCTTGCCCAGTGCCATTAGTACAGTGTCAGTGCTTTTTATTAGCACTGATCAATGTATTGGTGTCACTGGAGATGTCAGTGACACCAAGTCAGTCCCCCCCAGTGTCAGAATGACTGCTGCAGTCCCGCTATAAGTCGCTGATCGCCACCATTACTGGTAAAAAATTTTTTTTTAAAATCCCAGTATATATACCGCCATTTGTATACGCTATAACTTTCACCTAAACCAATTCATTTACACATATTGGGATTTTTTTTTTAGCAAAGACGTATCAGAATACATTTTGGCCTAAATTTATGAAAATATTTGATTTTTTTAATTTTTATACTGGACATGTTTAATAGCAAAAGTAAAAAATGTTGTTTTCTCAAAATTGTCGTTTTTTTTTTTATAGCGCAAAAAATAAAAACGCACAGGCAATAAATACCACCAAAAGAAACCTCTATTTGTGGTAAAAAAAAAGGACGTAAATTTAATTTGGGTGCAGCGTTGCATGACCGCGCAATTGTCAGTTAAAGTAATCGCAAAAAATGGCCTGGTCAGGAAGGGGGGTAAATCCTCTGGCGGGCAAGTGGTTAACAAGCATATGATAAAGCACATTTGTAAGGATTTACATATTTATGATAGAATGTTTTATGTCTACCTACTGTTGAATCACTACCTCTTTAGTGCTTGTTGGCCACTTCATATACTAGACTTTTCTTTGTGTGGAATACCTGCTCCTTCAATGTATATCATTACAGGATGTACTGGCTAGCGGAAGGAACCATTGCATGTTGTGGGGGAAACAGAAATACAACTCTTTCAATCAGTCTAATACCTCCAGTGGCTAGAAAGCAATGAAGAGGCTTTGTTTCAGCAAATGGGCTGCCAGAAAGTCAGTTATAAAATCCTTTTTATTACAGGTATCTAAATCTGGACCCTGTCCTGCCAGGTTTATATGGACTGTTCGTACAAAATTGGTACTGTGGTTACCTCTATTTTCTGCAAAGCTGATACTAATTCAAAGCTGCTGTTTCCTTCCTTTAAAATGAAACCTGGGCTGGTTGGCTGCACTTTAAATTACAGCTCATTTATTTGCAATTTAAATTCATACCTTTAAACACAAGAAAAGTCCATACATTTTATACAACCTATAAATATGAGCTTATAGTATGCATTGCCATACCAGTGCTAGATGGAATTTGCTGCCACCAATGCTGTCTAGTAATAGAGCTGATTATCTCTGGGCAGAAATTCATGAATTGTAATGGAGCAGCCTCAGCATTCCATGGGCAGAAAGTGTCATTGATGTGCCTCTGTGTTGATTGTATCGTGAATGCAAGTCTGGGGGGAAAAGGCAGACGCTGCAGATTCTTCCTTTCACCTCAATAAACATGTGTGAAGAGGAGCTTTGAACCAAAATCTCCCTCTGCTGGTTGCTCTTCTCTTCTTGCTTAGGTGGTGCTTTTCTATTCAGAATTTCCTTTTAAGGGCACGGAACACACTCAGTTCCACTTGGACGGGTGGGCAGCATGTGTTTGTATCCCACCATAATACAGGCTTATGTGAGGTATGAAATGTACTATACATTAGTGCAAAAAAGTGAAACACTCAAACACAAGTATATAAATAAAAGACAGACGCTAAAAATGCTCGAAACTGTACCAGGTGATTTTGTTTCTCATTACATGCTAATACTGTTTTAAAAAGACTACTGAGTTTATTTTCTGTTGTCTTAAATCGCATCAGGGAAATTTTGATTTGTAGAAAAGAAACAGAAGATATCCCTGCAAATCTTGAAGAGTAAAAATGTAAACATTCTCTAATATGATCAGACCCCCAATAATTTCACTATGGGGTTGATTTACTAAAACTTGAGAGTTTAAAATCTGGTGCAGCTGTGCATGGTAGCCAATCAGCTTCTAACTTCAGCTTGTTCAGTAAGGCCCCTTTCACACGGGCGTTCCTTATGTTCGTTTTTCATCTGTCTGTTTACAGATGAAAAACGGACCCCTATGTATTTCTATGGACTTGCGGATGTAAACAGATGAACATCTTTTTACATCCGTTAATGTCCGCATCCGTTAACATCTGTTTTTTTAACGGAAGAAAACCCTATTTTTCTTCTGCAAAAAAAAAATGGAGTGGACGAAAAAACAGATGTCAATGGATGTAAACGCACCAAAAACAGATGTAAACAGATGAAAAACAGATCTAGATAGATTTAAACAGCTGAAATACATGTAAACTGATGAAAAACTGATGTAAACTGATGAAAATGGATGTCAACAGATGAAAAACGGATCTAAACAGATCTAAACTGATGAAAAACAGATGTAAACCAATGTAACAGATGAAAAACAGATGTAAACGGATGAAAAAACGGATGTAAACTCATCTGTTTTTTCTTTTAAAAAATGTGACTGAAGAAAAAAAATCGGAACGCCCGTGTGAAAGGTTTAACAAAATAACATGGAAGCTAATTGGTTTCTATGCACAGCTTCACCAGATTTTGCACTCTCCAGTTTTAGTAAGTCAACCCCTGTGTATTTTTTTGACCATGTATAATGACTGTAATGCCCATAGGTGGAAGTCCACAAGTGTGCAGATCCTTATAATGTTATTACCTACCCATATGTATTTCAATACAAGATTGTACTTCCGTAATGAGGACCTGACCTAAAAAGGTGGGACCAGCCTATCAAAACTGCAGCAAGTGCTGATGTGCATCAAGCTGCTTTGCACCACGACTGATGCTAATAGTAAATCTGTAGCAGTAACCAGACAGGTGTCTCCCATGATCAGTTCCAATACCTTTCTAACCACAAAGGTATTTTTGGTGTACCAACTGAATGATAGCACTTGAACTGTACCATCATGAACCCACTATACCTGAATCATTGGAGCAAATTGCAGCTATTTTTTTATTATTAGCTTGTTATTTGTCACTCATTGCAATTCCTGATCTTTAGATTATCACATGAACAACGACCAAACGTCCATATGTAGCCCTACAAAACTGGAAGTTCCATATAGCAGCCAAGTTTTGTTAGATACAGTAATTACATGGCAAACAAATGCCATTAAGGAGACATATATTCCAAACATTTTTTCTAACAAAATAGAGGAAAAACTAGAAGGAAAGAAAATAACTAGTGGATTAAATATTGTGGAATATCAGGTAATATCTGTGAATCTTTGCTCAGACACGACAAACTCAAGATTGTAGTAACTACAGGGTTGATTTACTAAAACAGGAGAGTGCAAAATCTGGTGCAGCTATGCATGGTAGCCAATCAGCTTGGTCAATTAAGCTTTAACAAAAAAAAAATGGAAGCTGATTGGTTTTTATGCAGAGCTGCACCGTTTGCTCTCTCTAGTTTTAGTAAATCAACCCCTAAAAGTAACAGTGCTCCCAAAATTATAAGAAGTAAATAGGTGAGATGCTGCTGGCTTTTTCATTATTACTTCTTGCTAGATAATGATTTACTATCTTCAGATTTTCACACAGTCTATTACCAATTCACAGCTGATGTCCTACAAAGCTATAAGGCTCCATGCAGACGGGGCATTTTGATAACGCTGGTAATGTTAGCTGTGTAAAGTCACATTAAAAATGGGAGTTTTTCAGCTTTTTTTTAGCATTTTTGCATTAGCGTTTAGCGGCGTTTTGCTGTTTTCCCGTGTTTGCGGATTTTAGCGTTTTGTTTTACCAAAAAAGTCCAAAAGCGTTTACTGCGTTTTACCATGTTTTCTGCGTTTTCCAGCGTTTTTCAGTACTAGTGTGTTTTTACAGCTAAAAAACTCCTCTAGAAACCCACTAGTCCTGGGTTTTTTTTCCAGCCAAAAAACGTCACAGCCAAAAAATGTTGATTAAAGTCTGTGTGTGCATGGACACATAGGATAACATGCTGGGGGGTTTATTGGCTGTAGAAAAAAACATAAAAAGCCAAAAACAGCAGCTGTAAAAACATCCAGTGTGCATGAAGGCTTAGAGCGTTTTTACAGCTAAAAAACTCCTCTAGAAACCTACTAGTTCTGGGGGGTTTTTCCAGCCAAAAAACTTCCCTTTCCAAAAAAACGTTGATTACAGTCTGTGTGCATGGACACATAGGATAACATGCTGGGGGTTTACTGGCTGTAGAAAAAAATGTCAAAAGCCAAAAACAGCCGCTGTAAAAAACGTCCAGTGTGCATGAGGACTAATGAAGTAGTTGTGTTCCTTTGATGAAGCAGCTCTGTGACGATCCTTGTGTTACTCTGTGTAGTACAACATAGCACAATTGCAATTTCAAACTTCTTTGATTGATGACATATTATACATATCATATTTCACTTTACTATATTCAAATCCCTAAAACTAAAGACTGACTAGTTGCTGGGTTCACTGTAGTTTTCATATGATTTGTGTACCACCTTTCAAATAGAGGTGAACTTTGTCCCAGCAAGTATTAGTGTGCTTTGATGGCACAGTAGTTGCAAGACAAGAGAGATTGCACAGGTATATTTTATTGTGCAAACCTTTATTTAACCCCTTCACGCCGGATCGTCCCGGCGTGAAGAGGAGTTCCTGCGCCGGGAGGTGGGTGGTACGGGGCGTGACTTAGTGTCATGTGGCCGCCGTGACGTTACGGCTGGTCACATGATCGGGAAAGGTCCTGATTGAAAGAGCGGACCGTGACCTTTCTCATACCTCATACCTCACATGCGTGCTGGGAGCGCGCAGGGCGCGCGCTCTCAGCACATATGTTTTTTGTTACATGAATGCAAATGTGCGGCCGTTCGGGGTCTAGGCCCAGACGCCGGGAGGCCACACATTTGCATGCGGCCAGCGTGAAGGGGTTAAATATTAATTCTTGGAAATAAAATACATGGAATGCTTTGTCATATTGTATGGGTTTAATGTGTAAATGAAGGTCTCCTAATATCAGGGTGCAAACTACTTCCATTTGATGAACGCCATATACGTTCCTTCTGCCAACCTCGCACACTAGAGAACTCTCAGCACACACTGGTGCCAGCTGTAAGTGAATTTTATTAAAGCCCAAAGTCTAATCCACACAAGCACAAAGTACAGGGAAGTTTTGCCTTCAGTGTTAACAAGAATTAACATTTCAGTCCCTTTTCATTGTTCATCTTCCTCTGGCAATAGTATCCTCCCATGGCACCAGAGATTGCAACTTATCAACAGCCCTTGGTAAAATAGATTCCAGCTCCCATATGAGCATAGACTTTGGATGTATTGATATTTTGTGCAGGCAGAACAAAGCAAATCTTCCATTATACAATCACTGCATCTTTTTTGTTATGGTGACCTTGTGGGAAAAAATAAAAACATTTATGACTTTCTCGCTTAGCTTACTGATAAACTATAACTACATTTTTACATGCCAAATATATGTCTTTTGTTAGCTTGGAACTAGGAATCCCTAGGAGTAAAATTAAAATCTTTGGTTTACATTCTTCTTTATTGATGTATTTTCTGTTCCAAGGCAAATCATCAGTAATTTAATTTAACATGTACTCACTGTGCTATTACATACTTCTTTCTCAGAGTTATGAATTCATTGATTCTTCTAGCAAGGCATGACTCTTTCAAAATTTGAAATTGATCATTTTGTTATCCCAAGTTAAAATGTTTATAGAGCACTGAGAAATTGGAAAACACATTTTATTATGTGCAGGTTACTTTACCAAAAAACCAGTGAACCCAGCAATAGCAAACTTCAGTTTTGCAGAACATACAGTTGTAATACACATTTTCCAGTAATTTAAGATTAATTATTTTAAGGGATAAGTTCACCTTTTGTATTTCAATGGTTTTTATTAATTTTAAACAGTATAAAACACAGGCAACAAAACACGCCCACGCAGGGGCTATCAATTGCACCAATAAAGTAAGTTCACCTTTTAACCAAAAATAATAAATGCACAATGGAATCTGGGGGAAAGAAAAGTGTATGTTTTGCCCCCACAGTTTTTTCTTCAGTTTGGACCCGAATTTTGAAAAGGGGAGGTGACTCTCATTAAATTAGAATTAAAGTCTGAAGTTTTTCTTTTTCACTTTGGATAGAGTTAGTGAGGGTGTACCTCATCAGTTTTTTTTCTGCAAAATGTCCAATTGGAGATTTCCCTTCACTTTCTGTCCCATAGCCAAAACAGGAAGTGAAAGCAAATCATGTTTGTCACCAGAACTAGTATCCCCCTTGGATGCTTTTCTCCTCTATTACTGTTCTGGGGACAACCCAAAATGTGGGATTTTCTTTTGCTTTCATTTTCAGTGAGAACAGTGAATAGCA
Source organism: Staurois parvus (assembly GCF_062004578.1). Classification (NCBI taxonomy): domain Eukaryota; kingdom Metazoa; phylum Chordata; class Amphibia; order Anura; family Ranidae; genus Staurois; species Staurois parvus. The sequence continues at coordinate 2,823,158 of NW_028318415.1, forward strand.
CAAATAGGGTGAATTTTCCCAAAGGGCACAGATAGCAATAAAGCCTGACAGGTGTTCTAATCCACTTTATCCAAAACAAAAAAACTTGCTTGGATTATGAGGTCCACTTTAAAGGGGAAGTTAACTTAATTAAGTTCATTTGATTAAAAAAATTTTAATTAAATATATATTTGTTTTAGGAGCCTGGGAACCATTGCAGCTGTGATCAGCATATCGCAGGTACAATGCAGGACTCCTACAGAATGTCAGTGTAAGCCATGGATGTCAAACTAGCGGCCCTCCAGCTGTTGCCAAACTACGAGTCCCATGAGGCATTGCAAAATTGACAGTTACAATCATGACTCCCAAAGGCAAAGGCATGATGGGACTTGTAGTTTCGCAACAGCTGGAGGGACGCCAGTTTGACACCCCTGGTGTAAGCTGTCTGCCCATACATGTAGGCAGTTTCAGAAAGACAGGAAGAATCAGTGAAGTATCTGGAGCACTCAACAGCGTCCTGGTAGTTCATTGAGCACGACAAGCTGACAGCCACAAAGTATATTGGTACTTGTAGTTTATTCGTTCACAGAACTCTGTGAATGAATGCTGGGGCCATATGGGTGGCGCCCCGCACGGCTGCGCTGTTTTCAAAGAGTGACAGCTGGTACAGGTAGAAAATTCCCCACCAGCTATCACAGAGAGTGCGGACAGTGGGGAGTGGCTGCAGGAGTGGGACTATGTTACATGTTCCATCCCAAAAACAGGTGGAACATGTAACATGTTCCCAAAGGTGAACTTATCCTTTAAAGCATAACTCAAGTGTTTCTGAACACTACAAACTGTAAACACGTACAAATTTGTTTTTATTATTAAATGCAAACTCATCCATCCATCCATGTCTTCATATTTTATTTTGTTGAGAAATCACTTTGAAAAACATTCCCCTAGCATTTCTAGCTGTAGCCATCTCGAGTAAGGGCAGATGATTCATGTAGCATTTTCTTGCAGGAATCCATCTGCCCTTAGCACAAGCGTGCAGACAGGTGAGTGTGCTTAGCTGAGAATTGTTTTGTTTAATTTGCAGATGACTATTTTCATGTACAATGTATTTCATTTTTGGAATGACATACTTTTGTCATGACAAGGAGTGTTTTTTTTGTTAAGACTGTTTACGTTATTGAAACTTTGTGTATGTTATATACTGTATGTAGGAAGCAATCACATGTTAATAAAATAAAGTAGATAAATTCATTGCGTGCAAAGTTTTGTTTATGTGAAAATTTCTGGGGAGGTGCTCCATAGCTTTCTTCAGGTTCTTAAAGGGGTATGTGACTTACAAAATGTTAAGAACCACTGACCAATTTGTGTTCAGTAAATCAACTCCAGAATCTTCCATTCCTTTATTAAAAGACATACTCCCACAGGCATGAAACACAACAGGGTAGATTTGCTAAAACTGGTGCTTTTCGAATTTGGTGTAGCTGTGAATGGTAGCCAATCAGCATCTACTGTCAGCTTGTTTAATTAAGCTTTGACAATAAAACCTGGAAACTGATTGGTTTCTGTGCAGAGCTGCACCAGATTTTGCACTCACCAGTTTTTGCAAATAAACCCCAGTATGTTTTCCCAACCTTTTTTAAAATAGATATACAGTATGCGTTGGTGGGAGCAGTCTAATGATTTATAGACTTAAATTGGTGAACACCTTTCATCCCTTCTCATGTAACCAAATAGTAAGTAGAATGGATACATTGATGTCCATAGAAAGAACTGCACATTCTATACAGGATCCAATTCCATAACAAAGGGAACCATTTGCTCTGTTTTAGAAACTAAATTCATTCTCAATAACCTCTCCAAAGCCTTGACCGCCAAGTTTCATTAGCACCAGTGTTTACTACTTTCCCCCCAAATCTTAACCACTTCCCGTTCCGGCCCATGCACATAAATGGCCGGACAGGAGCAGTGCAGGAGTGGGTGACCGTTTATAAACAGCCTCCGCTTCCCTGGTAGCGTGCGGCACCGATCACTGTATGGGACCTCTATCTGAGGTCCCAATCGTGATCACTGATTGGCCAATCAGTGATCACATGAATAGTAGTAAGCAAGATGTCACTTCCTGACATCATTGCTTACTACTTGTGAAATCTATGAATGATCACAGAGGTCACATGGTACAAGGCTACAACCTTGTACCATGTGACAAGCTGTGACCAATCACAGCTCTCACAGTATTTCTCAATGGCTGCAAGAATGCAGCCAGAGAGAAGGAGAACTTATTGCTTTTACAGCCTTTATGGGTGTAAAAGCAATCAGTGTAAAAAAAAAAAATCTTCATCACTCACCACAAGTAGTATAGTGTCACTATGGTGATACTGTACTGCTAGACTGACAGCATGTTAAAAAACCCCCCCATAAATAGTCATATAAAAAAATAAAATAAAAATGTAAACTTTTTTTGAAAAATTATAATTTTTGGTTATAAATTAATTTGTTTTTTTTTTATATATAAAAAGATAGCTGAATACATTTTGCCAAGAATTATTAAGAAAGATTATTTATTTGCAAAATTTTATAAGAAAAACACTTTTTTTTTCAAAATGTTTGGACTTTTTCATTTATATAGCAAAAAAAAAATAAAAATCCCAGTGGTGAATAAATATCACCAAAAGAAAGTTTTATCTGTCTCAAAAAAATGCTAAAACATTCATATGGATACAGTGTTGCATGACCGCACAATTGTCATTCAAAGTGTGATAGCACTGAAAGCTGAAAAATGGCCTGGACTGGAAGGGGGTGAAAGTGTCCGGACTTGAAGTGGTTAAACAACCCCATAAAAAAAAAACCATCATGACATTGGTGATTACTGTCTGATGCCTTATGTGTTGAATCCTCCTCTTATATCAGTCAACCCATAGAAAATGTTTGTTCCACCATACCTCTTATTGATGCCCTGTAGGAAACATGTTATTGTCTATAAACTATAGTATTCATACTACAAAAATGAATGAGTAATAAAGCTTTTACTATTTAAGCTTACACAACAAATAAAAATATAGCAAACTAAACACAGGGGGTTGTTTACTAAAAATGCATGGTGAAAAATCTGGTGCAGCTCTGTATAGACCACCAATCAGCTTCCAGGTTTTATTGACAAAGCTTAATTGAACAAGGTGAAGTTAGAAGCTGATTGGCTACCATACACAGCTGCACCAGATTCTGAGTGCCCCAGTTTTAGTAAATCTCCCCACAGTGTATTTTAGACAGATAAAGTGGAAGTCCAGTCATAGTTTTGTCATTGAAGGAGTAGAACCTCTATCAAGTTCCTGTTGCAAAGTAAAATTCTCTCATTCTGGGATACAGATATCATTAAAACCCTGACAATGGTTCTATACCTTCCCCATCCTATCCAAATGAGAAAAAATATTTATCTCCATATTAACTTAGTACATTTTGGTAGTTGGAACAATGGGCTCAGTTAGACGGCGAAGTATACAGAGATTGCTCTGCTATCATAGCTATCAATTCTGATCAATCTGTACGCAGTTTTGAACGTTTTAGCTCATGAGAATTTGAAGTTACATAAATAATAGTGTAATCTTGTTACACAAAATAAGAGAAGCGCTTAGCAAAGGATCTTTACAATGCCAAATATTATACTTACTCGTTGTCTACTCATGGTGTATGCTAGTGCCTGCCATTACCTAACAATAGTATTTATAGAGAGTGAACCTTTATTGAGGTTATCTATGAAATTTCAGGGGGAAAACTACTGTTCACCTAGTAATAATGTGTATGAATAGAACTTAATGTATCCACAACTAATGAAGTCAGGGGTCAGCTTGCTTTACATCCTATAACCGGATGCATACTGTGCTCTTATTAAAAAATGGCCAAGAAAAGACTTTCTGTGTCAAGATAAAGGAAGCACTTGCAAATTGGTCCGAAAGCTAGACAGCATTAAAGTTAAATAATGAGCCACAATGTCAGCACTCCAGAATTTGTGTGGTTGAAGAATAGGGCATTTTAATTCTAACTGCTGTGGGAATATATAATGACACATGTAAAGTAAATTGAACATTTTGAATACTCGTGAAGAAGTACAAGATATAAATGAGAAGTTCTGACATTTTTAGAGGAATATGCAATTCTTCTGCTTACATGTCTTTATTAAACTTGTCTTTATGCAGGCTGAGGTGTGCGCTGGAACAGTGGCTGAAGTCATCCAGTCTGTAGTGAATGGAGCTGATGGATGTGTATTCTGTTTTGGTCATTCAAAGCTTGGTTAGTGTTGATGAAATTTTATCTTAAGAGCATAATTTAAATGTGTTCCTTTACGGATGCGCATTAATCAATAACATCCTTTGACAAATGTCTAATCCTTTGAAATAATATCATAAATGGGCAGGATTCAACTGCTTCAAGATGTACAGTCTTAGACATGCCTATCTAAAAGACGCATTCACTGTCTGCATTTATTTCCATCAATGGAAATAGTTCAATTATATAAACATTATTGCTTTAAAGAAAACAGACTAAAACATTTGAATGCACTGGAAATCTGTATTAATGTACTTGTAGTGGACTTGAACAAAAAGGAAGATTTCCTGTTTTTTAGGAAATATCTAGTAATGTAATTGTGCCTTAGCAGTACCCTAAAAATGTACCTTTTGTCTTGAATTCCTTCTGAAAAATATCAGTGCACTTTATGTGGCATGAGCTTCATAACTGTATTTCTTCTCTGTCTCCGACTGCCAGTCTCACGAGTTTCAGGTTTAGATTTGATGATCTGGTGATGTCATTACTGTGCTGCTTACTGTTAAAGTTTAACACTGTAATAAAATAAAGTACATCTCGGTATACAGTAGAAGAAGAATACAAAAAATTAAAACAACGTTGCATAGGGAATGCATAATCCGTATAAGAACACTACTCAGCAGTCACTTTTACAAATCAAACTCAAGCAAGCAAGTAATAAGCAAAATACCCTCCAGTTGCCCTAACCATTAAAAATATAAAAGAAGGAAAGAAGGGAAGAAAGAAAAAAGAGAGGTGGGGGGAGGGAGGGAAGGGGAAAGGACTTGCATGCAACCCTGGTGGGGGGGAGTAGGTGAGGACATCTAGACGGCACAGCAATAATCAGGTTAATGATTGGGCCAAGCAAAGCATGGGGACAATATAAACAAAGGGAGACAAGTCGTACTGTTAGAACTTGGGCATCAATCCACTTGCTCCAAATCTTATCAAACTTACAGGGACAGTTTCTGCTGACATAAGTTACAGTGAGGAACAGAAGTATTTGAACGCCCTGCAATTTTGCAAGTTCTCCCACTTAGAAATCATGGAGGGGTCTGAAATTCACATTGTATGTGCATTTCCACTCTGAGAGACAAAATTTTTTAAAAAAATTCAGGAAATCACATTGTATGATTTTTAAAGATTTTTTTTGTCTTGCACTGCTGAACATAAGTATTAGAACACCTAAGAAACAGCAAGAATTCTGGCTCTCAAAGACCTGTTACTGTGCCTTTAAAAAGTCCACCTCTACTCCACTCATTAATCTAACTTAGTAGCACCTGTCTGAGCTTGTTAAAGACACCTGTCCACCCCACAGTCAGTCAGACGCCAACTACTACCATGGGCAAGACCAAAGAGCTGTCAAAAGACACCAGAGACAAAATTGTGGACCTCCACAAGGCTGGAAAGGGCCAGGTCAGGTATGGAGGAAAAATGTGGAAGGGTCAGGTTTCCCCACAACAGAATATAGAGCAAGTAGACCTCATAGATGTGATATCTATGAGATAGCCCCTAGCCTGTGCCCATAACTGAAGCATCGTTTTCATTGGTAGCATAATAGCAGGGTTAGAAGAGGGTCCCCGGAAGGCTAGATTACTAAACTCGGTATAGGAGCCCAGCAAGGCTGCCTAAAAAATAGCAGCAGCGTTGTCCCTGGGCTGAGAGAACCACCACCTGGCAGTGACCAGAACCACAGCCCAGTAATAACCAGAGAAAATTTGGGAGCTCTAGCCCTCCACGATTAATAGAAAGATAGAGGGTAGAGTGGTAAATCCGAGTTTCTAGCTTTCTAAAAACGGACTTAGGGATGGGAATTGGAGTTTGTTTTAAAAAAAAACAAAAAACATTTAGGTAAATATATCATTTTAAGAAAGGTCACGCATTCAATAAGGCTAAGAGGGAGGGATGACCACAGCTGGCAGCGGCTCTGGAAGGAACTCGGGAAGGGAGTCAAGTTATCGGTCAGATAGAATGTTAGGTCACTGTTTTCTTTATTGGTGAAAAAGTGGTACACGAGTGTCTGCAGTACAAGGATCCCCCTGTTTCTTCTTGACTCTATATTTGGATTTGTGCTTTATTAGGCTGTCCTGCTTCTTCTTAAGTGTTTCCCCACCAGTCATCAGATCACCAACTATCAGGTTTGGTCAATAGTAGGGAAGAGATTAGCTGCAGGCAACCTATAGGCAATACTAGTGACTAGTCCCTTGCCCTCTTCTTGACATTTTGGGGCACAGCTTGCTCATTTCTGTCCCTCTTTAAATATGAAAAAAAACATAGATCGATAAAATGCTTTGATTATACTAAGTGACCCATAACCATTCACAAAGTGAAGAGGATCCTCCCATTACTTTGCAACAAACTCATTGACACTACGTTTTCTACATGCGAGATAAATTAATCAGTATAATAAATATGTACATGGGGTATAATGTACTAATGTACCACACCCTAGATTTTCATCAATAAGAGAACAGGAAGGTAGTAGAAGGGGCGAAGAGAAAGAAAACTTGCATTAGCAGACTTTTCAGGTACCCATGAATCACAGATCCATTGATCTAAAAATATAAGAATTTTTATTCTTCTACAAATATACTTTTAAAAGACGTGTCTCAAACATATGGTGGTTGCAACTTTATGCAACTTTAGGAGAATATACAGTTGAAACTTTAAAACTTTTTTACCTTCCCCCTTCTCCGTTTTGCTTTTTACATGACATGTATTTTCAAATATAAATGCTGCATGAAGAAACATCTTGGGGGGGAAAACATTAAATAATTGTTACTCATTAAGTATTAAATAGTGTTTGTTAGTTATAAAGATTAGTGCTTGCTACTGCTAAGTTACCCTACTGCAACAGTTCATTTATGTTTACTTAATTTGAAAAACCTGAATCCAAAGTGCACCATCTTTTTAAGGGTTCATGTGTTCAAAGATCTCTTATAATAACACATAAAACTATAATTGATTAAAAAGTCAAAGGAATACTTAGATGTTGTGCCATTGTGATGTGAATACATTCTGGCTGTGTTGTATGACCAATATCCTGTTTAAATATTGCTTTTTATTTGGTATATAATGTGTATTTATGTATATTCTTTTGAAGTTTGTTTCAACCAGCAAAATTTGGTCACATAAACAAAATGTTGATCACATGCAAGCACAAAGATAAATTCATAGTATTAAAGTGGTTGCAAACCCTTACAGTATATCCAACGAAATGACTAGCCTCAGATGATACACAGAGATTAATCAAATCTTCCTACATAATTTGTACCTGTTTATCTCCTGTTTTCTCTTCTCTTCATCTGTTCAAAGTCCAGAATTTATAAAGCTTGCCTGAGCTTTTAGAAAACCAGGGGCGGGTGCTGAAGTTACACACTACAGAGCTCAGTGAGAAGTGCTCTGAGAGCTTATTGGGGGGGGGGAGGGACACACCCCTTCACACAGTAACAGAGCTGAGACTGTTAATCACAGGCTGCGTGCTGGAGGTATCCACCCCCCCCCATTTTTCCTCGTCACTTTTTTCTCTTGGTGTCAGGAAAACTTGTTAGAAGTGATTCATGCTGATAGCAGAGGAATGAAGCAGCAGACAGAAATGACACTTAGTGCTCCTAACTAAGACAAGTACACACTATAGAGGGATATGATTTATTCATATTTCATGTCTGAGGTTTACAACCACTTTAATGAAAAAGGGCCAGAGAAGCAAACTGAGTAAAATTACTTGTAATTTCCTTTACATTATTCTCGAACACTAGATCGAATGTGGGTTTAAGCTAACCTTTGACTTTTGTATTAATTCTTTATATTTGCTTTATCCCTGGCTGACATGCTTATTCCATGACTTAGCTGAATCCCCTGAATAGATGCAGTCAGTGAAGTCGAAAGTCTCAAACTGCATACGTGTTCTGTGTCAATGGTTCCCTAAGTTGTAAAGCCATAGGATAAGCATGATAGCTTTACATGAAACCCTGCATTCTTTGGGCAATTTTTGATTTTTAAAAATGGTTTTCATTTTCAATAATAAGGTAAGCTGTGTAAACTGATGCCCTCATATTCATATTGTTTTCTGTGTGTATCTGGTTCTTTGAAGGGAAGTCATATACTATGATTGGCAAAGATGATTCCATGCAGAATCTTGGCATCATCCCTTGCGCTATTTCCTGGCTGTTTAAGCTGATTAATGAACGGAAAGAAAAGACTGGAGCTCGGTTCTCAGTCAGAGTATCAGCTGTGGAAGTGTGGGGGAAGGAAGAGAACCTGAGAGACCTGCTGTCAGAAGTGGCTACAGGAAGTCTGCAAGATGGCCAGTCACCAGGGGTCTATCTGTGTGAGGACCCAATATGTGGAATGCAGGTAAGTAATAACAAAGTATACCTACCAGATTTCCAAGCTCTACACATCATACGTCACCACCATCACTGAAGGATGACCATGTATGTCTTTCTAGATAAAGTGTTTGTAAAAGAAAGGGGTTTCTTTGATGGATAAGAAATCTCATCTACAGAAATGTTATGGAAACAGGGAGTCAAAAAGTTATGCCTTTTCCAGCTGCAGCCTCTCCACATACTCTCAGGGTACATGCACAACTGGGTTAAAAAATGCCAGTGCTTTTGGCAGAAAGAAAACACTCATATAGAGCAGTTTTGTACAGGCGTTTAGCCATTCTCTCTGCTAGAAAACTCCTCTGACAGATGCAGACTAGAAGAGTTTTCTGCCTCAACACTGAGCTGAACTCTTTGGTGCCGGCGGTATGTTAATATGTGGCCTCTCGGCAGCTGGGCCTTGACACTAAGAGGCTGCATATTAGCATACCCAATGTAAATAAAAACATGTGCTGAGAGTGCACCCTGTAGGCTCCCGACACAGTTACCGATGCCTCACAGAGAGCTATCAGATCATGTGACCATTGTGACAGCCAATGATGGCGCTCACATGACCCTAAACCCCGCCCCACTTCCTGGCATCAGAAACCCTTAAAGGGAGGCATCGGCACCAAGAAGTTAAAATATGCCTCTAAACATCCTAATGTGCATGGACACATAGGAAAACAATGAGCTGCATCCACAGGCATTTATTAAGCCCAGTGTGCATGGACCCTCATAGTAGTAGTAGAGTCTTGTGCCGTGTATGCCACTGAAGAAAGTTTGGAGTTTACATGACAACCTTTATTAGCTAACTTAATGTAGAAAAAAAGGCGACAGAAAAAAACAACTTTTAAATGTTACCTCCCCACTTCCCTGCATACATTTTCTAATAAGTCACAATGGCGGCCCTCTTCTTATACTTTGTGGAAGGGAAGCTTTTGGTCGTCTCTAATTTAATTCTTGAATTTGAAGATCATACATGCAAACAGATAAATACGAAACAGACAGAGCAATAAATCAACGTGTTCTTTGAAATTCTGTATGCCACAGAAAGAACAGGACCTGCTTTATGTTGCTGCATTATGCACTCTGATAATAATGCTGTTGTCTTCAAGTATGAAATTAGAACTGTAAAAGTAATCTGTCACAATATCAATTTTTAAAAGAGAATTGCCTAATGCAGCAATTTTAAAATATAGCACAGTTCATTTTGTTTTGGGTTTTCATGCTACATTATCAATTACCTGGGGTTTCATATCTATTGATAGATCACCTGTCATGGAAATTAATTATATATTTTTTAATATGTTGAAATGTAATTGTGTCAAATAATTTATAACTAGTAAGCAATGAAGAGAGTTAGGAATGTGCACAACATCCTACAGAGACATGTGGGCAAAACACCCTTGTTTGAAATTGTAAAGATGTTGTAGAAAAAATGCTAATGGAATTAAAAAACAGACCTAATGCTAGCTATTAGAAATCATTACGATGGTTGGGAGCCCCCGTGCCCTGCTGTCCCCATCCCCCCGCCCTTCCTTTGCCTCTCTCTCCTTCCTGTCTCACTCTTCTGGTTCACTTTGGCCCCCTTGGTCGTCATATCTCCTTTTCTTCTTGCTCACTTTCTTCTCCTTTTCTCTGATACTTATTACCAGCTGACTTTCAGCCGCCACCGTCTGCTTAAAGTGTTACTAAACCCAGGACCCTGCATTCACAATATCTGGTCTCCCACAGCACACAGAACATGGAAATGCATTTATTTTAGTAAATATAAACTAATAAATACCTTTTTCATCAGCAGTATATAGCAGTCTTGTGACTTCTATCAGTGTCCGGCTGAGCACTGGTTAAAGCTTGTAGTTTTCATTCTTCTCTGACTGCCCTATGAGGCTGCATGACCCTTGACCCTCTGTCTGGACAGTGCTGATTACCCTGTGCTGATCACATGCACCCTCCCAAAAAAAGAAAAGAAAAAACTCTCTAGCAATACACACCAAACTGAGTATGTGCAGAGTGTGGCCTAGGACTCTGTACTATCAGCAGATGGATTGGGGACAGTAGAAGAAGGGGAGGATTAGAGAAGACAGGATCAAACAGCCGTTTTACAGTGCGGAGGATTAACCCCTTAGGTTACACAGTTAGTATAACAAGCATGCTTTACTGCATATACTGACTGATTTTACTGTTGTTGGTTTAGTAACACTTTAAGGACAATAAGCCTTACAGTTTAATCTGTTATGATGACTGTTTTTGTATCATTTTTCTTCATAACAAGTTATGTCGGGGTCTTTGTATCATTTTGTTATATTTTAATATTTAGGGCTGCAACCCTGTTTTTTTCTACTGCAGTATGTCCTTTTTGTCATTTTGACGATTTTAAAATGAATAAAACACATTGAAATGAAAAAATAAAAACAGGAGAAGCCATTGTGTAAAAGCTTCACTTAGAATGCAACAGCCTTTTTATTGTAACCAAGGTCAAGAGGGTGAAGTTTTGTGAACTGTAGCCAAGCTAGCCTCTATGCATGGCATTTTGGTACAGCATTATTATGGTAAAGGAGGGTCGGGTTTAGGTGTCTGTGATCACTGAATGCTAAAGGCTCATTACTGTATAAAGTCAAGGAAGAAAAAATAAAGGTCATAGCAGTGTAGATTTCAATAACAAAGTCTATATATGTTAAGTAAAAGCATGATAGATGCTACTGGAATTATCCCATGACTGAGTATCCAGCCCCTATACTTAAAGTGTACCTAAACCTAAAAACCAAAATGTAATATCATGCACCTTTCCAGACCTTGGATGTGATGCATTAATTTTTTTGTCAGACTTGTTCACCTGGTAATTCAGCAAATGCCACCATTCCTTTCTCTGGGTAGCCATACTCACTCACTCCACTGTATGTATGGATTGCTCCATGGGTATCACCTAGTCTGGACTCTAAACATGCCTGCCTTTGTTCCACTCCATTAGGTTGGGGACAGGGAGATTATTAGTTTACATTAGAAGGATAACATTCAGTTCAGCTCACAATAAAGCCTAGTGCTGTACACATAATCAGAAAATCTTACGAAAACTATTGCTTTCGAAGCGATTGTACAATAATCTGTTCGTCAGTACACAGCTTATGTCCGAAGTTATTTGAAGGGACAAGCACGAAAAGTTTTCTCGTACGATATCAGATCGTATGATTTTCGTTTAATCAGTACAGTTTTCAAAAACACAATACAAATACAATACATCACTTCCAAATTTTCTGTCGTACAAGAATGTTCGTGACTTTAGTAACCTCTTCACTTTAGATATGAGACTAGCATCTAGCATGCAAAAAAAACAGACGATCATTCGTCCAATATTCTCATTGTGTGTACGAGGCTTAAGTCACAAGGACATTGGATTTTTGTCAAAATCAACATGTATTTTTAGCTGAAAATGTTCTTAGACTTAAAAATACAAACAAATACAGCCACCACATCTAAGTACTAGTAAGCTGCACTTTAGAACAATGTTTGCTCTTGGATTTAGTGATCCTTTAATAAAAAATTATTGGTTAATTAGAATAATGATCTGGTAATAGCGTTATGTAGTACCATTTCCTTTCCCAAGGAAGGTTCTGGATGTAAATAGGTAGGAAAGATTTTATAAAGAAAAATAAATAATTGAGAAGAAGGGTAGAATTGAGAAAAGAAAAATGGAAAGAAAATATGAAAATAAAATGTGCCTTAAAGAGGTAAAAAACTATGAAAATGGTCCAATGTAAGATGAATATGCAATCCTTTTAGCTAACAGAGATGCTTAACCACTCTAGAGGAGAAAATCATATGTGAGATATTAACTAATAGATCTCTGATGTCTGTGCTGGTGCATGTAAAGGAACTGATACCTCTACCTTCTACTTTAATATAATTGTAATTGTAATTTTTACATTTTCAGCTGCAGAACCAGAGCGAGTTGAGGGCCCCCACGGCTGAGAAAGCTGCCTTTTTCCTGGACGCAGCCATTGCCTCACGCAAAAGCAGCCAGAGGGACTGTGATGAAGATGACCACAGAAATTCTCATATGCTATTTACTTTGCACATTTATCAGTATCGGATGGAAAAGAGTGGAAAAGGAGGCAGTAAGTAGAAGTCTGTCTCATTAGTATTTTCTAAGAATATATTTTTGTCTAATCTCTGATAATATATTTGGCCATGTTATCATAACCCTGTGTATCTACAGTTTTATATTATTCATGAAAATGATGCATATATACAGTATCTAAATCTACACCTTTGCTAAATGGCAGCTGTGAAAATCCAGTGGAAAATAAGCCAAAGGTGTAGTAGATTGCTGTTTATTCCAGACTTTATATAAAGTACCTGTGGTCTGAGCAGGGTTCTGAACGTGGTCATTGACACTGTTACTGCTTTCAATTCAGGGTCTATTGTATGTGGTCAGAGTCATCCATACAGCTTGTTTTGAATCAAGAGTGGGCAAGCACAATAGTAAACAGAAACATATACATAGAGACATAGAAGAGAGACTACAGAAAAAGACCAGTGGTCCATCAAGTCTGCCCCTTTTTAAAATTTTTTCTGTCTTATTTTGTTTTAGAGTCTTTAATAATTTTGTCTGAGATTCAACTAATTATAAGTAGTTTAAATTGCTTTTGCTTAAACCTCCCAGTATTTGGTTGTCGCTTCTAATCTAGTTCCATTCTTAACCCCTTCCTGCTTAAGGGTAAAACAAATGTTAATGCCTAAGCACAATTTTACAACTTTGACATGTGTTAGGGAAACTGTACACATTGTAACTACTATTTTGTGTGTCCAGCTGGATTATACCTTGATTTTTTTTCAGGACAAATTGAGATTTCTTTTGGTGGTAAATGGTAACAGATATCTCCTGATTTTTTTTTTATCAAAGGAAAATTGCCTGAAATAGCACAAAACCTATTTTTTTTAAATGTAGCTGTATTTTTCTTGCTAATACCATAATTTACTACCAAAGAACAACCCAAAATAAATTCTCCTGCTTCTGACGATCGCAGCGATACCACCAATGTGTATGTTAGTTGTTGTATGTACCCGTAGTGGGGCCCAGAAACAATGGTGCGCGTTTTGCATTTTTTTCAATCCTACCTAACACTAATTGACACTGATACTAATTTAATGACCAGAAGGGTAGTTTATTGAAATCAAAGGCATGGTACATGTACAGCATATGACAGGGTGGTACACATATTCACAAGAACCTCAGAGATCCTACTGTTGATGCGTATGCTAGCACAGGGCGCACGGTAAAGCATGCCCAACCACCTAAGGAATTGAGCCCCAAATCCAAATCTGCGCATCAACTCCCAAGGTATCCCCATTCAACTGAGCACTGATGATAATTTTTTTTTGTAAATTCTGCCCAACATTTCCTGGCCATGACTTTTGACCTGACCTTGATCTTTGACCCCAACCTTTACCCTAACACTAACCCTGGCAAACCTCGATCTTGTTATTTTTTTCTTTATTTTTTCTTTGTAATTTTTTATTTAATTTTTACACACTTGTGTTTGTGTATCTTCCACTCCTACAAGAAGAGAAAGATACAATGTATCTTTCCCTTCATTCAGAAGAGGAAGTAAAGACAGGGGCGGGCTCACAGTGACTGATCACCGTGATAGCCAATCTGCTGCTATTACAGTGATCAGGTGACCTGGAACTGGGAGTCCCGGGTCCTGATTATTAGTACGAGACCCGGGTCTCTCAGTGAGAGTCTCGGTGCTGAGAGCTCGCTGTGAAACACACTTTCAGCACAAAGAGAGATACGCATATGTAGGGTCTCAAGGAAGAAGACCCACTTCCGTGAGGCCATATATATGCGTACATTTGGTGGGACGGGGTTTATATTTACTTATGTTATATCTTGTTGATTTGGTTCAGTCCATAGCCATGGGGTAGTTCTGTACATAGTTATGTATGATAAGTAATCATATAACCATAAGTTATGACTTTTATTTTTTACTTGCTTGATTCTATATACTAATAAACCTTTAGCATTCAGTGATCACGGGGACTTAAGCCTCATCATCCTTTACCATAATTATGCTAAAATATTTACTGTCCATTGCATTTTTTCTGTAATATCCTTTTTAATATATTGTTGTTTTCATAACAATTTTATTGCATATTTAATTATTTATTTGATTACTAATATAACCCATAACTGTGTCGAGATAGTCAGGTCCATAAATATTGGGACATCGACACAATTCTAACATTTTTGGCTCTATACACCACCACAATGGATTTGAAATGAAACGAACAAGATGTGCTTTAACTGCAGACTGTCAGCTTTAATTTGAGGGTATTTACATCCAAATCAGGTAAACGGTGTAGGAATTACAACAGTTTGCATATGTGCCTCCCACTTGTTAAGGGACCAAAAGTAATGGGACAATTGGCTTCTCAGCTGTTCCATGGCCAGGTGTGTGTTATTCCCTCATTATCCCAATTACAATGAGCAGATAAAAGGTCCAGAGTTCATTTCAAGTGTGCTATTTGCACTTGGAATCTGTTGCTGTCAACTCTCAATATGAGATCCAAAGAGCTGTCACTATCAGTGAAGCAAGCCATCATTAGGCTGAAAAAACAAAACAAACCTATGAGAGAGATAGCAAAAACATTAGGCGTGGCCAGAACAACTGTTTGGAACATTCTTAAAAAGAAGGAACGCACCGATGAGCTCAGCAACATCAAAAGACCCGGAAGACCACGGAAAACAACTTTCCCTGGTGAAGAAAACACAATTAACAACAGTTGGCCAGATCAAGTACACTCTCCAGGAGGTAGGTGTATGTGTGTCAAAGTCAACAATCAAGAGAAGACTTTACCAGAGTGAATACAGAGGGTTCACCACAAGATGTAAACCATTGGTGAGCCTCAAAAACAGGAAGGCTAGATTAGAGTTTGCCAAACGACATCTAAAAAAGCCTTCACAGTTCTGGAACAACATCCTATGGACAGATGGCTGCCAATGGAACTGGTTCTCTTGTATTTATTGATGATGTGACTGCTGACAAAAGCAGCAGGATGAATTCTGAAGTGTTTCGGGCAATATTATCTGCTCATATTCAGCCAAATGCTTCAGAACTCATTGGACGCCGCTTCACAGCACAGATGGACAATGACCCAAAGCATACTGCAAAAGCAACCAAAGAGCTTTTTAAGGGAAAGAACTGGAATGTTATGCAATGGCCAAGTCAATCACCTGACCTGAATCCGATTGAGCATGCATTTCACTTGCTGAAGACAAAACTGAAGGCAAAATGCCCCAAGAATAAGCAGGAACTGAAGACAGTTGCAGTAGAGGCCTGGCAGAGCATCACCAGGGATGAAACCCAGTGTCTGGTGATGTCTATGCGTTCCAGACTTCAGGCTGTAATTGACTGCAAAGGATTTGCAACCAAGTATTAAAAAGTGAAAGTTTGATTTATGATTATTATTCTGTCCCATTACTTTTGGTCCCTTAACAAGTGGGAGTCACATATGCAAACTGTTGTAATTCCTACACCGTTCACCTGATGTGGATGTAAATAAATCAAATTAAAGCTGACAGTCTGCAGTTAAAGCACATCTTGTTCGTTTCATTTCAAATCCATTGTGGTGGCGTATAGAGCCAAAAATGTTAGAATTGTGTCGATGTCCCAATATTTATAGACCTGACTGTATACGCTACATATATGACTTGAACTTAATCAACAGGATAAATATTAAAAAAAAAATTGGAGCTAGGTGAAAAGTGACAAGTGTTAACCATAGACTTGGAGGTTTAAGCAAAGGCAATTTCAACCACAAGTTTGGATACAGTATAGTTTGATGTTGTAGAGATTCATTTTCCACTTGATTGACAAGGGTGCATAACAAGAAAGCTAAGAAATGGGTCATTCCAGGACAGGAAATCAGAGTCTTTTTTAGGTGACATAAGTCAAACATTGGCAAAATTAATGTGGCTTGCTGAAAGTAACAAGAATAAAGTTGCTGAAAAAATATAGGATTATCTGTCCTTAGCAATAAGAATAAATCTCTATTTCATTTTTTTGTTACATAGATTGTTTTGTTTATTTGCCTTTGCATTGTTAAGAATCAACTGAAAGTTCAACAACAGCATAAGTGGATTTAGTTGATTTTGGACAATTAAACTACCAAAGTTTCTTGTGGTATACCGAAGGCAAGGCATGTTAATAATGCGAAGCTTATTTAATAGCATAGTCCTAAGAGTAATTATATGGAGTGCTAAGTGTAATGATGTGTTGTGACTCATTATAGCCAATCAGATATCTCATTGAGAAGTATTAGGAACCTAGTGTAATGTAAAAGTCATTCCATCTTTTTGTACCATGTAATTAAATAACACTCTATTATTAGTCAAGGTAGACATTATACCTTCTAATTGTTTTCAAATTTTAAAAACTAATGAGACTGCAGTAAGCCATAGAAACATTTTAACCCACAGTGCAAACTACTTATGTAAGAAATAAAGCTGATGATAATTTGTGTATGGATAGATAGATTGTAATATTTATTTTCTCATACTGGACGTATGGTGAAAATTGTGCATTTTATTCTGTGGCAATTCCTATATTACATTTGATCAGTAACTAGTCAACTAGTAACTAGTATTCTCTACATATGTTATGCTATCTTTATCCCTAAAGCGGAGTTTCACCCTCCCCCCAATATTTTTTTTTTTTTGTTAAGCTGCTGCTTACCAGGTGATGAGATCAGCACATTTTACATGCTCACCCACCCAGTGGATACAGCATTGTCCAGTTGAGATCCTCTTCTCTTCTGGCAACCGCCATGTTTTCCTGTGACTTCATCAATATGCCGCTGTCTGTTCCGGGTCCTGCCAGCGCATCTAGTGATGACGTGATTATAGGCCTGCCCCCTCCTCTTTTCCTCAATGAAAGGCTATGCCTGGGATATGTAACATGCATTTCCTAGGAGGCAAAGGGAGCACAGTGCACATCATTCACCTAGGCAAATGATGACATGTGAGGGGGCAGGGCCAAACATTTTCTAAAAAAAAAAAAATAAAGATTCAAAAAAGGTTGCTAATCATGTAGAGGGCTAGAGGAGGGGTTGACCATATGGTTAGTGTTTTTGAGGCTGAAGATCCACTTTGTTACATTGTATTTAAACCCGATCCCTAAAATATTATTATTACTACGAGTTTATATAGCGCCAAAGGGTTTGCTCAGCGCTGTACAATAGGGGGGACAATACATGGCACAGTACAACAACAACAAACAGCGTACGAGGTATAAATGTTATGTTTAGGTCATTAAAATCATACCTGGTAATACTTCCATGAAGGCATTTCCTGATATCGGGTGGCAACACTATATCAAAACCTTTCTCTTGGGTTGTCACCCGGGCTTTCGATGGAGACTACAAGCAGTTATTTCAACACATCATGGTCCACTTTGGCTACCATCAGAAATATCACCATGAGAAATACTATGCAGATATTGCTGGAGTACATGCACATACACTGCAAGAGTCTGCAAAGAGACTGTAATAAATACAAATTTAGATGCAATAAATAAAAGATAAAGTAGGAAACAACTATATTATATTTAAAAATTGCAATTGTTTATTATATATAGAGATTTAGTAAACTAAATATCATCCATCCCTAAATATTTATCCATACCTGGCAGCCTAAGCTAGTAACTTGATGTAATTTTAAGTTTATTAAACTGCTAAGATAACTTTTTAGACAGTTTTAGTTATTGAATCTACCCTTTATGCTTATGAATCAATAGTGAGGCATGGGAGGAAACAAATTTGATCTGAGAAATTGAAGTTAAGATTAACACAATAGGCTTTGGCCCCAGACAGGGAATGTTATTTAGACTTGCAATAAGGCCTTTGATTCCCTGTCTTAGCCCTTTCTGTTCCACATACTGCTGAAATGGAATTTTGGACTTCAATCCCTTACCCTTCTAAGTGTCCTATATTTCAACCCCTCAGCTCATATAATGGCCTATGGACAAAGGTCAGACCTATTGCAGATTAGATCAGGAACCAGACAGGGTTGTCCCTTCTCATTTCTCCTTTTTGTAATAGCCATTAAAATGTTATCCATCGCTATCAGGTCCAACCCCGACATCCATGGGGTCTCTAACGGAGGGAAAGTTCATAAATGGTCTTTATTCTCAGATCTTTTATTATTTATCACGGACCACATCACAACCCTACCTAATCTATTCTCCCTTATGTCAAATTTTGGTACTCAGGCCTGAAGGTAAATCAGTCTAAATCAGAAGCACTGAACATAAATCTTCTGACATCTACTCTAGCTACAGTACAAGCTTCCTTCCCTTTTAATTGGTGTACACAAGCGCATCGTTATCTTGGAGTAAAGCTTAACTCTTATATCTCCACCCTATTTCAAGCAAACTACACCCCCCTTTATTCTTCTACGATGAAGGACTTCAGATCTGACAAAACCACACTCTTTCCTAAATAGGCAGAATAGCGGTGGTAAAAATGACAACATTCCCCAAAATCTGTAATATTTTTTTCGGTACTTACCAATTCCAGTACCACTAGCTTTTATGAAAAAATTACAGTCTTTAATTTTCAAATTCATTTGGAGTTCTGGCGGTTGTAGGGTAGCTCGCTCTACACTGTATGCATCCAAATGGCGGGGGGGTTCCCCATTTCCTCCGTTATTTAAGAGCCACTCGGTCCAACTTTATCAAATTTTTTCTACGACCTATAAGCCTGGCTGGGCACAGCTGGAGGCACAAGCTAGCTCTATGCTCCCTGTAGACCTTTTACTATGGTTATCCCCGAAGGAGCATAAGGGCATTCTTAACCCCTCCCTCTCACATGCCCTGCTGCTCTGGGACACAGTGTGCAAAATATAGCCTTTGAAGTCACCACATACTCAAGCAGTCCCCTCTTTGTGAACCCACCCTTTCTCCATAGACAAAACCCACAATATTTTGCTTGGTGGATTATTAAGGGCCTTTATAGAATATTCCACTGTGTAGGCCACAAGGGAATTAGACAATCCTCGTACTTGCAGGAGAGCCTACAAATGTCCCCTTGAGAGGATTTCCATCTTTGTCAGACTTAGGGCCGAGATCAGGTAGGTATCTCTACAACAGCCCTTTATGAGAACAGATGTCTGCATAGTTCAGGTACATGTGGAGAGTCTCAGAGATATACTCTCTGTTTGTAAATCAAGGCCCTAAAACTTCTTACCAGTTGGCTTGGGAGTTGAACCTAGGGGAATCTGTAGAGGAGGACATGTGGTCCCAATGGTCAACTATGGTGTACAGGCACTTCCCTGGTGGAGGTGAACTACAAAGCGTTGTCCTGTTGGTACCTCGTTCCAACAAGGTTGGCTAAGATCTATCCTGATGCCTCACCACTGTGCTTTAGGGGGTGAGGGCATGAGGTGGACCTGCCCAAAGGTCTAATGGTTTTGGACCAGAATATTAAATTTGCTTTATTCAGTGACAGGGCTGAATGTCCCCAAAAATGCTAAGACAGCATTATTTTCTGACCTCAGAATCCTTGCCTTCTATATCCTTTTGGCTGCCATGATTACTGTAGCATGAGCGTGGAAAACTCCTGTGATTAACCTTGTGCTAGTCAAACAAAATTTCATGGATTATAATCAATGAGAAATTGGTTAGCATTCTCCAGGACAAACAGCCTCGCTTTGAAAAAAATATGGAACCTGTGGATTAGATATCTCCAATCTTCCTAGTGGACAAGGAGGCCTGGGGGCCGGTAGAAGGGAACATGGTAATTGGTCTCATTTTCTACTTTTTTCTTTCCTTTATTCCACTTTCCTTTCATTTCTATTACTTGATTTTCATACAAATCTTTTATTATTTTATTGGTACAAACCCGAAGAGTCCCGCAGTTTGATGCAGGTGCAGTTGGGCATTGGAGACCTCACACCTATGCTAACTGTTCATTTCACTCAAAAGTCTTTTATAATTAGATTGCATCTTATGTGAAAACGTTGGATACCCTGTGATATTAGGACCCCCAACTCACTCACATATGTATAGATGGGCTCTTTCTGTATCATGAGTGTGCAATACCCCGCTTCCTATGGTGCAAAGGTCTATGGCCTACAACCTCTGGGGTGCTTGGCTGTAGAATGATAAGGAAGAAGAAGGGGGAGAGTCATTTCTTGTCGTCTTGATGATCTGATACTATTATTTGGCACTTGTCTAATTGTACTTGTACCATACTGTTTTGAAAAAATTTTCAATAAGAATTATTGGAAAAAAGATTTGCGCAATAGGGTAAGTTGCCTGCTAAGTCTAAGTTTAATATACTTGAAATCATGTTAGCTGTATTTGCAATTCTGAAATTATTTGAAACGTAAATGACATCTAAATGCATATTTGTCAAATAGTCAGGAGAGTAAATACTTTGAAGAAATACAATTATCAAACACAGCAACACAAATGGTAAATCTACAGTTGTTGAAACAACTAATTTTCCATTCTCTTGGCAGTGTCAGGAGGCCGGAGTCGATTGCATCTTATTGATTTGGGAAGCTGCGTGAAGGTGCAGAGCAAGAATAGAGATGGAAACACAAGCTTGTGTCTCTCACTGTCCGCCCTGGGCAATGTCATTCTAGCACTGGTGAATGGCAGCAAACACATACCTTACAAGTAAGCAACTTATTCAGCCTTTCTCTATATGTATATATCAGAAATGTTGTTTGACCCTAATCATATGTGAAATTTTAAAAATATATCTTTAGGAAACCATTGTTACTTTTTTTATATATAGAAAAAGATGCCATGTTTTATAAAAAGATCCAAAATTATCCTGACCTAGATTAGCACGTGGTTTTGTAAATGTCTAGCAATTACCAATTTAAAAACTTCAGTTTTGAGTTTTTTTACATTAAAAATAAGGAAATGCATCTAAGCAATATGCACACATACAGTCAGGTCCATAAATATTGGGACATCGACACAATTCTAACATTTTTGGCTCTATACACCACCACAATAGATTTGAAATGAAATGAACAAGATGTGCTTTAACTGCAGACTGTCAGCTTTAATTTGAGGGTATTTACATCCAAATCGGGTGAACAGTGTAGGAATTAAAACAGTTTGCATATGTGCCTCCCACTTGTTAAGGGACCAAAAGTAATGGGACAATTGGCTTCTCAGCTGTTCCATGGCCAGGTGTGTGTTATTCCCTCATTATCCCAATTACAATGAGCAGATAAAAGGTCCAGAGTTCATTTCAAGTGTGCTATTTGCATTTGGAATCTGTTGCTGTCAACTCTCAAGATGAGATCCAAAGAGCTGTCACTATCAGTGAAGCAAGCCATCATTAGGCTGAAAAAACAAAACAAACCCATGAGAGAGATAGCAAAAACATTAGGCGTGGCCAAAACAACTGTTTGGAACATTCTTAAAAAGAAGGAACGCACCGTTGAGCTCAGCAACACCAAAAGACCCGGAAGACCATGGAAAACAACTGTGGTGGATGACCGAAGAATTCTTTCCCTGGTGAAGAAAACACAATTAACAACAGTTGGCCAGATCAAGAACACTCTCCAGGAGGTAGGTGTATGTGTGTCAAAGTCAACAATCAAGAGAAGACTTTACCAGAGTGAATACAGAGGGTTCACCACAAGATGTAAACCATTGGTGAGCCTCAAAAACAGGAAGGCCAGATTAGAGTTTGCCAAACGACATCTAAAAAAGCCTTCACAGTTCTGGAACAACATCCTATGGACAGATGAGACCAAGATCAACTTGTACCAGAGTGATGGGAAGAGAAGAGTATGGAGAAGGAAAGGAACTGCTCATGATCCTAAGCATACCACCTCATCAGTGAAGCATGATGGTGGTAGTGTCATGGCGTGGGCATGTATGGCTGCCAGTGGAACTGGTTCTCTTGTATTTATTGATGATGTGACTGCTGACAAAAGCAGCAGGATGAATTCTGAAGTGTTTCGGGCAATATTATCTGCTCATATTCAGCCAAATGCTTCACAACTCATTGGACGCCGCTTCACAGTGCAGATGGACAATGACCCAAAGCATACTGCAAAAGCAATCAAAGAGTTTTTTAAGGGAAAGAAGTGGAATGTTATGCAATGGCCAAGTCAATCACCTGACCTGAATCCGATTGAGCATGCATTTCACTTGCTGAAGACAAAACTGAAGGGAAAATGCCCCAAGAACAAGCAGGAACTGAAGACAGTTGCAGTAGAGGCCTGGCAGAGCATCACCAGGGATGAAACCCAGCGTCTGGTGATGCCTATGCGTTGCAGACTTCAGGCTGTAATTGACTGCAAACGATTTGTAACCAAGTATTAAAAGTGAAAGTTTGATTTATGATTATTATTCTGTCCCATTACTTTTGGTCCCTTAACAAGTGGGAGGCACATATGCAAACTGTTGTAATTCCTACACCGTTCACCTAATTGTGATGTAGATACCCTCAAATTAAAGCTGACAGTCTGCAGTTAAAGCACATCTTGTGTGTTTCATTTCAAATCCATTGTGGTGGTGTATAGAGCCAAAAATGTTAGAATTGTGTTGATGTCCCAATATTTATGGACCTGACTGTATATCATTCTTTCATTGGACAAGGTGGAGAGGAGGAGTGGATGGCATCATCCAGAACGAGAACACCTGTCATTCGTTAAAAAAAAAATATAAGGGGTTCTATTTACATAGTTGTTGATGAGCAAGTGATCCCCTGTTTTCAATGTGCAGAGGGGAAGCAGATTGAATAGGACCTGGAAGATCGCATCTATCACTCTATGTAGCGCAGGCTTCTACAGTGGTTTGCAGCATCCCTAACGGCCCTCCAGATATAAGATATGAATAATTACATGCCAGGCTGGAGAATAAAGTTGGAACCTGGAGTTCAGCTTTAATCTGCCAGTCACTTTACAGTTTGTTTAAAGAATGTTCTTCAGATTTACCAGAACTGTGTTTTAAAAATGCACTATTAAACATTAGCAAAATAAATAAATAGTCTACTTCTACTTAATGGAAACCCTGAAAGAAATATGGAGATTGCTTTTACTGTTTCTATTCTGCATTTACTAGTTACCAGTTTGCCATGCTGACCCTCTTGGTTCAAGTATCCAGAAAAATGTGATGATAAAGTGCCCTAATGCAACTTAAAATATATGCAATAAATGAATAAAAAATCAATGAACAATTCTTATTAGATTAAAAAAGTCCATAATCTGTATTCAGAATCAAAGTGCTTAGTGCCAGATGTCCATATCCAGGGTCCCCTGATGACGTCAGATGTTACTGATGAAACACGTTGGGCGGGTTTTCCGCGGTATGTCACTTCTGGTCGGTAAAGAGCAAATCAGCAGTTTTGGTTTCCATTTCAAAGATACTACATGCTTGACTAGTTTTTATTTATGTAAGTGCAATTTTAAGCACTTCCTTCTACGAGGGAGATTTATACAGAGTCTCTTAAAGGTACAGGAACATCACCTATATACGACGAGATCCAATTGTCCAATTGGGGGATTATAGGATGACCAAGAAACCATTTAAGATATTACAAGTGCACTTGACCTTAGTTGAGAAGAGAGGTCATGTATTTCTGGCGTGTGCAGTGTGTTTTCTTTTGGGAAAAGAGGGAGAGCACGTCTTTCCTGGGTGTATTTTTTCTGCACAGTCTGGATTTGGCCATTTGGCACTGAGCACTTTGAACCTGTATACAGATTTTGTCTAATAAGGATTGTTCATTGAATTTGGATTAATTAATTGCACATAGTTTATGTTGCATTAGGGCACTTTATTTATCATCACATATTTTTTGCTGGTTTAGAGGTGTGTGGTTTATATGTTATGTTTTTCATTTATTGACTTTGAGTTGATTTATTGCATCACACTATTCCTTTGCACAGAGTGAGCTCCATATGGTATACTTTCTACTCTGGCTTAATATAAGCTTGGAGACATGCTGTTCTTTGATGGTATACGATTAGCTATAGTTGTACACAAGGGACACATGTTTCTATAATTGATCAAGAGTGCTTTCTACTTTAAATTTGAAATAATAGAGACCCTCAAGTTCAGCTCCTGGTGCTTGTAAAGGGCCACACCATAGCAGCATGTTTGCGTGTGTTGAGATGCATTGCATCAGGTTAGGCAGCCAATTCAAAATAAAAGCTGTAATGCACCTCAATGCCCAAATATTTTGGTTGTGCTGCATTTTTTTTACAGTGCCCTACAATGCACAATTAATAGAAAGTTGGGGTACAATAAGGCCATCATTGGTGTCAGTGGCCACTATCATATCAACACCCCCAGCATTGTCAATGGACACAGTAATAACATTCAACATTGGTGTCAGTGGCTGCAATATTAACAACAGTATTGGTGCCACCAGTTGCAGTAATAATTCTCAGCATTGTTTTCAGTGGCCACAATATTAATCCACAGCACTGGTGTCAGTGGCTTTAATAAAAGCCAGTAGCATAGGTGTCAGTGGGTAATAATAATAATAAAATGCAGCATTGATGTAATTGCCTCAATTACCTCCCCACCTTCATTGGTGGTCAGTCACAGTACTATTAACCCCCCCCCCCCCACACACACACACACACACACATTTTGGCAATGTTGCTAATCCCCTCTCTTGCACTGGTGCTCAGTTGTATTGCTGTTTAATCCCCCCACCCCAATTGGTGGCCAGTGCTGGTAACCCAGCCTCCAAGTTGCAGTGATATTTAACACCCCACATTGCTGTTCATTGGAAGTGCTCCACATACACACCCTCTATTGCTTTCCAGTGCCAGTGTTGTTTGCCAACAACCGCCTGCTTTCACTGGCAGTGAAATGTAAGCTCCCAGCATTGGGGATTGCTCATCTAATCACACTCTCTCACACCATTCTCTCTCCCCAGTGAGACTGGGACTTTACAATTACGAGAAAAAAGGAACAAGCAACAGCATGGCTTCTTGACCTCAGGATTTTACTTGTACTGTAGGGAGGAGGTCACTTTACCTAACAGTACAGTGTATTTCAGTGTCAGGTGCTGGAATGCATCCCACTGCT
Organism: Staurois parvus; assembly: GCF_062004578.1. NCBI lineage: Eukaryota > Metazoa > Chordata > Amphibia > Anura > Ranidae > Staurois > Staurois parvus. Next base: position 2,848,875 of record NW_028318415.1, read on the forward strand.
GCTCTGTTCCCCTCTGGTGCTCACCACGTGGCAGAACCAGCTCCAAACATGGCTGGCCCCACACAAAGAGTTGGTGGGCCTTGTGTTGGGCACCATTGCTATATACTGTACTTTCTAGCATGACTTGCATATTATGTCTGTTCTGCAAAAAAGAGCCTGCTCGCTCACAATTTTTTTACTTTTCCACTTTAGTTCAATTCTACCAATAAAATAAAGATGTTTATTTTCAGCCCTGTAGCTCTGATTTTAAAATCTATTGGCACTTAGCTAACATATATATATATATTATAAAATAAATATTATTATTAAAGGATCCTTTTGCTGGTGCGTTAGCTTTGTGAAATGAGCCTTGTGTAATTTTTAAAAGGTGGAATTAAGCAGTTGATATATATATGTATATATATATATATATATATATATATATATATTATCATTAACCACATGCCGCCCAGCCACTGTAGAAATACGGCGGCAGGGCGGCACGGCTGGGCAAAAGCATGTTTTAAAACGTGTGTTTTGAAAACAGGTAGGGGGTGCGCGCGAGGCGTGCCGCCGCCCTACCTGTCCCACCGATCACAGCGGCGGATGTCAGTCGCCGGGTCACAGCCGGTCATTACCAGCTATGTCCCGGCGATCGGCGGCAATCGCTGACAGAGAGCACAGCTGCTGTAGCTGTGCTTTCTGTCAGTTCCCTGACAGCTCCAGGACACGCTGATCAGGACAGAAGAGTTTTTCTCTCCCGATCAGCGGTGTTCCCTGCAGTACACACCCCCGCCCCCTAGTAAAACACTCCCCTCACACAGTTAACCCTTTCCCTGAATAATAAACTTAACCCCTTCCTCCCCAGTGCCATTAGTACAGTGTCAGTGTTTTTTTTTTTGCACTGCTCACTGTAGTGGCGTCACTGGGGATGTCAGTGACCCCAAGTCAGTACCCCCCCAATGTCAGAATCTCCGCCGCAGTCCTGCCATAAGTCGCTGATCTCCGCCATAAGTCACTGATCGCCGCCATTATTAGTATAAAAAAAAATAAAAATCCCAGTATCTTTCCCGCCATTTGTAAACGCTATAACTTTCACGTAAAAAAATAATTTACATGTATTGGTTTTTTTTTAGCAAAGACATGTTACAGAATGCATTTTGGCAGAAATTTATGACTAAATTTGATTTTTAAATTTTTTTTTACTGGACATGTTTTATAGCCAAAAGTCCAAAATATTGTTTTTTTTTCCTCAAAATTGTCAGACTTTTTTTTGTATAGCGCAAAAAATAAAAACCGCACAGGCGATCAAATACCACCGAAAGAAAGCTCAATTTGTGGGAAAAAAAAGGATGTAAATTTCATTTATGTACCGTTTTGCATGACTGTGCAATTGTCCATTAAACTAGCGCAGCGCTGTATAGCAAAAAAATGGCGTAAATTGCAGTATCTATACCATAGTTTGTAGACGCTATAACTTTCACACAAGGCAATCAATATACACTTATTGGGATTTTTTTTACCAAAAACATGTAGCAAAATACATTTTGGTCTAAATTTATAACCAACTTTGAGGTTACTATATATTTTGTATAGCTGAAAGTAAAAAATATTGTTTTTCTTCACAATTTTTGGCCTTTTTTTGTTTATAGCGTGAAAAATAAAAAGCGCACAAGTGATCAAATACCACCGAAAGAAATCTCTATTTGTGTGAAAAAAAGGACGTAAATTTCGTTTGGGTGCAGCAATGCATGACCGCACAATTATCAATTGAATTAGTGCAGCACCGAGTAGCAAAACGAGGCCTGGTCATTAAGGGGGGTAAATCCTCTGGAGGTCAAGTGGTTAATGTGTTTTACAACAAAAATATATTAGATTTCATTAGGCTCAGTTTACAAAGCTAATGCACCTGTATGGGGATCTTTGTTTTTAAAAAAGTGACAATTATTTTTCAGCTGAGCCCAGTGATATTTAACAAATCACTCACATGGCTAAAATAGAGATCCTTATCCTTGTGTTAAAGATTTGTAATTTGAGCATTTTGTCTCTTTATATTCATTTATATACTTTCCTTTATAATTGATAGTAGTTTTCCTAAGGCACTCATTAAACAATAAAGAAATCTCCAATGTTGTTGTACCAGGCCATCAAATTAAGCAGTTCCAGCATCACAATGCAGGAACCTCTGGCCCATCCCTAGCAGAAAGACCACCATACAGTGGTAATTATGTTTTTTAAAAAATCAACAGTTATAAATGAAAAACTCTGCATCGAGTTTACTGCATCCTTATTTAACAACATACTGTAAATACAAACCATGAAAGCCTAGTCAGTACAGGAAATTCAGCTAAAGGCTTGCTTTCCATCTTCTATTTAACTGATTTGGTTAACATGTTATACATACAATAGTAAAATATTACAGCCTTACTGCCACCATTAATGGCAGATCCTTTATCTTTTTTTTTTTTTTAAGTGAAATCTATTTGTTTCCATGGTATTATTCTGGGTTTTGTTTCTTACTGTATACTATCAGGGTGAAAGTAAAAAGCTTTTTACCTGTTTTATCCACCACATTTCCTGGAGGTCTTGAGCAGATGCAATCCATTATTTTTAAAATGTATATTTTAGGTGACTTTGCACTACTTTTTAATGTAGGAGCAGTGTCTTTTTTATCATTATTAATTTTACTCAAAATGTATGTATACCCAAAATCAAAACTGCAGCTTACCAGTCCTTAAATGTGGTGGCTGCATTACCTTTATTTCTTCAAGCTTTTTTTTTTAACTTTATTTTCACCGGGTGATCCTAACAGTAACATACTTCCTACGACAACACTCACTCATTGTACTGTATCTATGAAGGAGCAGTTTTGTTATCCTAGGCTGCTTGCTTCTGATGTTGACTGCAGAATATGACTAACTTGTATCATCTCTGTTACATATGTTCTGTAGTCCACAGAAGTGAACTGGGCAATAATGCTTCTTCTTGGAATTTCAGTGCAGCAGAATCAGAGAGCGCAGGAATCAGTTCTTTGGATTTCTGCCAGCATCAACAGTTATGTTTTTTTCCTCCTTTAAAGCAGATGTTTTCACAGTATATTTAACAGACCAAAAGGAAGGACATAACAAACCTTAAAGTGGAACTGCACGGCATCTGAGCACCACAAACCAAAAACATTATTTAATTCATTTTAATATTTAAAGCAAACTCACCCATTCATCCATGTCTCCATGCTTTTTTTTGCTGAGAAATCATTTCGAAACACACCCCCAGGCATTTCTAGCAGTGGCCATCTTGAGCAAGGGCAGATGATTCATGTATTATTAACTTCCTGGCATTCATCTGCCCTTAGCTCAGGTATAGGCTGAGCTGAAAACCCTCCCCTCTCGAAGACTCCTGAGATGTATGACATCAATTGTCTAGAAATGGAAACCAAGAAGCAACTAAAGAAATTTTAAAAAAAAGTTTAAAATATGTGAATATAATATACTTTACTATCTATTTTCTAATGCTTGCAGCATAAGGATTAAAAATAGTCAGTGTTGATTGAGAAAGTGAAGTTCCACTTTAAAGTGTATCTAAACCCGTAAACAAAAATGTAAAACATTACAGCTTACCATTTCTTAGATGGCTACATTTATTTTCTTTTTTCAGGCTTTTCGGGCTTTATTTTCACTTGGTTATTCTCACAGTAACACACTCCTGTCCCATAATAAAATACTTTTATCGTACCGTCTATCTACACAGCGTTTTACATATATATTATATACAGTCAGGTCCATAAATATTGGGACATCGACACAATTCTAACATTTGTGGCTCTATACACCACCACAATGAATTTGAAATGAAACGAACAAGATGTGCTTTAACTGCAGACTGTCAGCTTTAATTTGAGGGTATTTACATCCAAATCAGGTGAACGGTGTAGAAATTACAACAGTTTGAATATGTGCCTCCCACTTGTTAAGGGACCAAAAGTAATGGGACAATTGGCTTCTCAGCCGTTCCATGGCCAGGTGTGTTTTATTCCCTCATTATCCCAATTACAATGAGCAGATAAAAGGTCCAGAGTTCATTTCAAGTGTGCTATTTGCATTTGGAATCTGTTGCTGTCAACTCTCAAGATGAGATCCAAAGAGCTGTCACTATCAGTGAAGCAAGCCATCATTAGTCTGAAAAAACAAAACAAACCCATCAGAGAGATAGCAAAAACATTAGACGTGGCCAAAACAACTGTTTGGAACATTCTTAAAAAGAAGGAACGCACCGGTGAGCTCAGCAACACCAAAAGACCCGGAAGACCACGGAAAACAACTGTGGTGGATGACCGAAGAATTCTTTCCCTGGTGAAGAAAACACCCTTCACAACAGTTGGCCAGATCAAGTACACTCTCCAGGAGGTAGGTGTATGTGTGTCAAAGTCAACAATCAAGAGAAGACTTCACCAGAGTGAATACAGAGGGTTCACCACAAGATGTAAACCATTGGTGAGCCTCAAAAACAGGAAGGCCAGATTAGAGTTTGCCAAACGACATCTAAAAAAGCCTTCACAGTTCTGGAACAACATCCTATGGACAGATGAGACCAAGATCAACTTGTACCAGAGTGATGAGAAGAGAAGAGTATGGAGAAGGAAAGGAACTGCTCATGATCCTAAGCATACCACCTCATCAGTGAAGCATGATGGTGGTAGTGTCATGGCGTGGGCATGTATGGCTGCCAATGGAACTGGTTCTCTTGTATTTATTGATGATGTGACTGCTGACAAAAGCAGCAGGATGAATTCTGAAGTGTTTCGGGCAATATTATCTGCTCATACTCAGCCAAATGCTTCACAACTCATTGGACGCCGCTTCACAGTGCAGATGGACAATGACCCAAAGCATACTGCAAAAGCAACCAAAGAGTTTTTTAAGGGAAAGAAGTGGAATGTTATGCAATGGCCAAGTCAATCACCTGACCTGAATCCGATTGAGCATGCATTTCACTTGCTGAAGACAAAACTGAAGGGAAAATGCCCCAAGAACAAGCAGGAACTGAAGACAGTTGCAGTAGAGGCCTGGCAGAGCATCACCAGGGATGAAACCCAGCGTCTGGTGATGTCTATGCGTTCCACACTTCAGGCTGTAATTGACTGCAAAGGATTTGCAACCAAGTATTAAAAAGGGAAAGTTTGATTATGATTATTATTCTGTCCCATTACTTTTGGTCCCTTAACAAGTGGGAGGCACATATGCAAACTGTTGTAATTCCTACACCGTTCACCTGATGTGGATGTAAATAAATCAAATTAAAGCTGACAGTCTGGGTTTGTTTTGTTTTTTCAGCCTAATGATGGCTTGCTTCACTGATAGTGACAGCTCTTTGGATCTCATCTTGAGAGTTGACAGCAACAGATTCCAAATGCAAATAGCACACTTGAAATGAACTCTGGACCTTTTATCTGCTCATTGTAATTGGGATAATGAGGGAATAACACACACCTGGCCATGGAACAGCTGAGAAGCCAATTGTCCCATTACTTTTGGTCCCTTAACAAGTGGGAGGCACATATGCAAACTGTTGTAATTCCTACACCATTCACCTGATTTGGATGTAAATACCGTCAAATTAAAGCTGACCGTCTGCAGTTAAAGCACATCTTGTTCATTTCATTTCAAATCCATTGTGGTGGTGTATAGAGACAAAAATGTTAGAATTGTGTCAATGTCCCAATATTTATGGACCTGACCGTATACAGTAGTTCCTGCCATAAAGGAGCTGAAGAAGAGGGGTGACATAAGCAGGGGGCAATTATGTTCAAAGTTGCCAGAGTTGGAATATTTAAAACAAAATCTTTTTGATCCCTTTTTCCCTTCAGTACATGCAATTTCTGCACTTTATTATTTGTGACAAATTAGTGGTTCTAGTTTACTTTTTAAGTAACTCTATTTCAGCTTAATCTAATCCCTTAAAAGGGGTTCACCTTATCTTGACAGTTCCATTATTAATATCTCATCAATCTAAATATATGTAAAACATCTAACAATACAGTAAACTGTATTTTATATAGTAGACATCCTTTTATTGTCTTTCATTGTATTCCCAAGATCTGTTTTACATAAATTAATTCATAACATATACATGTATTGAATGAATTTATATTGCATGAGCTAATATCATAAATCCAATTGTGTTTTGAAGTTGTTTTTTTTTTTTTACTATACGTAGTATTTTATCTTGTTAAGGAAGAAATAAAAACAAACAGCTTCATTTGTCGCCTGTGACAGCTCTGTGAATGTAGCCTGAGCAGCTTCTGAAAAATTAGAAAAAATACTCACAGGGAGAATATGAAAAGTCTTCATTTTTCTTCATCAGTGTCATGCTGTGAGAGGCTGCAGGAGAGGCTGAATTCATTAGTATGCGCTCACAGCTTTCTGATTAAAGTCAGTTCAACACAACCTAAATGTGTGTATTTAATTCTTTTAGCAAAGAATCTTCTAGTTTTTAAATGCTCAAGGGTCCATTTGGATGGTGTGTTGGAAAAATAAAAACCCATAAAAGTTACAAATACTCAGTCAAGCCAACCGCACAGGACAGGCGTATTAGTTCTAACTAATCTGATTTCAGGTTACTGTATTTTAACAGTGATTGCCAAAGATGCACAGGATTGTTGCATTTTATATTTCCCTTTTTTTATTATGCTTTTTTGTTATTTCAAGAAACTCTCAGTTACAGAGCCATACAGTTTGAACAAAAGTCCAGCAAATGAACAGCAAAAGTACAGTGCATAAAGTAATACAATCATGAGACAATATAATTCATTTATTCAATAGTGAATGCCGAATATTGCACATGGGATATAGCCTGTGAGAGAGGAAAGGTGTCAGGAGGAAGAAGACTGTTTCCACACTGCCATAGAATATTTACATAAGCCTCCAGGTCAGAACTGAGATAGTTCCAGGAACCAAGAGCCTTTATGTTACAAAGATTTTACAATAGGAATGAGGGGTGGTGGATTGTGATGGGGGAAGACGGGGAGAAGGAGAAATGGGGTCCACCATAGCTTGCAGCAAATGGAAAATAGGGTACATTTTCCTGTTAAATAATTCAGTTAATATACATCAATAACATTACATAATTTACACATACACTAGAATACTATGAAAATGACCTGTGTATGCAGGGACAGATTTCATATAAACAGAATAGGCTTGTGCCTATAGGTGCCACTCTGGGAAAGGATGCTTAGAATCACCAGGAGCAGCTGTCATTTTAAAAGCTGGCTCCAAGTCTGTGTTGATTAACTAATTGCCGACCGCAGATAGCCGAAGGACGGCTGCACTGCGGCCGGCCAGTTCTGGGTGGATGTCATATGACATCCTCCCAGAACGCACTCTCCTGCGCGCCCCCGAGGGCGCACACCCGGTGATCTCCGTGATCGCTGTGTCCTACGGACACAGCTGATCACGTGACTTGGTCAAAGGCCAATCACAGCGGCCTTTTACCACGTGATCAGCTGTGTCCAATGACACGCTGATCACCGGGAAATGCAAATGCCTGGTCTCGGCTGCACTTTCCTCACGCTGTCAGATTGTGAGGAAAGTACTGCCGAAAACCGGCAGTTGTCAGAGCGGGGATCAGCACCGATCATCAGGGTCACTGATCATCAGTGCCCTGATGATCGGTGCCCAGCAGTGCTGCACACAAGTTCCGCCCACCTGTGCCCAGCAGTGCGCCCACCTGTGCCCAGCAGTACGCCCACCTGTGCCCAGCAATGCACCCACCTGTGCCCAGCAGTGTGCCCACCTGTGCCACCCAGCAGTGTCACCACCTGTGCCCAGAAGTGCCACCTACCTGTGCCCAGTAGTGCCACCCACCTGTGCCCACCAGTGCCACCCACCAGTGCCGATCAGTGCAGCCCAGCAGTGCTGCCAGTCAGTGCCACCAGTCAGTGCCCAGGGGTTGTGCCAGTCGGTGCCCAGCAGTGCCGCCAGTCAGTGCCCAGCAGTGATGTCAGTCAGTGCCACCTATCAGTGCTGTCTATCAGTACCCATTATCAGTGTCGCCTATCAGTGCCACCAATCAGTGCCGCATATCAGTGCCACCTATCCGTGACACCTCATTAGTGCTGCATATCAGTGCCGCCTATCCGTGCCACCTCATTAGTGCTGCCTATCAGTGCCGCCTATCAGTGCCCTTCAGTGCTGCCTCATCAACGCACATCAGTGAAGGAGAAAAATTACCTGTTTGAAAAATTTTATAATAGAAACAAAGAAACTTTTTTTTTTTTCACATTTTTTGCACTTTTTTTGCTTATAGCACAAAAAGTAAAGTGCCCAGCAGCGATTAAATACCACCAAAAGAAAGCTCTATTTGTGAGAAAAAAATGATAAAAATTTCATATGGGTACAATCTTGCATGACCGTGCAATTGTCAATCAAAATGCGACAGCACTGAAAGCTGAAAATTGGCCTGGTAAATAAGGGGGTATAAGTGCCCGGTAGGCAAGTGGTTAAGCTCTGAGAGTACTCCTGCATAAATAATCCAGCTTTCATTATTTATCCTACTATAGGAGCAATGGCAGCTTCTTCTATGTAAAAGAAGCCTGTATTGCTTCATCGTATATACAAGATCCACTGTCTGCCCTCCTACATAAGTATAACTAAAGCCACAGGCGTGTTTATGCATGAACCATTCTCACTGCTCATGTAAAATGTATTGTTGTTGCAACAGAAAAAAATAATACAAGTACTAATACAAGATTCTTTACTATTGGTATTATACCCCTCACTTTACATTCTTTTAATCCCTGTACCCCAGCCAATTGCTGGAGATGCAGGCAACACCCAGGAACTCTTGTTCATATATATTGGACCTGCTCAGGGATATGTCTATTTTGATTAGACGTTAATGCCCTTTCACAAGGTCTTGCAGATACACATTGAGCTTGACCCGGCTCAGTACTTCTACCACTGACCTTTCATATGTTAAAAGCTGTGAGATGTCTGATTGCTTCTCGTTGCGACAAGTACATCTACACTTGAACTCTATTCTCAGATTCAAGAGATCAAACTCATAGAAGTTCTGACAGACCCACTCAACAATACACTCTCTACCTCCATATAAGTTTAGGATCCATGGACTTGCTTCTTAGCCCCCCTATCAAATGTCTTTCCAGCCATCATCCCATTCCTCCCCACATCCCTCTACAGCTCACTGCTAACCTCCTCTTGTATACCTTACTTACATTTTCTTCTCCTTTTCTTTCTTTATTTTCTGTTCTTAAATTCATCTTAATGTTGGTTTCTATAACAAGAGTACAGCTTTTGGATGTGTTATCAGGATGGAATCATAAGCTACTGCTTTGTGTGTTGTTGCTTAAACACCACCTGTTATTCATAAAAGCAAACTGGCAGGTTCAACATGGTTTTTGTATTCACATAGTAACCAGGTACAGTATTTCCACTGGGTTTGTTATAATTTTATCTATCTTTCTCCAAGGATTGCTAAATATTTGACTTTGCTTGCCCATTTTTTGGTGATGATTGTAACACAGGTATCTTACTGTACTATTGTTTGGAAAAGAATTTTCAAATTTTTTCATAAATTAAAAACGTCAAAATTAGACACAAGGCAGCTTGCATTTCTAGGAGGTTAGAAAATTCTACATCTAGAATAACAACAAGGGAGCATGAGGCCATATATATTTATCACTATCGCTGGACGTATTTTATCTGACAAGTAACCAAAAACAGACAGCACAAAAGGGGGAAGTGAAAAGGAATTCACAAGAAAAAGCGGTTACATTATGGACAAAAAGCGATACCCAAAAATGTATCAAAAAATTATGCTTTAAGAATTCTACATCCCTTTTTCTTTCAGAACAGGTTTTCTTTAGCATAAAAAATAGTGCAACGCTGAGGGTAGTAATCATAAAACAGATATGAGTCCACTGCAAGTCCAGTTTATGAAAACGTGTCAAGTGACAAGTGGGAATTCAATGTTGGTGATCCGTGAGGAAGTGGCTGAAAAACGCACTCACCAGAAAGAAGACATATAAACGCAGTATATATCCAAAGCTCATGGATCCTCAATCCAGAAGAAAATAAAGCTGGTCCGGTCACAGAAAAGTGGGTTCCTCTTTATGGATGCAGCAACAGATCCTCCTCCTCCCAGTTAGGTGTAGGATTCCAAAGTCAGGGTTCTGCAAGCAAAGTGCTCCTCAAGGGAGTTTAGGGAAGGACATCCATAGTGTAGTAGGTTATGTAAAAGCAGCTTTATTAAAGGAAACAAAAGCATCCAATTCAAAGTAGGCAGGTATCATAAAGATGTGTCAGCAAGACAAACTAACCCTGACACTATGAATGATGGCCGCCGTGCCTCCACGTGGCTCCGGCGGCGTAGCGTCTCGACGTCCAGACTCCTCCTTACGCGTTACGTGCGCACGCACATCTTCAGAGGTATGGAACCAGACTGGAACCTATGGAACCTCTCAAGACCTATGAGTTCCACTCTCTCTTTTGGACTATACATTTATTAAAATAGTATATACCAGTATATGATATCATTTGTACATATACTAGAGCAAATAAATTAATTTTACTATAATATGTTGAAATAAAATGTTGTTTTTGCTTATCTAGTGTAACATTTTTTAAAATAATAAGAAGCAAATCTTTTATCAATTTTTTCAATTGAACTACATTATGAGAATATAGGACTGTGTGTCTAGAATCCCTGAGGATTATATTCTCATTGATCTGATACATTGCAAATCTAGAATCCATCTGTTTTTTCTTGGCTTATAATTTAGAATGATGGTTTAAACGTCTTCTGTGACCTCTAGCAAACACCATTTTTACTGAAAATAAATTTGTGGTCCACTGGACAGGGTTTTTTTTTATTTGAAATGTTTAACTGCGAACACAACATACTTTGTGTATTTTGTATGATGTTATTATTGTTAACAATGGGTGGCTTGCAATGCCCTATTCTTATGTACATGTGTTGTATATATGGTATTCTTGCTTCTTTGTTGTAATGGACAGTAAGAATAAGCAGAGCTCCTGTAATGTAGTATAGTATGACTTTATGTATTACGATGTACTGAGTAAATGACTTTATCTCTTTGGTCTTCTAACAGTATACTGTTTGTTCTCTTTGATCTTATTTGCAAACCCTATCAATATACTATTGCATTGATGCTGACGTTTAGCCAAAAAAACTCTTCTTTATAGCTTTAGTGAATTAAACTGTAATGAAGTATGTCCCATGTTTTGCAGGCAGCTGGGTCAGATATCTTCGGGGGGGTACGTGGGTATTTCTGCTTATTCCTCTATCCCTATACTACATGAGCATTCATCCATTGCAATTTAGGAGCAATAATTCGAAAAAAAAAATCTCTATAGCTTTAGTGACCTAGCTTACCTTCAATTAAAGTTTTGGAGTGGAGATTGGTTACAACACCTGTCAGTTTTTATTGCTCTCTGTGCCCCCAATGCACCCTCTCCATTTGTCCCGTTTACCATTTTCCCTGAAAGTGAAAGTAAAATACAATCCCAAATTTAGGGCTGTCCCCAAAAAAGCAATAGGGCAGGATATCTTCCAATGTTGACTGGTGACCTGTAGGGGAGGGGCCCAACGGATTCCCTTAATTTGCAAGAATTTCGTCTTACTTCCTGTTTTGGCGTTGGGACAGGAAGTGAAGGTAAATCTCCCCAATTGGACACAGATGGCAGGAAAGAACTGACATGGGTTATAACCCTCCCTTACTCTATCCAAAATAAAAAAAAAATGCCTATAGTTCTACTTTTGGTATGTCCCATGGCAACTCAATCCTGTGGAAGCCTACAGGATGATGGGTCATCTTCCTGCTACTGAATTTCTGGCACTGAGGAAGTTAATAGTACTAAGTCTTCTTTGAAGCTGCAGTGGACAAGCTCTTGACGGGGACGCTCCTACTCCTCCTCCCCAAGCGCCAGCCGCTGTCATTGGCCGGGTGGGGATGACATCAGTCCCGCGCATGTGCAGGAGTTCAATCAGATTCGGCATTGCCAAATTTGTACAGTGAGCTGTGCGTGTGCGGCCCACTGCACATGGGTGGACAGGTAAGTAAGTCGTTTTAATGAGAAGAGTCAAAGCATGTCTCTTCGAAATTAAAAATCCTGCCTGTCTGCCCATTTTTGTTATATAGCCTAAAGTTCCACCTTAGGGAGTGTTTTGGAAGGGTGAAGTTATACTTGCAATTTCACCCATCCAAGATTGAGCTCTGGCTACTTTTACATGCTAAATCTTATTTCTTCCTGCTAAACAGTGACTGTTTTGCATTAGGTCACTGTAAACGTGTAAGGTGGTATCTCATTGATGTTTTTAAATGCCAAAATGACAGTTACAACAAAGTCTTTCATGGGCCACCTTTCATGCACTGACTGCTGCTATTACGGTCATCTCTCAGAGTATTTCTGTTATGTTCGCCCATAACAGAATTCACAAGTTACTTAGCAGCATTTTTCATTGTCCTGGACCAAGAGTAGGAAACACAAGATACAGTAATTTTACCAATGCCAGAACTATAGGTGTTACTGGAAATGCACCCTTGTTGGTGGCATCATTACTGTGCTGTACATAGCCTTTTATAGATTAGATTCCACCTCTACAGGCTGCATGCAGAAAACTATAGGGATACAAGCCCAGTCCTCTTGCACAAGGAAAGAAGGAGCAGAAGTGAATGGCCTTTATTACAGGACATGTCTACACAGAGGAACAGAGGTGTCATTATTCTTTCTTGATTTCTTTGTATACAGGTTAAAATGTATTTAAAGCCAAAACATTTTAATTGGCTTGGATAGAGTAGAAAAGGGTTAAAACTTCTGTAAATTTCTTTCCTTTACTCTTTGTCTACTTTTCCAATGGGAAAAAAGAGAAGATTTCACCAGACTGAGTAAAATCCCCTCTTAGTTGCCACCACAACAAGCATCTCAGCTGGAAGCTTATTATTCTATTCCTGTGCTGATGGCAACTTTTAGACTTTCCATCAGTTTCAGTCCCAGGAACAAGGGTCACCAGGACAAAGAGAGAGGGTGACTCTCCCCAGCAGTGACACAGACAGCAGTGAAAACCTAAAACATGACCAGGTTGCCAACACTCCCATCCACAATCTAAAAACAGAGGTTTTGACTTTAGATACACTTTATTACCTGCCCATTGTGTAGAAGTATTGCTAAGAAAGTTCTCGGTAAAAATTAGTTTAGTGTTTTCATGGAAATTATGAACATTCTAAATTAGTGTTGTATTGTACTAATTGGTTACAGGCTGATTTTACCCTTTAGTCAAAGCAGCACAAGATTGATAAGCAATAGCAATACTATCTGGCAGGACTGAAAGTTTAAATATTAAAGAAATTACAGCAATACATTAAGTAACATCAGAAGACCTAACTTGTTTTTCATTTTAGATTAAAAAAAGAATGTCTGGAGGTTGCTTTATACCTTTCCATTGTAGCTTTGGCTATGTGTTTCATGATATTGTCCTGCTGGGAGAAAAACTTCTGCCCAAGTTTAGATAAATCACTAAATACTTGTGTAGGCCTTTTTAAAGATGTAGTCAAAAACTAGAAGTTAGTTATATAGGTTCAAAAAAGACATATGCTCTTTAAGTTACAAGAATATCATATTAACATCTTTAGAATCATCGATAGTCTAAAGCAGTGGTCTCCAAACTGTGACCCGGGGGCCAGATGTGGCCCTTTGCTTGCCTTTATCTGGCCCTTGAGGAATTTTTTTTGCCACTGCCACCAACTATGGGACACTGCTCCTTCCACTGACAACAACAATGGGGTACTATTCCTGCCATTGAATCCAACAAGGGGGCACTATTCCTGCCATTGAATTCAACTATTTCTCCCCCTAATGCTAAAGATGGGGCATTGTTTACTTCCACTGGCACAGTCCGGCCCCCCTAAAGTCTGAAGAACAGTAAACTGGCCCTTTGTTTAGAAACTTTGGAGACCCCTGGTCTAAAATGAAGAAAATAAAATATTAAACCCACCAATTGCTTCATATCAGATACATATCTAGATCAACAGGTCTCTTACAGTCCTTTGTATTTTGTTCTTTTAGGGAAGCATCCATTCATATTTTGAAATAGTCTATAATAGCTAATAAAACCAGTTTTTATTATCAAAATTCTGGACTTTGTCCACATTGAAATGTATTTGTTTTGCAGATGCCAAATCATGTAGTGTGTCTAGGTCAGTGCTTCTTATTCTTTGTAATCCATTAAGAGTTATGACTCCGGTTGCTGGGCATTTTAACATTGCAATCAATTCAAAATGCTGCCAATGCACCCTAATGCGCTATGCAATGCACTGTTGTGTTTTGTGGTACACTACAGCATTGGTGTTTTGACAACAAATATATTATATATGTACTTTATTGTATGAGTATGAACTTCTTTCACCTGCCTAATGCCTGCCATGTTTGTCTGTTGATCTAGTTTAGTCATGTATTCATTATATGACTGCAAGGTAGATCAGTAGACATACAGTACATAGCAGGCACTAGGCAGAGGAAACATCTGTCCAGCTCATGCAGTGCTAGGTGCGTCATTCATTGCCATTCATTATAGATCTTCACTCTTCATTGCTGGTCTGTGTGCTGCTCCTGGATTGTATGTGATAGCTCTGGGCATGTGACCATCAAAGGGGTCTCTGTGGGGAGAAGGGATACTGCTACCTCCCAACAGTATGTCACTAAGGTCTGATCCCCTGAGCGTGCACCCCTAACCTTGGGATCACAGAAGGTTAGAGGAGGGAGGGGTTTAGGTTCAGGAACTACTTGTGCTGGACTGCTGCTTGCATGCTATGTGATATTTGGGGCTATCCCAGCTGTAGATAGGCCAAATGTCCCACATGTGGGAGCAAACAGAAGGATGCAGCCCGGTAGGAGGACCCAGCTGTTTAAAAACATTGGTCTAGGTTACTATAGGGTCAGTTACCTAAGACAAAATGGTGTTTTTATTATTGTGCTAACTGGATCCTGCAATAAAGTTACTTTTAAGCACATCCTGGTATAGGATGGCAACACTTAGTCCTTGACCCCTACTTATTCTCCTATATTCACAAATTGCAACGGAATGTGTGGGTTTCCTCTGGGTACTCCAGTTTTCTTCCACATTCCAAAGACATGCTGGTAGGTTAATTGGCTCCTGTCTAAATTGGCCTTAGTATATGTCTGAATGTGAGTTAGGGACCTTAGATTGTACGCTCCTTGAGGGTTAGGGACTAACGTGGTACTGTACAACGTACTGTATGTAAAGCATCACAAAAAATTATGGTGCTATATGTGCCTATATTGCCTGTAAATAAATAATGGTTCACTGTCACCATCAGGACTTGCTTTAAATAAAATTCCTGCTTCACTAGGGTTGTCACTCTTTAAGATAGCACTAGTTTTTGGCTGGAATTATTTGTTAGTTGTTATGAGGTATTTATTGAGGGGAGCTGAAAAAGGAGCCATTTTTGTTGGGTATAAAAGAATGATTTATGAAAAAAATGCTGATTCATGTGTATGGATTGAACATTTTGATAAGAAAATGATTGTGAAATAAAATAACAAACATAGTTGACTTGACTTGTATGTCTTGGTGAAATGTCCCTTAGCTATATTAGGGAATGCTTAGCTACAGTGTACACAGTATGAATGTTATGCCGCTGTAGTATAGCTGTGACATTTATTGCAATGTTTGTATGTCATGTAAGTCATGTTTCTTTTAACACAGAACTAAGGAAGACATTTGATAATATTCCCTCCTCCGTGTCCCCTATGTCCAACACTCTTCTGTCATTTTTAGGGGCCTACATGCTCAGATCTCGCTATCCACTGCTTATATGCGAGTTGTGCTGTGCTTTATGAATGGTTCTTCAGCTTCCAGGGACCTGTGCCATATCCCAGGAGGTTGTGAAGGGGCACGGGGGTCAGCAAGGCTGAACTTCCGCTCGGTTCTCCTAGGTGAGCCAAGCATTAGTGTGAGCGAGTAATTGTCAAAATTAGGTACCTGCTCCCAGAAAAAAAAAATGTCTACAATAGGGGGCGTCTAGGAGAATAGGCAGAATTACCTATTCAGGTGAAGTTCTGCTTTAGCATATTTAAGGAATGTTTGGTCTTGATTGGTATTGGAAAGTATTTTCCAGCCTTCTGAACTCTTCGGAACCTATTTCCCTGACATAATTAAATAAGATAATGAGATTAAAGGAAATGGTAGCAATACATATTTTTCTTTGCTAGCCCTGTACAGGGGTAGTAGTGCTTTCAGATTTTTGCTTTCGTAGTTTATTGTGATGATGCAGGGCTCTAACAGATTACATATACAGTGTATATATATATATATATATATATATATATACATGGTTGTAACTGTTTCCCTGTTTCATCGTCACTAGAACTTTGATGGAAAAAATCACATATTTTCTGTTGTCACTGGAATACAGACAGAAGGGAAATCTTCAAATGAAGAAATCTGTACCAGTGGCAGGTGTCTAAGAGAGAATCACCTTTCCAAAGGGGAGATCTCAGGCAATTACCTCAGGCCTCCTCAGCCTACTTCCTATTGTGTCTTGTGATAATAAATAAAAGGTCATTTTCCCAATGGGACAAAGACAGCAAAAACATCCAGATAGAGTTTTGACCATCCTATACCCTATCCATACTAAAAAAAAAAAAGTTTTGGCTTTAGATACTAACTCCTTTCGTTTCACCCCCTGGCCTCTTTTTTTATTGTCCTACGGTTTGTTGGCTTTCCCGTCGCCTCATACACATAGTTGATGGAAAAATATCTTTTGATCCAGACGGATATCTAGTTACTTTATTAATTCTTGTGCCCTGAACTGAAATCTGAGAAAGTGCCTTCATAGTTCTCTTCTTTGACCTACAGAAGACCTGCTCCCTATGTTATGGAGATAAGAAGAGGAGGAGGTATTCGGTAGTCATATCCTAGAGTGACAATGCTACTCCTCTATAAATGCAGTAAAGTTAGTGAGCATTATTCACCTAGGGAAGGAAGTATGGTCTTGCTGCAATATATTATGTTTTCGTTTGGGGATTCAGATACACTTTAACACAGCTCATCCTCTTCTCTTCAGGTTCAAACTATAGCTAGATGTTGGTTTATGAAATTAGGCCTGATGATTCTTATCTGACTCATGACGGCACCATATATACAACACAAGTAACAATGTGAAAACTCTTGCCAGATATGAGCTATTATATTACCAGCACTGAGAGCAGACATTCTTGTGCGAAAGGTATACATAATTCTTACTGTAGAGTTGATGTGCAAGTGCCCATTTCCGAAGCCATCTAATTAACAATGCCATGTGATAATGAATTTTGAGATTCTTCATTGTGAGGAACGAAGCAAGAGATAACATGGAAGCAGTACAAGCTGCATTTAGAGCCTAAATAGCTACAGAGATGCTGATAAATGTAATTAATGGTTGCTTAATAAAACTTCCCTAGTGGATTTAATAGAAAATGTATATTCATTATAAACCAGCTTTTATCAACAGAACAGGGTATAAATGTAGTATAAATTCTCTTGTGATAAAAGAGGCAAGTATTGTTCAGGGCTAGTATTATGGTTAAATGCTTGTGTATGTTTTATAGTATATAGGAAAGTATAAGTTCTAAAGTAATGAATGCATTGAAAACATAATCCATGTTTATTCACATCAATTTCCATTAACAAGTAAATTGTGCTTGTCATAGTTTACAATGTGCATAGAATGAAAATTCTAAAGAGCGGAGAATGTGAATTTGATGAATAGATTTAATTTAAAATAGGAAATTGTAGTATTATGTTTTAGAGATGTACATGTCAAAGAGATCGGCCTAATAATGTTATCTGTATGTATTTATACATTTATACCTAAATTAACCTTGTTTATACAGTATGTATAACGTGGATTTATACATTTAAAGTATATAAGGAAGTCCATATTTCATTATTACACATGCAAGATCTGCTTCCTGGTTTTGTCCTAAATATTCCCTTTTCACTTCTTGACAGCGCCTGTCTTGTTCAAAGCAAAGAAAATCTTTCTGAAGTATGTGATCTTAAATAGGATATACACGGACTGGAAATCTGCCAGTTCCACTTTTGGTCTGTGTGTACTGCTGACTGTTCAACATAAGCTGGTCCAGTGACCTGCTTCTGTTGAATGGTTATGCTGGAAAACTAGCATTTGATCAGCGTTTTCGGTCAATGGCTGCAGTGCTGATCAGTGTATTCTGGTGGGAAGGGGGGCGCCCCTGCCAAAATATAATAGTTGTGCGGGAGAGCTCCCTGCATCTCATTGGATTTGTTGATGTGGGGATCTGTAGGGTTTTTTTTGTTCAACTTGCTGGTTGAACATAAAAAATGAATGTGTACACCCTGATTTAGACATTAGGTGACATGAGCCAGCCGGAGAGCAGTTCAGTTCTTTCATGGTCGCAAGTATTTTTGCACTCAATTTACTAAAACTGGAGAGTGTAAAATCTGGTGAAACCAATCAGCTTCCAAGTTTTATTGCCAAAACTTAATTGACCAAGCTGAAATTAGAAGCTAGAGTGCACCAGTTTTGGGAAATCTCCCCTCATGTTTACTTTTGATTTGTATGTAATATAAATGTTATTGATAGGTCCACTTTCGAGTTTTAGACTGATCATTGCTTTGTGAGTGGGCAAACATTCAAAATCAGCAGGGGATCAAATACTTATTTCCTTCACTGTACATACACTATATTGCCAAAAGTATTGGGACGCTTGCCTTTATACGCACATGAAATTTAATGGCATCCCAGTCTTAGTCCGTAGGGTTCAATGTTGTGTTGGCCTACCCTTTGCAGCTATAACAGCTTCAACTCTTCTGGGAAGGCTGTCCACAAGGTTTAGGAGAGTGTTTATGGGGATGTTTGACCATTCTTCCTGAAGCGCGTTTGTGAGGTGATGTTGGACAAGAAGGTCTGGCTCGCAGGCTCTGCTCTAATTCATCCCAAAGGTGTTATATCGGGTTGAGGTCAGGCCAGTCAAGTTCCTCCACCCCAAACTCGCTCATTCATGCCTTTATGGACAGTGCTTTGTGCACTGGTGCACAGTCATGTTGGAACAGGAAGGGGCCATCTCCAAACTGTTCCCACAAAGTTCAGAGCATGAAATTGGTCAAAATGTCTTGGTATAATGATGTCTTAAGAGTTCCCTTCATGGGAACTAAGGGGCTAAGCCCAACCCCTGAAAAGAAACCCCACACCATAAACCCCCTCCACCAAACTTTAAACTTGACTCAATGCAGTCAGGCAAGTACATTCTCCTGGCAACCGCCAAACCCAGACTGATCCATCAGATTGCCAGACAGAGAAGTGTGATTTGTCGCTCCAGAGAATACGTCTACACTGCTCTAGAGTCCAGTGGCGGCATGCTTTACACCACTGCATTGCACTTGGCGATAAAAGTGCTTAGATGCAGCTGCTCAGCTATGGAAACCCATTCCATGAAGGTCTCTATGCACTGTTGTTGTGCTAATTTGAAGGCCACATAAAGTTTGGAGGTCTTTAGCTATTGACTCTGCAGACAGTTGGCAACTTCTGCACAGTGTGCGTTTCAGCATGCGTTTCAGCATGCGCTGACCCCGCTCTGTCATTTTAGGTGGCTTATTACTTCATGGCTGAGTTGCTGTTGTTCCCAGTTGCTTCCACTTTGTTTTAATACCACTAACAGTTGACCATGGAATATTTAGTAGCAAGGAAATTTCACAGATGGACTTACTGCACAGGTGGCAACCTATCACGGTACCACGCTTGAATTCACTGAGCTCCTGAGAGTGACCCATTCTTTCACAAATGTTTGTAGAAGCAGTCTGCATGCCTATGTGCTTGATTGATACCTGTGGCCATGGAGGTGATTGGAACACCTGAATACGGTGATTTCAAGGGGTGTCCCAATACTTTTAGCAATATAAGGTATATATATATTTCTTTTTTGTAGACACCATGCAGGTACATTTTGGAATCCAAATAAACATGCTGCACTCTTGGTTTAAAAATATCCTTTATTTCATCCAAAATATCCTTTATTTCATGGTGTGGCTAAGCAGCTCCTTTTGCCTTGATGAACTGTATTGCTGCCCATGTGAAACAGCAGTAGGTTGGGTTGCCAGTACAGTTTAATAATACACTTTGCACCTGAGTACAGTAGAATCCAGCCAAGAATGTTCTGTTGCAGCATCTTCATTTCGTGTATGAACAAATTATAATAAACTGCTGTCCCAGGTTTCCTTTTTCAGGGTTGCTCCTTTCTCTTCCAGCACCCTATGGAGTCACCCTTGCATGCAGGTATTAGAGTTTTTTCTCTCTGCACTGTGTGCATCAATTGAAACACACAGCCCTTGCTCCTCCTTTCCCCCTTTCCCACTCCCTTCTCCAAGCCAACAAATTGGATGGAGACTACACTTTGTACTGTTAACTCTTTCCTGTGAAGACTAGAAATTCAGAGAAGCAGTACTCAGATCACGGGAGCCAGCAGCGTAGAAAGTTGTAAACTGGAAGGGGGTAAGAATTTTAACAAAGAGTATATTGGGGAATTTTTATTTTACTGTGCTTAATGTGTTAAGCTAAAATGCTGAGGGTTTAATAAGTGTGAATGAGCCCTAAATATTTTGGCCAAACTGTTCACTATGCATTTCAGTGAAATATATAGACAGACTTTGATCTGAGGCCCCAAATGAGCTAATGCACTACTTTATGTTGCCATGTAATTGGGTTTTAAATAATCATAGCACATAAATTGAATTCCTTAAACACATCTTACTTAAATGAATCATTTATTTTTGTTATTTTACTCATTCCTTTGCTGTGTACAGTATTTAAAGTGGTTCTAAAGCCTAAACATGTTTTACTTTAATGCATTCCCTGCATTATGGTAAAAAACTTTCCAGTACCTGTATCACATACTCCCCCCCGTTATACTTACCTGAGCCCTCATTCGATCCAGTGCTGTGCCCATCTGTAGTGACTCTCCCCACTCTCACAGGCTTTGCAGAGGCAGCAGGATCTATTGGCTCCCACTGCTGTCAGTCACATTCTGTAACAAGGGAATGGGGGAGGCGGGGCCGAGCTGCACTCTCTGTCTATGGAAGCAATCAAGCTCCCAGGTGTGCCACAATAGGAAATGGCTTCCTATGGTGGCGTGGCACACGAGGAAGAGGAGGCGCACCGGTGGTGGTGGGGAGGGGGGTGGTGACAGAAGGGGAGGATTGGTGACACATTTATTTACAATTGCTTTAACAAAAAAGAGTGATCTATAAAAAAAAGAAATTAGGCGTATATGTTGCCTATGGCACACAGTAAGTCTCCAGCTGTTACTTTTGTATGCAAGGTGAAAAATTTAAAATAAAAATGACTTAATTAATTGACATTGGCAGGACATAAAGGTATCAGTAATGTAAACAATAAAATTAAGAAAGAAAAAAACTGCGTGTCAAAACATAAAATATTGGCTAAGTAACCTACTTTATAAAACAAAGCTACCAGCAATAAATTACACTAAGAGTTGAGTTTCCATTAGTTTTTTTTTCCAGAGGTAAGATACAGTATCAAGTCATATGGTCAAGAATTGATTCAATGTTATAAAAAAAAAAAAAAAAAAAACCTTAACTGACCTGTCCCTTATATTTCCCATCGCTTAGATGGGATGCCATGTGACTCTGCAGCATGAGACTAATTAGCATGCCATTAAGAAAAGGGAAAAAAACTTCAGGGCTCTGAAGTCATATCATGACAGTACAAATGAAACATGTTTCACTAATGCAGCCTTAATTCATTTTGTTTCTGTAGAGAGAGCAAGCTCACAATGCTTCTTCGGGAGTCCCTGGGGAACATGAACTGCCGCACAACAATGATAGCTCACATTTCAGCTGCTGCAGGAAACTACGCTGAGACGCTGTCCACTATCCAGATTGCTTCCCGAGTGCTAAGGATGAAGAAAAAGAAAACCAAGGTAAGGACTTGTGGGATAGATCAGTGGCCACTATTAAGATAAATATGTGGGAGGAAGTGTTCATTAATGTAACAGACTGGAGACGGTCAAGGTTTTGGTTTGTATGAGATTTGTGAGATTGGCGTCATTTGTTATCATGTGTAAGGTCTTCTGAAAGATTTTAGACCTAGAATTTGTCTGGGATATATTCTTTCTGTTCACAATAGAATGTAAAATATTTGTCAAAAGTAATGTTGCAGATATTGCACAGCTAACTTAGATTCCTCAGCCCCGTGACTCTATGATCTAGGACACATTTGCATTACCTTTTGCTAGAAGCACTAAAGGCATGTTTAAGTGACCCAAAATTATGACATTGATGATACATTTCTATGTGAAAATAATTTATTTTAGAACAGATATTTCTCAAGTGTATATGAATGTATAGATCAT
Organism: Staurois parvus; assembly: GCF_062004578.1. Classification (NCBI taxonomy): domain Eukaryota; kingdom Metazoa; phylum Chordata; class Amphibia; order Anura; family Ranidae; genus Staurois; species Staurois parvus. Next base: position 2,871,299 of record NW_028318415.1, read on the forward strand.
TTTTTACAGCTCTTAATGAGTGTAATATGAATAGATTACTTTAAAGATAACTTTTCAAAGGTCTGGTTTTATCAACTTATGAGCTAATAAAAGCAGTTAAAATACCTGTTTACCAATGTAGCAATAAGAGTGCTTTATAAATATGAAGATCAGTATGTTTTCTAGTAATATCTTTCTCATGTATGTGGTATCCCTATTTTACAGTATACTTCAAGTTCATCTGGAGGAGAGAGTTCCTGTGAAGAAGGTCGAATGCGTAGGCCAACTCAATTGAGACCATTCCATTCAAGAAATGTAGTTGATCCCGATTTCCCTCTGCTTAGTTTATCCAGTGACCCAGATTACTCTTCAAGCAGTGAACAGTCATGTGATACAGTTATTTATGTTGGCCCCAATGGAACAGCTTTATCTGACAAAGAGCTCACAGATAATGAGGGACCACCAGACTTTGTTCCAATAGTTCCAGTTTTGCAGAAGACAAAGAATGAGGCAAAGGTAGAGGAAGTGCATGAAGTAGCTCCTAGCAAGCCTGAAAGGGATTGTTTGAAGTGCAATACTTTTGCAGAACTGCAGGAAAGATTGGATTGTATTGATGGTAGTGAGGAAATAAATCGCTTCCCTTTTGAAGAGGTTCCTGCACAGTTTAGTGGAGAGCAAACAACCAAAGGTTTGTGTCCAGTGGCTCAACCAAAAAACCTAATAGATTCAAGTAAAGAAGAAAGCATTTGTGAAAGTATACAGTCTGACAAGGAGATGAGAGAAAATAATACTGCAACAGCATTCAAAATGCAAAGAAACCACTCACCTATTCCCTCTGGGCATGTCACTGACACTTCTACACCATTATCACCTAGGAGTGTTACGGGTAGTTGTGCATTGCACACTGGGTCATCCCAGACAATCCAGAATTCCAGTTTGCAAGGAAGCAGAGAAAGCCTCAACAGTTGTGGATTTGTAGAAGGAAAACCAAGATCAATGGGGTCACCAAGACTAGGAGTAGCCAGTTTAGCTAAGACTTCAGAATACAAACCGCCCAACTCTCCTTCCCAAAGGTGTAAAGTTTATACACAGAAAGGTGTCTTGCCAACTTCAGCACCCCCTCTAAATAAAGATGCAGGATCAATTTTAGAATCTCTCCCACAACCAGAAATTCGAACTCCTCCTGTAGGAATGAGTCCACAAATCATGAAGCGATCTCTCTCTAATTCAAGTAGTTTTTCTGCAGAATGTGTACTTGAAGAGCAACAGGCATCTGGTTCTGAAGAGTCCAAAAAGGATGTCATCAGTACAACCATGGTTACCGTACAACAGCCCCTGGAGCTGAATGGAGAGGACGAGTTGGTTTTCACATTAGTTGAAGAGTTAACAATTAGTGGAGTCCTGGACAATGGCCGCCCTACAAGTATAATTAGCTTTAACAGTGACTGTTCAGTGCAGGCTTTAGCTTCTGGTTCAAGACCTGTGAGTATTATTAGTAGCATAAGTGAGGACCTGGAATGCTATTCTAATTCTGCACCAGTTTCTGAAGTCAATATCACACAGTTCTTACCTCTTCCTAAGCCCGGAACAGATGAGAAATGTCAGGAAGGGAGTAGCAGACGGTCTTCCATTAGTTCCTGGTTGAGTGAAATGAGCACAGGTAGTGATGGGGAACAGTCATGCCACAGTTTTATTGCTCAAGCATGTTATGGTCATGGAGAAGCAATGGCTGACCCTCCTATTTCAGAATTTACAAGTGCTTTGCAGAATATCAGTGTGATGTGTACAAACAACCGGCAGAAGCCAGCAGCGGACAAAGTGCTCATTCAGTCTGAAATGGCAGAAACGGTACAGAATAATGTATCCCCTATAAAGAGCTGCAAAATTTCTGCAGTAGGGAAAACCACAGTTACTATATCAAACACCTCAACTCTTGGTAGCTGTGAAAACTATGTGCCAATGAAAACAAACATCACCGTATTCCCCTGCATTGCGGTGAGTCCCTTTAAAACTCAAGAGACTAATGAATCCCTGCAAGGATTAAATCTGCCTGACAAGTCTGCATACTCTGTAGAAAACAATGATGTTGATTGTAAAGTGGAAGCTGTATTTGATGATCCATGGCTAAAACGTGTAGATGGTATCAAGGGGGAAAACATTAATTCAACAGATGGACAAATGCCTGAAGCTGCTAATTGTGTAACTGACCATGATGCGCAAAGAAAACAAAATACCCAAGACAGATTAAGCAGCAGTAGTGGAGAAGCAATTCTTTCACCAATCTCTGAGAACCTTAGGAGAATCGTAGATGGATGTGAAATGACATTTACCACACAAAGTCTCACCCGTATGACTGACTATTCATTGACAGGCAGCCTCCCTAGAGGTTTAGAAAGATCATATAGGCTGGAGGAACAAGATATTATGAGTAATGATGCTGAGATAAATTCTGTCCATTCACTACAAACATCCAGATCTACTTTAGAAAGAAGAGTTGCATCTCCCAAACATTGTGTTCTCACTCGTCCCAAAGGAACTCCACCCCTGCCTCCAGTGAGGAAGTCAAGCCTAGATCACCGGAATAGAGCAAGTCCTCAGCACGCTGCCAGCAGCCCGTCAAAACATTCTCTCTCTTCCCTTCCTAGTCTTCCAGATGAACTTAGTGGAAAATTGTCAGGATTTAGCATGGACACCAGAAGCAACAGTAGCAGCAAGTTATTTAGTGCCAAACTTGAGCAGTTGGCTAGTAGAGCAAACTCATTAGGGACATCCAGCGGAAGTCATTATGAATGTCTATCTTTAGAAAGAGCTGGAAGCCTTTCATCAGTCAGTTCCAGGATGGTCTTTAGCAAAGACAGCACATTGCCAAGATCTGGGAGAAGTTTAAATAGAAATGTAATGTCATCTCCAACTAACACTCCACAGTCTGCTGGTACTTCACCTAAATGTAGCCCTTCAAAAATATCAGCAGTAAGCAAACTACTACTTGCTAGTCCTAAAGCTCGTAGCCTTTCAGCATCTGCAACCAAAACACTCAGCTTCTCTACCAAGTCACTCCCTCAATCTGTCGGAAGAAGTTCAAGCCTACCTCCAAATGGTAAAAATATGTCCTGGTCTACACAATCTCTTAGCAGAAACAGAGGCTCTGGACTTGCTTCCAAGCTACCTCTAAGAGCTGTTAATGGCAGGATCTCAGAGCTACTCCAGGGAAGCACAGGTGGTCGAAGTGTGCATTCACGTGGAAATTCAGACTCAGATGAACGTGTAACTCACCATGCAGAGAAGCCCACTGTACACACACTACCTTCCCCGTACAGCAAAATCACTCCTCCACGAAAGCCCCACCGCTGCAGCAGTGGTCATGGTAGTGATAACAGCAGTGTGCTTAGTGGTGAGTTGCCACCTGCAATGGGCAAAACAGCCCTGTTTTACCACAGTGGAGGCAGCAGTGGTTATGAAAGCATGATGAGGGACAGTGAAGCCACAGGAAGTGGTTCCTCTGCACAAGACTCTATGAGTGAAAACAGTAGTTCTGTCAGTGGAAGGTGCCGGAGTCTTAAGTCCTCAAAAAAACGGTCTAATACAGGTATGTTATTAATTTGCTATTTTAAAAAAAGTAACTAATTTAAAACTTCTATTTCATGTTTTTTTTCTGGCAGATGCTGGTATGTTGCTTCAGTTGCTTTTTCACTTGATTTTCAAATCTCACATTAAAGTGGTTCTAAAGACTTTACCTTAATTCATTCCCAGTATTATGGTAAAAAAACTCCCTCAGCCCTCCCCCATCCATAAACACTTACCTGAGCTGATCAGCAATCCAGCTCTGTCCCTGGCTGTAGATCTTCTCTCTTCACTTTCTGGTCCCACAGGAAAGTCAGACAGCAGAGCACCTGCTGCTGTTAGTCATATCATGTGACGAAGTGGGGGGGCGTGGTTGAGCCACACCAAGTGTGTCTATGAGCCTGGAGGTACATGCAGCAATTAAAACCAGACCAAGGTTCTAGCCTTTCTCTACTGTACTAAAGAATATGTTTTCTTGTCACTTCTGTCCCCATTGGTGGGACATCCCATCACTTCCTGTCTCTCTTTATGTTGAAAAGCCTGTGAGAGGTTCTAACTCTTCCCCAAACAGAAAAAAATGCCTGGAGTTGGTCTTTAATGGAATTTTTTAAATAAAAGTATAGGTTTTATCAACACTTTGCAAGCATAGTGGGCTGTACAAAATCATGAATACACAATTTAATTCTATAACTAGACTATTTTCAGAAAATACATGATTTGGTCTGGCAGTGAGAGGGTTGGAAATTGACAACTAATGATCAATTGATGCATGCTGTACAAATGATGCCTTAGTTTCAAAACACTTTGATAATAATTAGGCAGCATATAATTAGGCAGTACAGCTATCTGGGGACACCAGATGGAAACTTTCATTTGATCCTTACTGTACTTTATTGCCAATGTAGAGATAAGTATAGCAAAATGGCACACAACCTATGCTAAGCTTGTAGGATGTTAGTGGTAATTAGGCTTTTTCAAAGCAGCATGGGGAACAGAGTGCAAAGTATTGTACCTGTAGCAGTCAGTGAGAATCGTACACTGATGTAGCTTCAATAAAGTTCATGTAGGTTACCGTTCTCATTGAAGAAGCTGGTATGTTTGTTTCCTTGGCAATAGAAAATGTTGGCTGTCTAAAAAATGGCTATGGTCATTTAAAATGTATAGGGGTTGGTTTACTAAAAGCAAGTGCAAGTGCAGTTGCTCCAGAGCTTAGAAAATGAGGTTTAGCTTCACTTTTATAAATAATACCCAATTACATGTAGGGAAAATAAAAAACAGCATTTTTGCCTGCACATGATTAGATGATGGAAATCAACAGAGCCTCCCCCCATTTACTAAGCTCTGGAGCAACTGTACTTGCAAAGTGCATAGTCTATCTGCCTTTAGTAAATCGTCCCCATAATATAATTAAAATGCAGACATATATATGTTTCTCTGGTGTGTTTTGGATTGCTTATAAGTGTTTGTTTTAGTACCATTACCACATGCATTAGATATCTGCTATGAGCACAATACTACAGTGTAAGAACATGACAGTCTGCGCATAGAGGTTTCATTATATATCTGCTTAGTTTATTATTAGGTGCCAGAGGACAGACATGGCACTGTATCACACCCATGAGCACTGTAATCTTTGCACTAATCTGTAACCTGTTAAGTGCAAAGTTGCTGTTTCTGACATCACCAGTAGAGGAATTGATTAGAACAACAGATGGCAACCATAAAATTGGAGCTGTATGCTATATTAAGAATCAATATCGTACAAGAAAAAGGGGGTATGAGAAAGTAGCCTTGGAAATAATTAGGCAATAAAATTGATTAGGCTGGCTATAGGATACTGTACTCTGCACACATTATGATTTAGTAATGTGTAATTTGTAGATAGGTCATTTTTCATTTAAAATATGAAAGACCATAGCACAGAAGGACTTTCCTTCCATGGAAATCAGTATAGCTCAGAGCCATTACCTTTCTGGGGATTGCAACAAAGCAACGCTATAGTAGATTCACTGTCTACAAAAGGTTTTCTGATTATAGTCTGCCTTAGAGGGGCTTAACCCATGGACAGGAGCTCAAAACATGAATTACTACTTTAGATTGTATATCATTAATATTGAGCTTATTTCAGTATTTGACCAAAGCATGCTGTCTGCATGATTTTGTATAATTTTCATATTCTTGTATGGAGATGTCATTTTGAGTATTACAGAGCCAGATATTAATTTACTTCCCTTATTATTAATTCATGATTTGCTAAAGAGCAGGCACTACAATTTTTTTTTTACTATTTAGCAAGTCCTTTGCTGTATGTCTTGGAGCCTCTCCTTCTCTGGGGCATGCTTTAAACTGTTCTTGACAGTTGCCATATGTGTGAGATAGACACTGGTCTGTAAAAGTGGTAATCTATGTGTCAGAGAGAGAGAATGTTCTCTGAAAAATCCTTATGAATCAGAGACTGTAATTTAAGAGTGGCATGTTTAGGGGTTAGACAAAATATGGAAACACTACATGATTTGCAGGTGTGACAGTGACAACATGCTTTGCATTGAAAGCGGAAGTGATGTAACATTCTTCTGTGACACCTAGATTACAGGTGGGAAGCCTCACTTTCGTCATTTACTGTACTGTGTGCACTGCTAGTAAAATGGAGTCATGTCAGAGCTTACTGAGCTTTAAAGAGTACAAATTGTTGGTGCCTCTGTGACTGAAGTTGCCAATTTATTTGCCATTTTGTTGCGAGGTAACTGCTGTGAAAGTGCAGAGTTCAAGTTTAGTCCTGTGAAGACTGAGATTGAGCTCTACAGTCACTTTTTTAGAAGTTTTCTTATTCCGGGGCACAATTCTGCACAAAGTCCTTTTGTCTCTTTCAGTTATTTGACCATGTCAACCGCGCTTATGCTTATCCAAAGAAGGTTTTCCAGAAACTGTATATGCCATCATAACCCTTGATACTGTACCTCGTGAAACGGCAAATAAATTGGCAACTTCAGTTATGGAGGCACCAGCTACGCAGACATCAACAATTTGCCCTCTTTGAAGCCCAGTAAGCTCGGACACGACTCCGTATCACTAGCAGCACGCACAGTGAATGATGAAAGTGAGGCTTCCAACCTGCTAGCTAGGTGTCTCATCACACAGCAGAAGCAAAAGAGTGTTATATACTGTAACTTCCACTTTCATCGCAAAACATGTCATGACTTTCACACCTGCAAATCATGTAGTATTTTCATATTATTTCTCCAACTCCTGCATGTGTGTGAAAGTTTATAAGAGACTGTCCTGTGTGTGGGAGAGACTTTACAGTAAGAGTGGCCCAGTGCGTGATAGAAAGAGAGAGACAGAAACTGAGTGAGTGTCCTGCATTTCACCCATCAAGCTAAGCTGCATAGGAAATTTCCTGTTGTTTTATTCTGACCCTTCGAGGAGTCTTGTAGCCCCATAGGTGACACCACAAATGACATGATAAGGATAATGGACTCCTGATTGACATGCAGAAAAGTATAGGAACTTCCCTCCTCTAAATGGCAGATGAGACATGTAATAAACAAAAATGTCCTTGGTCAAGCCTCAAGCAGATAATCGTCACTTTGTCCAGAAAATGTTTCTGGGATAATATATTCTAAAAGCCTACTGAAAAATGTAAAGTGCCAGACATAGGTAGTCTTATGTAGCCCAACTATGGCATGTAGTGGCCCATTATTATTGTGTAAATATGAGCACTGACAGACACATTTTGAGACAACTTTTTTCAGAATCATAAGTCATGCTTGACTTTTCAGCATCACTTTAACCTCTTGGGTGAAGGACCCTTTGGTTTGGTGGTGTATGCTCATGTATCAGCTCTTCATCTAGTTCAGGGGCATCCAAACTGTGGCCCTCCAAGTGTTGAGGAACTGCAAGTCCCATGAAGCCTTGCAAGACTCTGACAGCAGCAGGCCAGACTCCCAGAGGCATGATGGGACTTGTAGTACTTCAACAGCTGGAGCGCCATAGTTTATAGACCCCTGATCTAGTGGTTTGTGAGCCACGTGTGGGGCTTAGCTACAGTGGCTGATGCAACAGTTTCACAGCAAGGAAACATTAAATATATGTACACCTGCTTTTCTTCATCTAGCAAATATTGCGTAGGCTGTATGTCAAACCTAAACTTTTTTCATTGTTTTTGGTTAGTGTATAAAAGGTTTAAACCCCTTCAGTTTTTTACAACTATCCAGGGCTCAGTTAAACAGGTTTACCTGCATTTCCTGCCCTGCTGACCATAATATACTGCACCAGAGACAGGAAACACAGGTAACAGCTATGCAAGCAGAAATCAAAATTCTTTTTTTTAATAGAGCAGTGGGAGGCTATAATCCCTTCCAGATTTTTATTTCTGTGTCCTTGTCTAGTAAGAAATCAGCAGGATAAGAAAATGAGGGTTAATATCTCTAACTGAGGCACAGATGGACTATTAAAACTGACAGTTCTAATTTTTCCCCACTGTAAAACGTGAAAATATTTTTTTGGCATGACATATATTTTAAGTTAATTAATTCCATAAAATTGTTTTAAATTAGTTTAGCACCGCTATTATTGTGATATTTTATACAATATAAAAAGTACAGCTCTACTTGATGTTCAGTGATACAATCATGGAGCAGTTCCAGGACCATTTGACCTCATGATTTCCATACAGATGCACCTTCACCTAGCAGATAGTGGAAATCAAAACAGCTCACTGAAGTCACTAGGGTTGATTTATTAAAGGAAAATAATCTGTTTATTTTGCAAGGGAATTTTCAGTTTTCAGAGGTTTTTTTCCTTAGCTTTGTGAGAGTATTGAAAATTCACTGTGCATAGAATACTCAATTAAATGCTAGGGAAAAAAACTGCATTTTTGCTTGCACCTGATTGGATGATGGAAGTCAGCAGAGCCTCCCCTTAATCATTGAGCCAAAGGGAATTCCCGTGCAATGTGACAAATTCCTTGCAAAGTGAACAAGATATTTACCTATAATAAATCGACCCCCAAAATTGGTAGGGAGGTTTGGGGACATCAAGTTAAATCTAGTTTCAGAGAGCATTCCTATCCCTCTGTTGGCTTCCTAGGCTGGTTTGGAGTTGCCCCTCAAAGCGGAGGTCTACCCAAAAGGGGAAGTTCCACTTTAAAGACTGGTCCCCTGCTCCCCATTAAGGATTGGCACCTTTGGGGGGCAGGGGGAGCATGTACCCGAATTTGACAGGTACCCGCTCCCACTTCCGCTCCGATCGCCTAGGCAATCGGAAGTGGAAGGTGTCCTCCCTTTCTCCCTCCCCGTAGTCTTTTGGGACACATGACAGGTCCCAGAAGACTACAGGACCATTCAGGAAGTGCTGCGCTACTCACGCATGCGCTCTAGATATCCGGCTGTGAAGCCGCAAGCTGTCACAGCCGGATGCCCACACTGAAGATGCCGGCGCCCAGAGAGAGAAGACGGCTGGTAAAACGGGCTGCAGGGGACACACCGCAGGACCGAGGGACAGGTGAGTGTGTGTTTTTTAAAAGTCAGCAGCTACAGTTTTTTTAGCTGCTGACTTTTATTTTTTGATAGCGTGAGTGGAACTCCGCTTTAAATAGCTTGCGGTATTGTAGCCTTTATGTTTGCTTTTAATTACTATGATAGGAAATAAATCAGTCAGTTGCAGCTAGCAGAAACAATTATAGTGCTTTCTGTTTTTCTGTAGCATGTATTCTATATTAGCAGCCACAGGAGGCCAGTTATATCATATGAAGCACTCTTATCTTACCTTTTATTTCAAAGTAATTTAGTTCCCATATCAGGTGATCTCAGAGACTGAGGATAGTTCAGTTATGAGAATGATGCCCATGGCAGCATGACGATCAGGGGTTAAAGGAGACAACTCCCATAACCCATCCTTTTAAAAATTGGATTTCTTTCATTACAGCTAAACGTGAAAAAGGGCAAGCTGTATGAAAGGATCGCATCATTGTTATTGATGTTCAGCACCCCAGAGTCTTGTATCCTAAGACCCACAATTCATAGGGCTCCAAAGAATATGTCAGTAAAGATATGCTCATTTCAGGTCATGCAACCTTGTCCAGTTTATTTATAGGTATTGTGTCCAGAAACAGCTTCTGTCAGATGTGATAAGCATAGTTCAGCAGAGTTCCCAGCTTGGAGGCAGTAGAGAAATTCATACTGAAATTCAAGGATTCTAATAAGGTTTTAAAATGAACTTGCAACTACTAACAGAAATTTAAACTGTCACACTCACCCGCACACCAGTTTTTGTTTTCCTGGGTCACTCTGTAATGGAAGGGCCACGACTAACTATAGAACTTGGGATTTCTATTACAGAATGGACCAGGTTCACAGGGTTCCAGGGCATTCTGCAGGACAACATAACTGGCAAACAGGAACCTGGAAGTTAATGCTGCTTATTGTAAATGCCAGGAAATATGTTTAATATATTGCTAACTAAATAAAATACTACAATCCCTTACTTCCTTAAATCTAAAGGTGCCTTGAAGATTAATATGGATAACATTAATATACTGTAGATTCCTATTATTATACTAACCATACACAGAAACACGTAACATGCCAAAAGTAAAACTCTTATCAATGCAAAATCTTTTAATGTCTCCTGCCGACTTGATCACCTGCATAGTTCTCCTTGATCTGATGTAGTTATTTGTATATCAGTCTCAGGAAGATTATCGCTTCTTTCAGGACACAACAACCATTTTTTTTTCTAACAAAAGTTGTTGAGTTCAAAATAATTGTGTATTATTTTGGAATCTTCAAAACAACTTTGGTACTTTTCTTCTTTTGCACAGTATATGGTTCCAGTTCATCAGAAAGAGATATTGGTCTCAGGAAGATTATCGCTTCTTACAGGACACAACAACCATTTTTTTTTCTAACAAAAGTTGTTGAGTTCAAAATAATTGTGTATTATTTTGGAATCTTCAAAACAACTTTGGTACTTTTCTTCTTTTGCACAGTATATGGTTCCAGTTCATCAGAAAGAGATATTGGTCTCAGGAAGATTATCGCTTCTTACAGGACACAACAACCATTTTTTTTTTCAAACAAAAGTTGTTGAGTTCTAAATAATTGTTTATTATTTTGGATTCTTCAAACAACTTTGGTACCTTTCTTCTTTTGCACAGTATATGGTTCCAGTTCATCAGAAAGATATAATTAGACAGAATGGTCCCTTTGAAACAGTACTTTATCTCCTTGTTGGAGGACACTAGGCTTACAGTAGTGTTTTTCATCTGCAGATTGCTGGCATTATTATTATTATACAGGATTTATATAGCGGCAAATGTTTATGCATCGCTTTACAATATAAAGGGGGGCAGTACTATTACAATACAGTTCAATACAGAAGGAATAGGAGGACCCTGCTCATGGAGCTTATAATCTAGAGGGTGGTATACAGTGCCCGGCAATTTGATCCTAAACTTGTGGACTTGTGGCCTACTGGGGCTTGAATCGTTGTCTAACACAAAAAAATAAAATACTCTCTATCCTTTTTTGTTTTGCTTTTTTAAGGCTTTCAGCAAAGTCCTTTTCCTGCCTTCCACCTCTCTTTTAGCTTGTGGCTAACTTGGGGGGGATTTAAAACTGGTGCACTCAGAATCTGGTTTAGTTGTGCACGGTAGCCAAATTAGATTCTAGCTTCAACTTGTTCAGTTACGCTCTGACAATAAACCTGGAAGCTGATTGGTTTCTATGCAGAGCTACACCAGATTTTGCATGCTCCAGCTTTAGTAAATAACCTTGGTGTAGTACGATTCTGCAAAATAGTGTTTGGTGCCAATTAACCCTGACATGTTTTTGAAGTAAACTGTAATCCATTATCGTTTACTGTAATTTTTGGAGCTCTGAGAAGTGGTAATGCACTCCAAAGCACCAACCCTAGTTAATGCAGGTACTCTTGTAAAACTCACTATCTCCCGACACAATGAAAAGTAATCCACAACCACTGACATTTGTTGCCCAGGTGGTATGTGGGACTGATACTCCCATGGACACCTTTGATGTGATTTGGAATGTTGGACAGAATGAAACACAGATGCTTCCATGGGCACTTTTGATGTGATTTGATGACATTTGCTGCCTGGATGGTATGTTGGAAACATTTCTTCACAGATGCTCCCATGGCTGCTTTTGATGTAATTTGGGACATAATGATAATTTTGAAAATGTAACTTGTTTGCCCAGGTTGGTATTTTATAAAAAGTAATAGGAGGAGGAGCTCACCTCTCAATTCTGGCAGGTTTAGAATAAGGAGAGTATATCACCTCTTCCTCTTGGATTGTGTCTGTCTACATTGTACGCTCGACTCCATAAAGATATGCGTAACTTTGTGTGCTAAGGCTTCTTTTTCACTTTGATACTTATCTTTCTGCATCAGTAAGTGCCCTGCTTGCATATTAAATAAATCTGTAATAATCCGCAGCATATTGTTTCTGGACTAAGATACCATCTAAACCCACTAGGATTACATGGACAATAATTTGGGCTAGTGCAGCTGGATCACAATAAGTCTTAGCACTGTTAAGTCAACTCTTTAGTTCATTACATTCATTTTGTTTCATGACCCCATGGAACTGTCTTGTGAGTTTATTTTATACAGGCTCACTCACACTCATGCCTGGAATAAATTTAGCCCCAATAATTAATTAACCCAAGAAAATTACACTCTATAGGGCTTTCTGGGTTTCTAGCATTTGAAATAGCTTTGATTTTTTAAATCATCTTTAAATGACAGGACATGACCCATGCAAACCATTTAGTTGTTTTTGAATTTTCACTTTTTCTCATTGAGTGTCAAGTTTTTCTCTTTTAAATGCTTCCGTTTTGGACATGATTTCCCAGCTTGCTCATGTTTGATTTTGCCCACACAGTATTTTTGTCTAAAGTGAATCTCATGTTGCTAAACCTCAGGGGGAGGTGATATGCCAAAGAGTAGAGCAGGTTCACTTTGCAAAGCAAGGGCTCATGTACACTGCAGCTGCTAAACTGATGGTCAGGAGCTGTTCAGCGTTTTTTTCAGCAGCCTCTGAACTCTCCTTATGTTTTCCTATGTGTCCATGTACACTATGTCGTTTACAGTCGTTTACAGGCAGTTCAGTTTACAGTCTTTTTTTGAACGCACCAAACCTGCGTTCAGGAGTAGATTTTATCAGTGTTTCAACACCAAACGCTTGTTAATGCGTGTAAATGCTTGTAAATGCTATTAACCGTATTTATAAGCGTTTGCGGTTAGAAGCATTTTTTAACTGTTCCATATCTAGATGCTGTCCAGAGCCTTTTTTCATCATCAGAAATGCATGCAAAGCATTTTCCATGTATTCAAATGGACCCAGAACATCAGCGCAGTCAGTTCCAGGTTTCACGTGAAGGAAAAAATGGTAGAACGTGCTGCATTATCCTCATGATGGAATCCATAGTGAAGACAACTAGAAAAAGACATGTAATCTCAACACATACTGCTCTCTCTGCTTCTGCTCTCTCTATTTCTCTCATAACATCTGAAATAGTTAATTATTTACTTTTTTAGTGCATTGTGGGTATTTGGGAAGGTCTCCTGAGGTTATCTTTTAAAAACGCTTCTGAACACAAACACGCATAAACACAGTATGCAAACGCGGCTAAACTGATGTTTTTTAACGTACGTTTTCAAGCAGTCAGTTTCCATCATTCAGAAGAGTTTTCCAAGCGCCCTGTGTACATGAGCCCTAAATCTTCACTTCACAAGGTGAATTTTCACATAGATAAGTCAACGAGTTAAAATGAAGTGAAAATTCACTTTGCAAAGAACACCCAACCTTGTGCAAGTAACATTTTAAAAAATACATTTTTGATCACATGATTAGATGATGGATGTCAAGCACCATATTCACTACGCTAAGTGAAAATTCACTTTATGATCAAGAGAATTTTTCTTGTCTTAATGAATGAGGTAAAATTGTGCTGACTTCAATCATTCAATCCTGTATAAGCACAAACCACTGGTAATAGTGGTTCGTAAGTGTTCAGAGGACAACAGCTGAAAATGACTCCTTTTACACAACATACATAACAAGATTCATTCAGTGCCAGAGTGCAACTAAGTCTCCAGAGTCTCCAGTCAAGTTCCAGAGTTATGATTTTGTCATATCAATAAAAATCAAGCTGACAAGATGTATGAAGAGTAGGCACCCAAAGGTGCCTAGACAGCTTTAAGTGCAAGTGGTCTGTTCAAAACCCAGGCAAACATGCCTAATAAACCAGCACTATGATGGGCACCTCCTTAACATTATTAGAGCTTTGCAAGCGTGGAAACAATGGGGCAGATATATGAAATCTAGTATACAGGACATGATCTGGAACTGTTGTCCTTGTCTCCATGCATCTACTCCACTATGAATTGATCCTAAATGTTTCTCAGTGGTGGGGTGATCTTTGTTAGTTTAATTTTGTTACTTAAAAATCATGAGATTGATTTTTTTTGTTTGTACCACATTACATTTAATATTAGCTTTTACATTAATTTCAGTAGCACGATCCTGTTATTAATCTCCCACTGTTACACAATGCTTCAATTTATTTGCATAGCAGAAACTTTTAATGATTAATCTTATCCTACTCCTCCACAGAGTGGAATGGGAGCGGGAGATTAATCGCTGAATGATCGTTCATTTAGGAGATTCTTGGGCGATTGTTTTTCCTATTCAGCTATACCTTATATTAATCTCATGAGAATATCCTAGCAATGGCTCAACAGTCTTCTGCAGTAGCACAAAAAATTGATTTCTGCACTAGACTTTTTTAGTCGTCAAGATTAAAAACCACTCGTGGAGCCCTAGCCAGATTGACTCTATGGGGTACAAAATGCTAATAATGTTCTTGAAATTGTCTATGCTTTCTGATACATCTCAACTGACATATAAAGGACCACTGTTATGAAAAATATTACTGTATTTGATTAGTTCAAATAATCATACTCATTATACTCTTCCTGCCATGTGCTGTGGTTCTTTCCACCACGTCCTATGTAATTAGTAAACCACAGCACATGGTGGGGGAGCAGGTATTCAACACACACAGGAGTGCCAATACCCTCAGCGGTTGGAAATTTTCAACACGGCAGACTTTTAAGTAATAGACTAACCAGAAAAGTAAGTATTTATCATTTAAGTCCACAGGTTGGCCTAACTTTACTTTGGACCCCAGAGTTACCTTAAAATATTACCTTGGCAGTATATGAAAGTTCTGCCTCTGTGAACCTCAAACTGTGATAGAACACCTTCATTAACCTAAAGTGGTTGTAAAGATACAAGGTGTTTTACCTTAATTATCTACATTAGCTTAAAAAACCTTCTGTATGCACCCCTCCAGCCCCCCCCCCCCCAAATACTTACATGAGCCCGATCTCAGTCCAGCAACATGTAGGAGAACAGCGGCACTTTCAGCTCTCTCTCCTCTCATTGGACAGAGAGACAGCAGCGGGAACCATTGGCTCCTGCTGCTGTCATTCACAGCCAGTAAAGAAAGGAGGTGGGGCTGATCCGCACTCTATGTGTCAATGGACACACAGAGCTGGCTCGGGAGTGAACATGCACGAGTGCCCTTAGAGCAAGTGGCTTCCTATGGGGCCAGTTGGGGGGTGGGAGGAGCCAGAAGTGCTGGTGGGGGACCCTAGAAGAGGAGGATCTGGGCTGCTCTGTGCAAAACCATTGCACAGAGCAGGTAAGTATAACATGTTTGTTATTAAAAAAAATAATAATTTGCCTTTAGAATTGCTTTAAGTAGCATCTTCAGTAACTGCTACATGAATACTAGAGGCAACCTATACAAATTATTTTACTTGGTCCAAATCTAGATTGTTTATGTCATTCCACTTTTATAATGAAATATAAACCCCAGCCATATACGTATCCCATGCTCTCATTTTTCTGTAACTGTCATGGAAAGTAAAGGAGCCCAGTGACATCACTGTAGAATATATTAGTCTGATAAAAATCTGACTGACGCATGTCTAGGTTCTGGATATAAGGTCATACTGTAAGTGCGTCTGTTGTATGAATGCTTATATCTGTCATTAACAGCTTCCGTAATTGAATTGGTGAAATAAATGAAATGCTGATGCTCTACAGTTATTGATAGAGCTATTCCAATAAAACGGGCGAGGTCAGCCCGAGTGCAGACGTGTAGAATGTGCATGCTTGACCTACCACAACAACATCCGCAGGGGATTTTATTTTATTGCAGATGATGATCATCAATCTTTGGTTTGGAAAAGATCATCCAATCAATTTAAGGGAAGGAACAGGACATTTTCATTATCCATAAGATCATTCTTGTCTCCCCATGAGCTGTCTCCTTTATCCCACATAAGTTGACAGTGTGCTAGCGGCAGGATGACACTGCTATTGAAAGATCTAATTGTTTCTTTATGTTTGAGCCTGTGCTTGGAATGCTCTCACATTTCCTGCACTCTTCTGTTCATTTACGTTTTGCATAGCAGTGTTAACGGTCTACATGGGGCTGATGGATGTGATGACAGCTTATCCTGTGCAAGCTTTACTGAGCTGATGCACATAATGAAAGATTATGGACTTTTTGGAGTCAGTGTCCCATCCAGGCTTAACCTTCTGTAAAGTTGTCTATATACTTGCAGGCTTTCAAGAATCAATAAGAATGTGCCGTGTGCACTAACCAATAGACACCAGTCTGATGTCAGTATACTCCTGTCAGATGCGCACATCTGGGTGCCATTATTCTTTAAAAGAGAAGTATGGGGTCTCATTTTTTTTTTACATTATACTTACCTAGGTGGATGCAGCATTGGTCCGATGCTGCATCTGTCCCGTCGACACTAGGGGTGAGCACTCAGCGATCACATGACCGTCGATCCCTGAGTTCTCACCACCGCTCTGAGCAGAGAATGGTAACTATCTGCTTCCCCCCCTGCGCTCACTGGAGCACAGGGCTGTGGAAGGAGAGGGAGAAGGATGAACTGGCTGAGTAATGTAGCCAACAGCGTGTTTCAGCAGACCAAACTGCACTCCTGTGATCCACTGAAGTACAGCTTTGGTTGTACTTCTCCTTTAATAGCACCCCAAACACGATGTGATTCTGCTGCAATTGTTGAATCACATAAAAACCGCATGTTAAGAACACGTAGCAGGAACGCTCATTTCTGCTACACGATAACGGGGCTATCAATGACTATCAGTAAAGTAACAACTTCTGGATATACTATAAAATTCATCCCACATGATAAAATGGGATTCATTCACTAAAGCAATAGAGATGGTTAAAGTCATTCTAAAGGCCGAAGGTTTTTCTTACCTTCATGCATTCTATTCATGAAGGTAGAAAAAACCTTCTGTGTGTATCAGCCCCCCTAACACTTACAGTACCTGATCCCCATTCCGATCCTGCGATGTCCACGAGAGCCTCGGTTCTCCGGTAGCTCTCACTCCTGATTGGCAGCACTTTACAATATGCACTTTGCAATATACAGCATTTACTTGATACAACCAACTCTAGCATATGTGTAGACAGATGCACAGTTTATGACACCGGATATTGCCAATCCTGACCAAAGGAAAATGGAAATAATCCTTTCACTGTGCACTTGCTGAATCTTAACATTGCACACAGCAGAAATGACTGTCAGGGTGCCCAGTAGTAGCCAGCTCTCTACCTGAAGTAGCAGATCTTGTAGTAAAGATATATTCATCTGTGATTGGTTAAAATTTAGTTTGTTAATTATCCCCCTTACATACATTCATTACATATCACACGTACACAAATATCTCTTGATGGGATTTAAATAACATTAACTGTGATCACACCTCTAAAGTGATAACATACCTGAGAGAAAGATCATTTCTGTCATGTGCCTTATTCTAAATGTGTTTTAAGATACAATTAATTTCTTTCTCATCCATTGAGGGATGCAGGAATTCAGAAACAGTCAGATTTACTACCATCTAAAGGAAGATTAGACCATGGAAAACAGAAAAATTCAAAAAAGTCAAACTCCTCTATCCAGCGTGCTTCCATTTTTTGCTGGTGTCCTAGGAAGTTGGCTGCCTTTTATTCAGAATTTGTTTATTGTTAGTTTTTTTTGCTTTGTGTCAGTTTTCATCTTGACTTAAAATAAGAGTCTTTTCTGACATCACTGTTTGAATTGGTCACTACATAGCAGCTATCCTGATCAGCGTTTCCTCAGCCTAGATTTGGAGGCAATACCTAGACCCTGCTGGTCTGGACATGTGGAGCCAGCCTGGAACATGACCACTGGGCAATGAGCTGTGCATTGGGATGCTTTTCAGGGCATACAGTGTTGGTAAATACCTGAGACCTTACCTCAGATTGGGTCTAGTTGCACTACTGTTGCTGAACATGTCTTTTGTAAGACACACAGATGACAGTCCCACTGCCATGGGTGATTTCAGTCCATATTCGCCTAGGGGTTCTTTTGGCGCTTACATGTATCACCAGAGATAACTAGCTCCTGTAATAAGTCTGCACCCCTAATGTCATCATCTGAGTCTTCCTTAGCTCCTTTCAGTGAGTCCTCCCCATGTCCACTCGAGATTTCTTAATTGTTTGTGCTCTGTTATTTCTGCCCACAGAAGCTCTACACACACTATGATGCAATCCCCTAGAGAGTCTTGCACTGACCCTTACACGCCCTTAAAATGTTACAAAACCCATGACCCTGCATTCACTATATCTGGTCTCCCACAGTACACAGAACATGGCAATACAATTATTTTAGTAAATATGAATTGCTGAATACCTTTTCTCATCAGCAATATATAACAGTCTTCTGACTTCTATCAATGTCCAGCCGAGCACTGGTTAAAGCTTGTAGGAGGAGTTTTCTTTCTGCTCTAGGAGGACGCAGAACTCTTGACCTTTGTCTGAACAGTGCTGATTGGCCCTGTGCTGATCACATGCACTCTCCCAAGAAAAAAAACCTCTCTAGCAATACACACTAAACTGAGCATGTGCAGAGTGTCTCAACAGGACATAAGGACATGTCTTATCAGGACATAAGAGGGGGACACTGGAAGAAGGGGAGGATCAGAGAAGAAAACTGTTGTGGGTTTAGTAACACTTTAAATCAAACTGGGCCTGTGAAATTCTGATTCAGAGTCCCAGCAGTCTGTAAAGGGACTGTTTTTTAAACACTGCAGTCTCTTGCACTTGACCCATATTTACAGGGGATTGTTTAAAACCTTATTGATGCACTGCATATTACCCCACATCTGGAGGATCAATATGTGTTTCCAGGCCTTGGACTTTGTAGAGTTCCTTCAGGCACAAAGACTTTTCCACTACAATCGCTATTTGAGTCTATCCTCTATGTAGATTGCAAACATCATCAAGGGTCCTGGGCTCCACCTGGGAGTGTGTCAGAGCATTTCTGTTTTGAATAGAAATTTGTAAATTGATGGGATGTTCCCACTGTGGTTACACCTGTTATCCACCTTAATGGGGAAATCTGGAAATTGTTTAAAGGTATACCTACCTTTCAGGATTCCAGTGACAGGCAGCCAGAGTCCCTCCTTTAAGTCCCATTTTGAATTGAATTGTCTGGCCCTCCATTCCATGTTGGCGATAATTTTAATCTGTCAGATCATATCAGGATGAGTAGATTACCCAAAGGGGGATTCCTCTACCGCCGAAATATGTCCCTGTTTCATAGAGAGGATGGAGCAAATTGTGCTTCAGTTGTGATGGCTTGCTACAAGCATCTAAGCTTATGTTTCACATGGGACTAATGTGAATACAAATGGCCAGTACTGTAGCTGGAGGTTGGGATGCTGGTACTGTATCCAGGAAGTATCCAACTTGATTATCCTTTAAGGGATGTCATCTGCTTTTCACACTATGACTAGTAACTTCCCAGGTGTTCCTGGGTTCCACACACCCTGAACTCCTTATTCATATCCATGTGGAGATTTGGTTTCTGGAGTTGCACCCCATCTAGATTTCCACTCCCTCCTTCAGAAGACACCTATATCCTTGAGTATTGTTGAATCCCCCATGGTACCTGATATCCCTCAGCATCCCTCCTCTCCAGAGGGAATTCCTAACCTACGAGGTCATGGGGACCAGTTCTTGCTGTTCCCTTTCCTAACAAGAACCTGACTCCTCAGCGTCTTTCAGAGGTATCTACTGCTTTTTACTTTCTGTCTTCCCCAATGCCCTTTTCCTGGTATTATGGGACACTCAGATGACCCTCTGTGGGAAGAGTTAGCTTTGGACCCTTGCAGTCACAATCCTTTCATAGGGTGTAACACATGCAAGCTTTAACTGGATAGGGTCTCACAGGTATCTTTCACTGATAGCTATCATTCATCAGCGGGAGAGGCTGTTCTGCTAAAGCCCTCTCTAAAAAAAAGTCTGCACCTATGTAGACCCTGCATCCCTTCTTCCCTATCAGGGGTCTATAGAATGTTGAGGGAACACCATCCTAACATTACTTCCTCTTCTTTCATTGGCTCTCAGCCCTTTTCAGCCTCACCTTTTATTGCTGCAGGCCTGGGCTCAGGGCAAGACATCCAGATGGTTTCTATGAACCAGGAAGTCTCTGGCATAGCGCATCATTCTCTTCAGATGTGTGGGGTGGTCTTTTTTTACCTCACCCTTGAGGGACCCCACTTGTGGTATTCCTGTACCCAGGGCCTCAGTCTGGTACCCAAGAAGAGATGGTCCCCTCTTCACCAAGGGACCTCATTGTGAGTCAGGTTCGAGTTACTTTCAATTCCACTGCCCTCCCTAAAGAAAATGCATTGGCATCTTGATCTCGTCAGTTAGGTGGCCTCACCACCAAAGGAGAGGTTTTCACATTTGGGTGCTTTTTGTCTTCTCCATGGCAGGCAGAAATCATATTCTATAGGGTTCTTTGTCCCTCTAGGTTGTCAGCAGCCTGAACACCCTTAGTTCTTGCTGAAGGTACCTCCTGGTAGGGATAAACCACATCACATTCAGCTGCTTCATGTCTATTTAGCTGTATACTTGAAGTTTGGCTTTAAAGGTGTAATATAAGGGATAATGCACCCTGTGTTATACAGTAGAAATAAAAAATGCTAAGTTTTCCTGTGGTTGTGAAATATCCTTGTAGCCTGTAATATTGTCAGGAACTCAGGTCTGTAGTTATATTATTCTAGCAATCTGATGTTCAAGATTTCATGACTGTAAAACCATTGCGAGCCTTGCATTGTCCAGTTTAATCTGTTGAGGTAAACATTTCCTCACTGTCTCATGTGACAGCTAATTTTATTGTTGCCATCATATTTTATGGCTCTGCATGTGTTCAGTTGGCATTGCATCAGTTTGAATAATATCACTTTTCAAGCACTTTAAAACCCAGCCAGTAATTTATATTGGCCCCCCACGTGTAACAGTCAGTGGTGGCTCATGTTTCTTCTCTGTGAGGAGACAAGTTCTGTCTTGTTATGTGGCATTGTACCAAACACTGTTTCATTGTAACCTGTGTCTCTCTAGCTAAGCTTATCAATTGTTTGTCATGTAAACCACAAACATCGGGGAGTGATGAGAGGAATCCAAAAGGAATTCACAAATAGGGAACTGATTCAATCTTTCAGCTAAGTAATGCTGATCATGTCAGTCACGGTGTCATAAAAATATACTTTAAGCATCTTCCTACTTAGTAAAACCACAAGAAGAGGGGAGCTCTGGTTTCCTTGCGCTTTGTCTTGTCACTTCTTGCTTTGTTGAGTTCTCAGAAATGTGGTTAGCATTTTCTATACAGTTTATTTAACGCCTAATCAGTGCTTTAAAGAAAAAAAAAAGAATAGAATAAAGTATAGTTTTTAAATATAAGTCAATATCTAAAATAGGATATTCTGTTCCAAAAGTTTAGTAAGTACAGCGTTCAAACTCTGACATAAGTAAAGTTACAAAGGCAACAAAGTAAACTAATAATACAAGTTTAATTGGTTCATTACCATTGATTGATCCAATTTAAAATGCAATGAATGAAATAGTTGTTCATTTGTAAACAAATGAGGGTAATATTGATTGTACTATAGCCTGCAGATTGCAATGTTCCTGCAGAAGTGAAAGAAAAGCATTTTGACTATAATAAGTAAAAATGTAAATTTAATGTAATGAGCATTAAATGAATGGAAGCTATTTGCATTGATATGAGATCTGTGATCTGCATTTACATTGTGTTGGGGGGTGGGTGGTGGGGTTTAAGAAGCTATAAAAAAATCATTTAATAGTACTCAATCCACGTGTAAACAAATATTTCTGAAATAACATCGTATAAATATACAGTTGTGTTCAAAATAATAGCAGTGTGTTGAAAAAAGTGAATAAAGCTCAAAATCCTTCTAATAGCTTTTATTTCCATACACACAAATGCATTGGGAACACTACACATTCTATTCCAAATCAAAACATGGAAAAAAAATATATCAAATTTGTGTTGTTCCTCTAAAAAAAATTGACAAAAGTGAATATTAGACTGTTCAAAAAAATAGCAGTGTTTGTATTCTTCTTTACAAACTCAAACATTCACTATATAAACTGAAAAATGTTTGAAGATTTTGCTTTCCTTTGAATCACTTAATGAATATTTAGTTGTATAAGCACTGTTTCTGAGAACTGCTGTACATCTGTGTTGCATGGAGTCAACCAACTTCTGGCACCTGTGAACAGGTATTCCAGCCCAGGATGATTGGACTACATTCCACAGTTCTTCTCTAATTCTTGGTTTTGCCTCAGAAACTGCATTTTTGATGTCACCCCACAAGTTTTCTATTGGATTAAGATCCGGGGATTGGGCTGGCCACGCCATAACGTCAATCTTGTTGGTCTGGAACCAAGATGTTGCACGTTTACTGGTGTGTTTGGGGTCGTTGTCTTGTTGGAACACCCATTTCAAGGGCATTTCCTCTTCAGCATAAGGCAGCATGACCTCTTCAAGTATTCTGATGTATTCAAACTGATCCATGATCCCTGGTATGCGATAAATAGGCCCAACACCATAGTATGAGAAATATCCCCATATCATGATGCTTGCGCAACCATGCTTCACTGTCTTCACAGTGTACTGTGGCTTGAATTCAGTGTTTGGGGGTTGTCTGACAAACTGTCTCCGGCCACTAGACCCAAAAAGAACAATCTTACTTTCATCAGTCCACAAAATGTTGCACCATTTCTCTTTAGGCCAGTCAATGTGCTCTTTGGCAAATTGTAACCTCTTCAGCACATCTTTTTTTCAACAGTGGGTCTTTGCGGGGGCTTCTTGCAGATAGCTTGGCTTCACATAGGCGTCTTCTAATTGTAACAGTACTCACAGGTAACTTTAGACCTTCTTTCATCTTCCTGGAGCTGATTGTTGGCTGAGTCCTTGCCAGTTTGGCTATTCTTCTATCTATTCGAATGGTAGTTTTTCCTTTCTTCCACATCTTTCAGGTTTTGGTTGCCATTTTAAAGCATTTGCGATCATTTTAGCTGAGCAGCCTATCATTTTCAGTACTTCCTTATATGTTTTCCCCTATCCAATCCACTTTTTAATCAAGGTACGCTGTTCTTCTGAACAATGTCTGGCACAACCCATTTTCCTCAGAATTTCAGAGAGAAATGCACTGTAACCAGCATGTACAACATTTGCTGCCTTCCTTCCTTAAATAAGGGCAATAATTGCCACCTGTTTTTCAAAGAATGAATGACCTCACTAATAGAACTCCACACTGCTATTATTTTGAACATGCCCCTTTCAATTAGTGATTCAATTACACAGAATCAGCAGCATGCATGTCATGACTGTTGGGTCTGTTGGATTTCTATTACTCTACTACACTTGCTAGTAAATTATTTTCCATGTAGAAATATAATTTCTACCAAAAACAGTGATTGATCAGGTTAGTGATGTCTGACTGCTATTATTTTGAACACAACTGTACATGTAGCTTGAGCATGCAGTGGGCTTGGTTCACTCAAGGCTTTTTTACACCAGCCCGTATGCCACACTTGAGTACTTTGTATAGGGGCAGTGAGAGGCAGCGCAATGTGTATACCTGACACTTCATCTAACTCTATGACATGCGGTGAAATGTAGCGCATTGTATGAAACTGCAGCATTGTGTAAAAACACACTGCAACCCACCTCAGCACAGTTATGAGATTGTTCACCTAACAAAATGAATGTTCACTAAACTTTGTAAATAAAGTGAAGCTGAAAGTTCACTTTTTACTTGGACCCAGAAGAAGAGGTAGACCCCTGAAAGCTTGTCATAAAAAAATGTACTGTTAGTGGGATGGGCAAATTATTAGTTCACAGAAAGAAAATAACACATAGGAAGTGACAAGAATCCTGCATTTCTAGCAAGACCAATGGGTATTTCCTGTACTTGCTGAAAATATTCTTAGCCTCAAAAAGAAAATAAATGCAGCCACCACATCTAAGGAATGGTAGACTGCAATATATTCAATGATTGATCTCGGATTTAGTTATCCTTTAACTACTCTGTTGCCAGTGCTATCCATTTTGCTGTTATGCTTCCAATTTAAATATTAAACGTTTTACTAAGTTATTCAATAGATTAAAATTTCTGCAGATGGTAAAAACATTCAGCTGAAAAAATAGTAATTTATTTTTTTCCTCTGTAATAGGATCTCAGAGGCGTCGACTTATTCCAGCATTATCGCTTGATGCCACCTCTCCGGTTAGAAAGCCGGCCAACAGCCCTGGAGTGCGCTGGGTAGATGGTCCTCTATGTAATGGTCAGCGAGGCCTGGGAGAACCATTTGAAATAAAGGTGTATGAAATAGATGACGTAGAGAGGCTCCAGCGGCGACGTGGTGAAGACTGCAAGGTAAACTGTTTTATGAATTACAGGGGAAACCTGGGGAAATTCAGTGGAGGGGGATAAGTAAAAATCAGGTTTATGCTCCCAGTCTTTATAGTCCAATAATCTGTTTGAAATGTCCTTTGGTAAAATTCCCTACCTTTCAAATCTACAACATCCTCTCTGTCAGAATGCAGGGGGAATGTTACTAAATACCAATAATGGTTCCAGGCTGGAACTACTGTAACACTTTTTGCTGGCTTATAGCTAAAAAGAGTGGGAAGTTTGAGTAGAGAGTGAAAAACAGTTTTACTTTTGACTGCTGGTGATTGCTGGTGCTTGTAGTTGTTCTTTTTTCTTCTAAGGGTCCTGCTAAAATGTTTTACCTTTTTTAAATCACTTTTTCTGTCACTTTTTAAATAGCATTTTTTTTCTTCCTTTCCTTGCCTTCCTTCAGGCTGCTAATTAAGGGAAGGGGTTAATTGTTCACAGGTGCTCCAGGTACTTTATAACTTGCTGTAGAGCTCACTCTGAGCTTGCTTATCCATGAGATTGCCTGTATTTTGCTTGCTGGACCTTTGACTAAGTGGACATTTGATAAGTGGAGTTAAAAAACCGAAGTGGAAAACAGGAGATTATAACAGGAGTTTACTAACCTGTAAGTGACAACTGATATTTCCTATTAGAAATATTAGTATTGTAACTGGGATAATGTGTGCTAGCATGGTTGAAGGTTTGGTGCAGTGCACAGTGTGCGGCATGTATGCAACAATGGAGCAACAGCTCCAGGATGGATACCGCTGCGACGGATGTGAGCAGGTTGCCCTTCTGGAAGCTCGCGTTCCAGATCTGGAGGAGCAAGTTGCAAGACTGAGCAGAACTGACAACCTTGAAAGGGGTCTTCTGCTCCCTGAGCAGGTAGCTAATGGGATTGATGTGGAGAGTGGGCTCATAGAAAAGGAAGGCCAGCCCCGAGTTTGCGCACCCAAACAGATTTGCCAAGTTGGGTTAGGATGTGGTGGCAAGCTCAGGGGTGACAGCCCTGGAGGTCACTCCTGTCCCTAACAGAGCAGACCATCTTGGAGGGGTGGTGAGGGTAGTGCAGGAATGCCTAGACAGTTGGAGGTAGTAGGGGATTCTATAATCACAAGGACTTGCTGTCGAATGGTTTGCTGTCTCCCTGGTTCCAGGGGCTGGGCATGACCCAGCTGTCTTGGTCCATGTTGGAACCAATGACAGAATACATAGAAGGTGGAGGCTCCTTAAAAATCAATTTAAAGAACTAGGCTGCAAGTTGAAGGGAAGGACCTCTAAGGTGATTTTCTCTGAAATATTACCTGTGCCATACGCAACTCAGGAAAGACAGGGGAAGATTAGAAAACTAAATGCATGGCTAAAGACCTGGTGTAAGAGGGAAAGATTTGGTTTTCTAGAGCACTGGGCTGACTTTTCATTGGGGTGCAACCTATATGCTAGAGATGGTTTGCACCTAAATGGAAGGGGGTCTGCTGTGCTGGGGGAGAGGTTTATGGGGAGGCTGGAGGAGTATTTAAACTAGGATCAAGGGGGAGGGAAAATTAGACTATAATGGGGTAGACAGATCATACAGGTGTCAGTTCTTAGTTGTGTGTGGAACGGGGAAAGATGGGGGGCTATGGCAGATGATAAGAAGGTTCCGATGTTACAAACAACCATTGAAATTGGTACCATTTGTATGAAAATAAAAAATATGCAAAATACATGTGCACAAGGTGTCAATGAATTAAAGTGTTTGTTCACCAATGCCAGAAGTCTGCCAAGCAAAATAGGTGCGTTGGAAGCTTTGGTGCATGAACAGAACTATGATTTAACTGGTATTGCTGAATCTTGGCTTCATTCTTCACATGACTGGGCCATCAATATTCCTGGCTATGCTCTTTCCGAGAGACAGGGTAAAAAGGAAAGGTGGTGGTGTCTGTCTCTATGTGAGAAGGGATCTCAGAGTGAGTGTGAAAGAGGACCTAGTTGATGGAGAGTGTGATGAGGCTAAAACATTACGGGTGGAACTGCACATGGGGGTGCGTACTACAGAGGTAATCATTGGAGTTTGTTATAGGCCTCCCAGTGTTAATGAGGAGGTAGAGACTCAGCTCCTTGCACTGATCACAAGGACTGGGACAGTGATAATAATGGGGGATTTTAACTACCCGGAAATTGACTGGAGTAATGGTACTGCAGGAACAGTTAAAGGGCAAAAATGTATAAACTTACTACAGGACAATTTTATGGTACAGTTCATAGAGGCCCCAACTAGGAATGATGCTCTTCTGGATCTGGTAATCTCAAACCATGCAGAGCTCATTACGAATGTCCATATAAAAGAACATCTGGGTAGCAGTGACCATAACATGATTTCATTTATTGTTAGCTGTAAACAACAAGCACATATGGGAAAAATAAAAAAGCTAAATTTTAAGAACTAATTTTCCAAGGCTGAGAGCTGCTCTCCAAGACGTAGACTGGGAGGGAATATTGGCATTAATGAACACAACACAGAAATGGGAGTTCTTCAAAAAGGCTGTATGTGAACACACTGCAAAATATATTCCCATGGGCAACAAGTTTAAAAGGCTAAAACTCAAACCTATGTGGCTTATGGCCAAAGTTAAAAAAGCGATAGATAATAAGAAAAGAGCTTTTATTAAATATAAAAATGAAGGAACACTATCATAGTTAAACATTACAAAGAAGATAACAGAATATGCAAAAAGGAAATAAAGGCTGCAAAAATTGAAAACGAACGACAGATTGCAAAAGATAGCAGGATAAACCCCCAAAAATTCTTCAAATATATTAATAGTAAAAAGGTCCGGTCCCAGCATGTAGGCCCTTTACAAAATAATCTAGAGTGGGTGACTGGGGACAAAGAGAAGGCAAATGTATTAAATACCTTCTTCAGCTCTGTGTATACAAAGGAGCATGGGGGAGCTCTTGTTCATAATGGGCATGGTATTGACACAGCTCCAGATGATCCACATTGGCTCACAATTGATATGATCCAGAAATATTTAGACAGAATAAAGCACCTGGACCGGATGGCATACACACACGGGTCCTTAAAGAATTGAACTCTGTCATTTCAAAGCCATTGTTTCTAATTTTTAGGGACCCTACAATGACTGGCACAGTACCACTGGATTGGTGTAAGGCCAATGTGGTGCCTATATTTAAAAAGGGGTCAAAATCTTTACCAAGTAATTGTAGACCTGTTAGTTTAACTTCTATAATTGGGAAGATACTGGAGAGTTTAATAAAAGACCGCATAGATGAGTTCTTACTTGGAAAAAATATTTTAAGCAACAGACAGCATGGATTAGTGAAAGCAGAAGTTGTCAAACAAATCTGATTTCTTTTTATGAGGAGGTGAGCAAAACCTTTGACAGAGAGGTGGCGGTGGACGTGGAATACTTGGATTTTGCAAAAGCGTATGACACAGTTCCCCACACACAGCTAATGTGTAAGGTAAAGTCTACGGGCTTGGAAAAATCAGTATGTAAATGGATAGAAAACTGGCTAAAAGATCGTATTCAAAAAGTAGTGGTTAATGATTCATACTCTGAATGGTCTAGGTGTCAGGAATAGATTCAGCACTGGTGGTGGGACTCTCCTGCCGTGTGGGCTGCAGTACCAGAGCTGACCAGCGGGTGCTCTCAGCACTGGTGGTGGGACTCTCCTGCCGTGTGGGCTGCAGTACCAGAGCTGACCAGCGGGTGCTCTCAGCACTGGTGGTGGGACTCTCCTGCCGTGTGGGCTGCAGTACCAGAGCTGACCAGCGGGTGCTCTTAGCAGCCAGAAGCTCACAATCAGCCAAACCTGGGGCTGATTACAGAAAGGTGTATATAAGGCATGACCAGGCCTGTGCTCTGTGCCTTGGTGTATGTCTCCCCATGAGCCCCTGTATCCTGTTCCTAGTTCCTGTGAGAAGATACCTTGTTGCCGACCCTGCCTGATTCTGATTCCTGTTGACCGTCTCCTGTTCTGACTACTGGCTCATCCCTGACCATCCTTCTGCCTGATCCTCTGTACTGCGCTGTCCGTGAGTTACTGAACCCGGCTTGTGACCTTGACCATTCTCTGCCTGCTCCTTTGATACCTTGCTGCCCGCACGTTGCTGACTTGGCCCGTCTGACCACGCTCACTACTCTGCCATCCATCCATCCTGCACGGATCCAGCTGTACCTGCACATACTTCTGGCGGATCCCTCTATCACTAGCAGGTGTACTCAGGGGCCGCGACCTGGTTCCTGTCTGCTCCAAGTCCATCCCCACCATCAGGGGCCCTGGTGAATAGCAGACTGGGACTTAGACTCCGCGCCCTGGGGAATCCTGTCCTGAGGACCGCTAGAGGTACCACCAGGCAGTCATTACAGAACCCTACGGCCGGCCTGACCATTCCACCTCTCCAGCCCTGACTACGCCTGTGTTCCTGCACCTCCTAAGATTAGTGGAAGGTTGGTTTGCGCACTGTGCGTTTATATTTATATATATATCTGGGTGGCTAATAATAACCTGTATTATACTATACCTGAAACCTGTGTTTCCCTGTGTCAGTCCACACCTTTCTGGTCATTCCTTGATTCCTGACATCACACCAAGGCCTTTCCTGACCAGAAGTGGCTGCACAGGGAAGCCATCTTGACTTGTCGTGAAGGATGCATCCTGATGAGGTTGTATATTTGTCTATGCTAGTCTTTGATGACAGGGAATATGCCTATAAGACTCTGCGGGAGTATACCCGGGATCAGCTGCTAGAGTGCATACGGGTCGCTCATTCCCTAGTAGGTCAGGACCTAGAGCTCTCTGAGGTGCAGCCATTGATTCAGGCTTGTATTGAGTTGGCTTCATCTAGTACCCCTGAAAGCAGGGATGAATTTCTTCCTCCATTCAGGGCGAGTCAAATAATATCACTGGTATGGTTGTTGGAGGATGATCCGGATTGCTTCTTGGAGCATTATTCAGCATATTCACCACAGGTGCTAAAGAAGTGTATAAACGCAGTGCAAACTTTGATCAGACAGGCCTTGTGTAAGCTGAGCGTTGTCCAACCCTTACTGCAGACATGGACAGACTTGTTACACCCAGCCTCAGTCAGCTTGCAACGAACCAGTCCTGTTTCTCATCATTCCTCTGCTCAAAGCTCTTTTCCTGCATTCCCGACAGCACCCCCAGTGACAGCCTCCCCAGTGACAGCCCAGTATACCCAGCAATCTGCCACATGTCGGTACCCTGCTCCCACTCACTGTACCATCCTGCCAGTTGACTCTGTGCCAGTTGACTCGGTGCCCGCTGTCGTACCAGTTGACTTGGTGCCCGCTGTCGAGCCAGATGACTTGATGCCTGATGATTCGGTGCCAGTTGACTTGGTGCCCGCTGTCGTACCAGTTGACTCGGTGCCAGTTGACTCAGTGCCCGCTGTTGAGCCAGATGACTTGATGCCTGATGACTCGGTGCCCGTTGTCGTACCAGTTGACTTGGTGCCAGTTGACTCGGTACCCGCTGTCGAGCCAGTTGACTTGGTGCCTGATGATTCGGTGCCAGTTGACTTGGTGCCTGCTGTCGTACAGGTTGACTTGGTGCCAGTTGACTCAGTGCCCGCTGTTGAGCTGGATGACTTGATGCCGGTTGACTCGGTGCCTGCTGTCGTGCCAGTTGACTCTGTGCCAGTTGACTCGGTGCCCGCTGTCGTACCAGTTGACTCGGTGCCCGCTGTCGAGCCAGATGACTTGATGCCTGATGATTCGGTGCCAGTTGACTTGGTGCCCGCTGTCGTACCAGTTGACTCGGTGCCAGTTGACTCAGTGCCCGCTGTTGAGCCGGATGACTTGATGCTTGATGACTCAGTGCCCGCTGTTGAGCCGGATGACTTGATGCTTGATGACTCGGTGCCCGCTGTCATACCAGTTGACTCGGTGCCAGTTGACTCGGTGCCCGCTGTCATACCAGTTGACTCGGTGCCAGTTGACTCGGTGCCCGCTGTCGTACCAGTTGACTCGGTGCCAGTTGACTCGGTGCCCGCTGTCGTGCCAATTGACTCAATGCCCGCTGTCGTACCAGTTGACTCGGTGCCAGTTGACTCGGTGCCCGCTGTCGAGCCAGATGACTTGATGCCTGATGATTCCGTGCCAGTTGACTTGATGCCCGCTGTCGTACCAGTTGACTCGGTGCCAGTTGACGCAGTGCCCGCTGTTGAGCCGGATGACTTGATGCTTGATGACTCGGTGCCCGCTGTCGAGCCAGATGACTCGATGCCAGTTGACTCAGTGCCCGCTGTCGTGCCAGTTAATTTGGTGCCTGCTGTCGAGCTTGGTGACCCGGTACCCGCGGTTCTGCTAGAAGGCTTGGTGCCCGCTGACGTGCCCGGTGACTCTGTGCCCGCTGTCGTGCCAGATGACTCGGTGCCCGCTGACGTGCCTCTGCCCGCTACACAGCCCGACATGCCAGCCCCTGACGTCCAGTTAAACTGGCCGATAACTGATACCCAGCCTGCTCCTGGAAATCCTGTGCCCAGTGATCTGCCTTCCTTGATTCTCCTACACAAAGAGAAGTCTACCAGCAGGAAACCAAGCCAGCCGGTTTACTCCGGCAGTAGGATATTCAGCCAGTTACCGGACCCGGGCGGTGGAACATTTCGCCCACTAAGGACTGTTTGGAGCGTCCTGAGGCCGCTCCTTGAGGGGGGGGTTCTGTCAGGAATGGATTCAGCACTGGTGGTGGGACTCTCCTGCCGTGTGGGCTGCAGTACCAGAGCTGACCAGCGGGTGCTCTCAGCACTGGTGGTGGGACTCTCCTGCCGTGTGGGCTGCAGTACCAGAGCTGACCAGCGGGTGCTCTCAGCACTGGTGGTGGGACTCTCCTGCCGTGTGGGCTGCAGTACCAGAGCTGACCAGCGGGTGCTCTTAGCAGCCAGAAGCTCACAATCAGCCAAACCTGGGGCTGATTACAGAAAGGTGTATATAAGGCATGACCAGGCCTGTGCTCTGTGCCTTGGTGTATGTCTCCCCATGAGCCCCTGTATCCTGTTCCTAGTTCCTGTGAGAAGATACCTTGTTGCCGACCCTGCCTGATTCTGATTCCTGTTGACCGTCTCCTGTTCTGACTACTGGCTCATCCCTGACCATCCTTCTGCCTGATCCTCTGTACTGCGCTGTCCGTGAGTTACTGAACCCGGCTTGTGACCTTGACCATTCTCTGCCTGCTCCTTTGATACCTTGCTGCCCGCACGTTGCTGACTTGGCCCGTCTGACCACGCTCACTACTCTGCCATCCATCCATCCTGCACGGATCCAGCTGTACCTGCACATACTTCTGGCGGATCCCTCTATCACTAGCAGGTGTACTCAGGGGCCGCGACCTGGTTCCTGTCTGCTCCAAGTCCATCCCCACCATCAGGGGCCCTGGTGAATAGCAGACTGGGACTTAGACTCCGCGCCCTGGGGAATCCTGTCCTGAGGACCGCTAGAGGTACCACCAGGCAGTCATTACAGAACCCTACGGCCGGCCTGACCATTCCACCTCTCCAGCCCTGACTACGCCTGTGTTCCTGCACCTCCTAAGATTAGTGGAAGGTTGGTTTGCGCACTGTGCGTTTATATTTATATATATATCTGGGTGGCTAATAATAACCTGTATTATACTATACCTGAAACCTGTGTTTCCCTGTGTCAGTCCACACCTTTCTGGTCATTCCTTGATTCCTGACACTAGGGTTGTCAGCGGTGTACCCCAAGGTTCAGTGTTGGGACCCTTACTTTTTAATATACTTATAAACGATATCGGGTCTGGGATTAAAAATACCATTTCAGTCTTTGCAGATGACACCAAGCTGTGCAGTAGAATAACGTCCTTACAGGATGTCTCCAACGTACAAGCCGACCTCAATGCACTGTTAATTGGGCAACAAGGTGTCAAATTAGGTTTAATGTTGATAAATGTAAGGTTATGCACTTGGGGGCTAAGAATATGCATGCATCATACATACTAGGGGGGGTACAACTGGGGGAATCCGTGATGGAGAAGGATCTGAGAGTTCCTGTAGATCACAAGTTAATAATGGCATGCAATGCCAAGCTGCAATTTGTAAAGCAAGCAAAATCCTTTCTTGTATTAAAAGAGGTATAGACTCCAGAGAGAGAGATATTATTTTACCCCTGTACAAATCATTAGTAATACCTCATCTGGAAAATACAGTTCAATTTTGGGCACCAATTCACAAAAAGAACATTGGGGAACTGAAGAAAATACAGAGAAGGGCAACCAAACTGATACGAGGCATGGAGGAGATCAGCTATGATGAAAGATTAGAGGAACTGAATTTATTCTCTCTTGAGAAGAGGAGATTAAGGGGGGATATGATCAACATGTATAAATACATCAGTGGTTCATATAGTGAACTCGGTGTAGAGCTATTCACCCTGAGGTCATTACAGAGGACAAGGGGGCACACTTTACGTCTGGAGGAAAAGAAATGTAATCTCCAAACATGGAAAGGTTTCTTCACAGTAAGAGCTGTGAAAACGTGAACTAGACTCCCTCAAGAGTTGGTTCTGGCCAGCTCAGTGGATTGTGTTAAAAAATACCCGGATTCTTTCTTGGGTGCACAGAATATAACTGGTTACTAACATTTATACGTAAAGTTGATCCAGGGAATATCCAATTGCCTCTCGGGGGATCAGGAAAGAATTTTTTCCCCTGTAGGAGCAAATTGGATCATGCTTTGCTGGGGTTTTTCTGCCTTCCTCTGGATCAACTGTGCGTATAGGATTATAACTTTTTTTTTTTTTAATATGGTTAAACTGGATGGACTTTTGTCTTTTTTCAGCAAGACTAACTATGTACCTTTAGGGCTTTCAGAATGGCATATTGCAGGGCCAAGAACATAGAGATACAGGATGTTAGATGAACACTTCCATCCATACACAGTTCCTGAATACATTTTAGAAGATAAGTTTCAGAATGCTAAAAAATGTGAAGCCTCTAGGGCAGTTTCTCAACCAAGGTTCCATGGAACTCTGGAGTTCCTCCAGAGGTTGCTTGGGGTTCCTTGAGTGCTGAGTAATTTCTGCTTCTCAGATAAGTTCCAGCTGACTGATCCATTTAGCTCTCTATAAGGGGGTAATTCTTCCTGAGTGTAAGGAGCATTCTTCCCACTGACTATCATACTAATGTATGACTAGTTGTTGATATAGTAATTTTTAGCAGGTGTTACCTGAGACTGGAAAGTTATTTGGTTCCTCTGTGATGAAAATATTGAAAAAGGCTGCTCTAGGGAGATTACAATGGATTGCATTTTAAATTGGATCAACTGTGTGTGTTAGTATCTTGACTGCTTCTGCCTACCACCTTGATGCCACGCCACTGCCTGTTTTAAAATATTTGTGATTCTCAAAGTGGGTGAACACATGGCATTCACCCTGGCCTCCCACAATGTAATGAGATGTCATGTGGGGCCGGGTATTTGTACCAACAATAATGGGATTTTTCCAGCAATATTTTATGCTTCTACACTGTAGTTAACTGTTTTAGTCACACAAGTCATTGTGAGTTGCAGTGAAAGATTAACAGTGACTAAAGAACAAAATCAATTTCAACACCGTCTGCTTGTAGTTTGACATTAGGTTACAAGTGCTTTCTTTTCAGCAGTGCATTGGTATGTGTAAAGATACAGCATTTGTTCTAAAAGCAAATCATTTTTGTTGGTGCTGTTCTGTGTCTGAACTTTGTAGATAATTTAATATAGCCATGTCCAAGATGAGTACAGTCTTCCAATGTACCAATAATGAGCATACTAACAAATATAGTAGAAACATGTTACTTTATGTTATTAGTGAAATTCTGTTGATTCAAGCTCCCTTTACTTGAGCACAGATTCCTTTTAAAGCATAGCTAAACACAAACAAAAATGTAATATACACTGCTCAGAAAAATTAAAGGTACACTTTGAAAACACATCAGATCTCAATGGGGAAAAATATCATGCTGGATATCTATACTGATATGGACTGGGTAATGTGTTAGGAACTTAAGGATGCCCCATCATTTGATGGAAATGAAAATTATCAACCTATAGAGAACTGAATTCAAAGACATCCCGAAAATCAAAGTGAAAAAATGATGCAGCAGGCTAGTCTATTTTTCTGAAATTTCACTGCAGCAACTCAAAGTGGTACTCAGTAGTTTGTATGGCCCCCACATGCTTGTATGCATGCCTGACAATGTCTTGGCATGCTCCAAATGAGGCAACGGCTGGTGTCCTGGGGTATTTCCTCCCAGATCTGGACCAGGGCATCACTGAGCTCCTGGACAGTCTGAGGTGCAACCTGGTGGCATCGGATGGACCAAAACATGATATATCAGAGGTGTTCTATTGAATTTAGGTCAGGCGAGCAGGGAGGCCATTCAGTGATATCAATTCCTTCATCCTCCAGGAACTGCCTGCATACTCTTGTCACATGAGACCGGGCATTGTCATGCACCAGGAGGAACCCAGGACCCATTGCAGCAGTTTAGGGTCTGACAATAGGTCCAAGGATTTCATCCCGATACCTAATGGCAGTCAGGGTGCCAGTGTCTAGCCTGTAGACGTCTGTGTGTCCCTCCATGTATATGCCTCTCCAGACCATCACTGACCCACCCCCAAAACGGTTATGCTGAATGATGTTACAGGCACCATAGCATTCTCCACGGCTTCTCCAGACCTTTTCACATCTGTCACATGTGCTTAGGGTGAACCTGCTTTCATCTGGCAGATCTGCCAACTCTGGTGTTCAGTGGCAAATGCCAATCGAGCTCTATGGTGCCGGGCAGTGAGAACAGGGTCCACTAGAGGATGTCGGGCCCTCAGGCCACCCTCATGAAGTCTGTTTCTGATTGTTTGGTTAGAGACATTCACCAGTGGCCTGCTGGAAGTCATTTTGTAGGGCTCTGGCAGTGTTCATCTGGTTCCTCCTTGCACAAAGGAGCAGATACCAGTCCTGCTGATTGGTTAAGGACCTTCTACGGCAGCTCTCTTAGAGTAACTGCCTGTCTCCTGGAATCTCCTCCATGATCTTGAGACTGTCCTGGGACAACACGTATTGATGTGCCATCGTGAAAAAGTTGGACTGTCTGTGCAACCTCTGTAGGGTCCAGGTATCGCCTCATGCTACCAGTAGTGACATTGACCCTAGCCAAATGCAAAACTAGTGAAAAACAGTCAGAAAAGATGTGTAGGGAAAAAAATGTTAGTGGCCTTCACCTGTAAAACCATTCCCGTTTTGGGGGTCATCCTATTACTGCCCATCTAGCTCACCTGTTGTTGATTTCATTAACACCAAAGCAGCTGAAACTGCTTAACAACTCCCTCTGATACTTAACTGACCAGATCGATATCCCAGGAGTTTAATTGACTTGATGCTATACTCTGATTAAAAAATGTTCCTTTTATTTTTTTGAGCAGTGTATATTGCAGTCCTGGGATGGTGGTGGCTGTATTGCAAATCTTTTTTTTTCACCTTTAAGGGCTGAGCTGTTAGCCTGAATTCACACAGTGTAAGTATTTAAAATTTTTTGTGCATTTTAAGACTGAAGCATTCTAGCAAATAGAAAGCGGCTTACTAGTTAGGCACAAAACTGCGTGAAATATGTGTGTTACTCAAGATTTTCAGGTGAAGTATATTGGGACCAAAAATGTGTGATCATTCTCCAAAGAAGCTCCTCTACCTTTTCTGAACATTAAGCAACAGCACATCGCCCAGATGTGATCCTGCACAATATACTGTAGTAACATGGAAATATGGTGTTAAGCATTAACACGCTTCTGGAAAAGTGGTTCAAATCGCTCCGATGTGAATGAGGGCTGAATTGTGTTTTACTCAATTATTGTTCCACTTTCAATAATGTTGACATTTTGCAAATAAGATATTTGCCAACAGGTGATGAGTCTCTTGCTATCAAATGATAGAAAATTTAATGTATATTTGTGTGCTAAGGCTAAGGTAAATGTAGGATTTTCAAATGCTTAGTAGCATTAGGTTACCTTTTTATTTGCAAAATTGCTCAGGTAATTATCAGCAAAAGGTTAATTTTATACTAGATACTGTAACTATTTGTATCCTATGTACCTTAGGCAGGAAATAGGTTGTTGCAGCCATACATTAGAATGCTCTTCGATTGTAATTGACAGATGATACTTCTTTCTGTATATATCTTCTATCTTCCTCTCTAACCTAAGGGTTTGAATATGATAATGTTGGGTACCTTGTTAAAGTGTCTTCTTTATGGAAATAAGGGTAGGTCTTATTGGAAGAGATTTACTAAAACTGGTGCACTCAAAATGTGGTGCAGCTGTGCAAGGTAGCCAATCAGGTTCAATTAAGCTTTGACAATAAAACTTGAAAGCTGATTAGTTTCTTTCCAGAGCTGCACCAGATTTTGCACCATGAAGTTTTAGTAAATAATCCCTATTGCATACCTGTATATTTTCCATAATATACTTTCTTTCTCATTCATTTAGGGACTCTGGATTCAGACAGTTGAATTATACTTTGGTCAATAGGAGAATGTGGACAATGGCAAACAAAAAACAATGACCAACCTTGTATAACCACGCCCAGTCATGCATTTCTTTGCTAGTGTCTTAGGAGAATTAATGATTTTTTTTTATACTGAAATTGTGTTGTATCAGTTGCATGCTTTACAGGCTTGCCCACAGGTTACACAGGATGCTGTAGTGAATTGGTTAATGGCATCATCATACTCTGTGCTCTTTTCCTGCCATTCAGCATTAGTTATCATCTTCCTACCGCTGTGCCTTCTTGTAAGAGACATGCGCTTTCACCTCGTTTAGTCCTTGCTGCCACAAACAGTAACCTGGTCACTTCTGACCATTTGAGCTTCTTCTGCTTCCAGAAGTGAGTTCATGAGTGCTTAAGGTTTTACCTTGTTATAGAGCTAACCTGTCCAAGCTTGAGGTGCAACATCTCATATCCTAAACACTAGGGGAGCAGTGCTGTTGTGTCGAGTCCAGCAAACGATCTGTTAATAGCTCCTCAACAACCAGCAGTAATCTCTCTCCAAATCCTGACACAAAGCCTTGAACATTGTTTCATGTTTGGGTCCTTACAGTCCACCTTAGCTCCAGCAAGTGTGGCTCCGCACTGGAGAATTTTACCAATGCATAATTTGTTTAGGCCAAAAGGCAACTTTTATACTGACTCTGACCACAGAGGTCATAAGCAAACTTTACTCAAAAAGTCAACTCTTATTGATGCAGTGTATACCAGCGTAACATGGTATGCACCAATTTTCTGTAGTGATGCTACCAGTCTAGAAACCCTCAGGCTACTAAAACCTTTCCCATGCACATGCTATTCCCAGGTGACTGGGAAACTCCTTAAAAACTTCTTACACCAACCAAACATTTGCAGACCAATACCCATTTGAGCAGACAGTTTTTAAGAAGTGGGTTGTTCCTGCAATTGATCCAGAATTATCCCATCTTAATAAAGCATTGAAGGTTACTTTAGAGAATGTGCCAGTATATACAGATTTCATAGAAACAGTCTCCAAATTTTTGAAAGAGCAAAAGATCCGCTCCAGGTGAGTGCCGAATCTGCATAACCCCTCCACAGACACACAGGTGCAATGGAAAAACAGAATGGTTGGCACAAACAGCAATGTGGTGGATGAAATCCTTTATTGGAATCCTTTACATGCAAAATGATAAGAACATGACAGCTCCAAGACAGGACAGAGGAGCAGTAGACGCGTTTCACATGAACACATGTTTAGTCATTACGATGATGATTAATGACTAAGCACGTGTTCGTGTGAAATGTGTCTACTGCTCCTCTGTCCTGTCTTGGAGTTGTCATGTTCTTATCATATTGCATGTAAAGGATTGCAATAAAGGATTTCATCCACCACATTGCTGTTTGTGCCAACCATTCTGTTTTTCCATTGCACCTGCGTGTCTGTGGAGGGGTTGTGCGGCCAACCATTCTGTTTCTCCATTACTCTCCATACTCTTGTTGTCTTTGTCAGGTCCTGCATTGTAATCTACCATACCAATGATACTATTCTATCATGTATTAGGAGAATGGATTAAACTCATTAGGAGGGATCCAGCTTTCTTCCACACTGATAGTCTATTTGTGGAGTACTTAGAGTTCAAATAAACAGCCTTGTAATATTGTGTAAATGGGTTAGTGGATGTCTCCCTTTTTGTTTGCCATATGAGTCTCCTGTCAGTTAAAATGTGGAAAACGCCTTGATTAAAATATTGCAGAACACTCCCATCCAACCCCTAAGGCCAAGTTGTTTTGGCCTATAAGGCTAATCCCATGCCCAGAGCCCAGTTTCAGCCCAAGCCCTGGACCCCTAAATCCCCCAAACCCACAAACAAGACCTCTTTGGCATGACGGAATACCACCACTTTCCAAAGTGGGGGGATGTCTGTTACCCTTTGTGTTGTGCACACCTGGACAGACAG
This sequence comes from Staurois parvus, assembly GCF_062004578.1. Lineage (NCBI taxonomy): Eukaryota > Metazoa > Chordata > Amphibia > Anura > Ranidae > Staurois > Staurois parvus. The sequence continues at coordinate 2,910,175 of NW_028318415.1, forward strand.
AATCTCAGATGCCTGGGAGGTGGTTTCAGTGGGCTAAAAAGTAGAGGTTTGCTACTAACCCACTCTGCTTTTCATATCTTCGAATATTCCTGTGCCATTGCTCAGATAAACAGACGTCCATGTGATCCTTGAGGGTCTTCTATAGAAAGGGATTAGCGCTGCAGTTTCTGTTCAGAAAGGTTTCATGGGTTTAATCCAACCTATTCATAGTTCCAAAACCAGAAAGGGCAACTGTCCCATCTTATGTCTCAAGGTCTTGAATGTCTTCTTTGGATCCTAAAAATTCTGATTGCAATCCACAAGGTCTGTCATAGCCTTCCTTCATCAGGGAGACTTCCTGGCCATTTAAGAATGCAAACTTGCATGCCCCTTATTTCAGCATATCAGTGACCTACCATTCAGTCTGTTTTAGCCCCTGTGCTTGGGGTTCGTGGTAGCCTCTTTTGATGCATTCCCATCTGCCCTGTTTCACTACAGGCCCAAACGACATCTTGTGATTGTATAGCATGTGCATGGGAAATTGGTTCAGCCTCTGGACAAACTGTTTCATCTGACACCAAGGACCAGTTGTCTATAGCCTGGTGGCTCAGTAAGCCAGCTGTTGAGTTGGAAAATTCTTTCTTCTGATCTCTTGGAAGATCATCACAATGGACACCAGCTTGAAAGGCTGGGGATAAGTCATAGACATCTTGTCAGTGCCGAAGACTTGGACCCTCAAGGAAGCGAGTTTGGTTGTCTCTACTATGCAGAATATCTCAAAAGGAGGGTCTTCTTAACAGAATCCAGTTGGACAATGCCACAGCAGTGGTGTATATAAGCCATCAGGGAGGAACAAGGAGTCTTGTTGCAGCAGGAAAAGTAGAAAGGTTTCTGTCTTGGGCAGAACTTCACATTCTAGCCTTGTCCTTCTTTTTCACTTCAGGTATTGAAAAATTGACAGGCAGACTACCTCAGCCAACAGCTTTTGAACCTGTGTCAGAGGTTGGGGATGCCAAATGTGGACCTCCTGGCCACCAGATTCAGCATCAAACTAGACAAGTTTGTCTCCAGGTGCAGAGGTCCTCTGGTGGAAGCAGTGGATGCTCTGGTGGTTTCATGGGATCAGTACAATCTGATCTATGCCTTTCCCCCTGTGAAACTCTTTCCTTGTCTGTTCCATAAGATCAAGATGGAGGGCATTCCAGTGAATCTAATATCTTCACAATGGCCCAGGTGAAAGTGGTAATTGCACCTGCATTATGGTCGCTTATTGCAATGGCTGTTAAAGTCAAGGTCCTAAGGGACAGGGGCCTTCCTGACTTGGTGATCCCCACAATATTATAGAAGTTACACCAGGCTGGTCATTTTTTGGTTTGCCAGTGTCCAAATCCTCCTGTAGTTGGCAGTAAAACTGAGTTGTTTCTGAATCCTGTTTCCCTAATGAACTTTTAAGAAAAGGATTTTTCGTTGAGTACAAAAGTTAAATTTTTAAGAAGAATGTTTGTTTTTTCCTGTTAGACGGTTGCAAGATTTAGTTCAAAACTCAAGATCTTAGAACACCGCCAACAGAGAATCGCAGAGGTCAAGGCCAAATATGAGTGGCTTATGAAGGAATTGGAGACCACAAAACAATACCTGATGCTGGATCCAAATAAGTGGCTCAGTGAATGTAAGAACACTGTATTTTTATACAATTGTTTCTTTAGTTTCATTAATGATGACTCTAGCGGTATAGATAGATATGTATAGAGATCGTGAAAACAACATGATTGGCATTAGGAGCTCAAATAGTGCCTCCAGCTGAAGGAATTAAGAACAAAAAAAAAGGTAAAGCTTCCAGATTCCCAGGGAACTGCCAAGTACTTAATCCCACTCATTTATAACTATAGGCTGTATTTCTCATAATTCAACACAGAAACCTAATTTTACATGTACATTTTGTATGATATTTTGCTGTGGCACAAGTGGTAAAGTCTAGGTAATAAATATTAACCTTGCATTAGCCCAAACTATTTTTTTGTTTTGAATAGAGTCAGGAAAGAAAAAAAAACCCTGTAATTTTTTTTTGCTGTCTGTGTCCTGTTGAAGATATTTTTCTTCACTTTCTGTCCCAAAGATGCAACAGAAAGTAAGAGGAAATCTGTAAAGGTGAGATAAATTCCCCTCTTAGACAGTTGTCACCAGAACCAGTAGGAAGCTTTTACCTCACTTATTCTCTAGCCAGCAATCGTCACCAGACCACAAATAGAGAGTGTGAATCCCCCAAGTGGTGATACAGATCGTAAATTAAAACAGGGATTCTAATCCTTTTATTTTTCATATAAAACGTAAAAAAGTTTTGCCTATAGATACACTTTAAAATGATGCATTACATCTTTAGGTCACTCTGGTGATAAAATAAATACATATCTTTTTAGCCTTAAAGGAGAAGTATAGCTAAAGCTTTTAGTTTGTTCTGCACGCCTGTTACCCGTTTTCAGCCAACAGTGGGATAAAGCCCGCTGTCAGCTGATGTCACAGACCCAGTCCAGGCTGGGGAAAGATCTACCCAGAAATGTGGACTAGAACCTGGATCAGTCTACCGGTGATCCGCTGAGAGCCTAAGCCAGCCCCTCCTGCCGTCTCCACAGCCCAGCACTCCAGTGAGCACTGGGGTGGAGAGAGGGCAGAGCAGAGAGCCGTGACTGTCAATCACAGCTCTCTGTTCAGAACAGAGTGGGAGAACTGAGTGATTAGCATTGTTTGATCACTCAGTTCTCACTGCAGAGCTGGTGGAGCACAAATGCAGCATCGGTTCAATGCTGCATCCACCTAGGTGAGTGTAATTTTTTTTTTTTTGTTACAAGTTCACACTTCTCTTTTAATCATTCAAACTGGCATATACTGTAATAATGTGGAGGACTAAAAATGTATTCTTAAATGTAGATACCTTCATGTGGGTACATCAGCACTGTACAATTCTGAGTAAGTATTCTCAGACTGCTGATCACTCTGGACTTAGCCATTCTAGTATGAAACTTGTGTTTTTGTTTTTTGTTTCAAAAATTGACTAATAATAAGTGTCCTCTATTAAATATCCTTTTAGAACTAAACAAATCAAAACACATTTGTTGTTTTTTAACACATACTTTTTTTTTGTTCAGTTGATTTGGAACAGACCTATGAAGTGGATTCCATAGAATATTTAGAGGCACTGGAATGTGTGACAGAACGTTTGGAAAACAGAGTCAACTTCTGCAAGGCTCATCTCATGATGATCACCTGTTTTGATATTACTTCAAGACGCCGGTAAAACTGGATAGTAGAACTGAAGATAAAAAATAAATGCAATTAAAAAACTTGTCCCATAAATATTTTCACCCTTCCAAAATGCCCAAAGACTTTGGAATACAAGACTTCAGGTGGACAATGTCATGTTGAAATTTGACGGAGAATGTGTAAAGAGGGGTCAAAAGAGTTTTTGGTGAAACTGAGCACATTCGCAAATGTTTTTTAAATAAAAATGTTAAGGACAAGTAGAACATTGAAGAGAGCACTTTGAGAAACTTTAAAGGTTAATTTTGTATATAAGGACTGGTAGAAGAACTGAACTTTTCCTCTGAGCAGTGGAGTATGAAGAAAGAGGAACCGTCAGAAGTACTGTACAAAGGAGAAGAATCCAGTGAGACTAAGTGCCTTTTAAATCTTTAATATCCAAACATTTATGTTCATATTTTCTTGTGTACAGATGGTGCTAGTCACAGAAAAGAAAAAAAAATCTGAAAAACACATTTTTTAGGTGTATTTGCAGCTTGTCCCCCCCCATTGTGTATTATCTTAACTCTGACTTGCTGTTTTAAGTACTTGTGTTTGTTGCAATGTTTTCTGATCAGTATAGCTTATGACTATGCGTGAACTGTCTGTTAAACATGTGGACTCTCAATGCAAAGGATTCACATGGTCAATACCTGGTAAAGATTTGTGTCACAGTTACGGATGATATACAGCTTGTATATGCATGTTTAGGTATACAGTATTAAATGTATGATGGGCACAGCTCTATACAGTATTAAAGAAAAGAAAAGTTTGTCAGGCTTGTTTTTCTTTATTCATTTATTATTAACTGTATCTAATTGCAGAATTTAAATCTTATAGAATTCAGAGGCACGATAATAATGATTACAGCCTAATTTAATTAAACAGGATACATATGCATAGTTAGATTTTGAATTAAAAGAATATATCATTAAAGTACCTCAGTTACAAAAAAATAAAAGCTTTCTTTGATTTTGAGAACAGGGCCTTACCTTAGCCCTTGCTGTATTTCCTAGAAAGCTTCATCATTAGCTGGTATGTAGATTTAGGACAGAGAAGCCAGTAAGACATAGAAAGGAGATTACCAGCTGACCTCATTAGCACACACATCCTACACTGACCTCTTTTTCTTGGCTACTCCCACATTCCCTCAGATGGTTTCAGGCCACATGCTAAACTCCCTGGGGCCCACGAGACACTCCTGATGTAGTGCAAGGGCCTGCTTGATTGGATACAGAGCGATTGTATAGATGGTGTGTTCTCCTATTATATAGTTTTGGTAATCTAAAAGAGATCATACAGCAATTGTACAATCAGATGGTATAGTGTATGGCCACCTTTATACACCGAAAATTACCTAATTGCACTTTCCGTAACATTAATTGTTAACAGCACACCAAACACAGAAGCAAGCACACATTTTGGCACATGAAAAAATGAGTGACAAATGCAGCAAAACACACAGTAAAAAATGTGCAACTCGCACCACACCAAAATGTCCCATGAGCTACTTTGCAACGTGTAGGGCAGCCCATTGAAATCAACGAGCTGCCTTATGCGCTTCACTGGAAAAACGAGCCAAAAAAACTACTACTCTAGGTGTGAATGGAGCCTGAAAGTGAAATTGGTTTGTTTACACAAGAACAATGAGGCTCCGTTCACATCTGTGTGTTTCCAAACGCATAGAAAACTGCACAGAAAATGCATGCTTTGCCATGCGTTTCAGAAACACGCTGCAAATGTACATTGTGTTTGTGTTGTCATTACATGTTATAGGCACCCCAAGTGTGGCAAATGCACCAAAAACTGCAGTAATGCGCCATGCTCCACTGCAAAAAGTTCTGAACTTCCCTGGGGTGATTGTTGTGCATAGGGCAGCACATTCAGGTGAATAGGCTGTTCTATGCATGACGAGTGAAAATGCTCCAAAACACCCAAAACAAACACATGTGGAAATGAGAGTTTTCGCTATGTGGAGAGGTGAAAGGCACCTGACAACTGAGTGTCTCCATTCACTCCCTTCTATGTACTTGTATAAAAATGGAAATACACTATGCAATCTGATTGTACAGCTTCCTTTAGATTTACCATAACTGTGGATTAGGAGGACACACCTGAACAATATATTCAATTTGTATCAAATTAAGACAGGCCCTTGTACTACATAGCTGATGGGAGCTCAGAAGGAGATTGTACAATTAGACTGTAAAAGAAAGTGGGTGGAAGATAGTATTGTAATGAGGGAGGTGTGGTCCAGAGTAGGGAACACACTCTAGCACATCCTCTTCTGTGATGCAACAAGGAAGTTAAGGCTTCTGGGGCCTACAGGAAGTGGATGCTGAGAGATTATCTCTCCACTCCTCCCATGACATCCTGCTCTCTAGCTCCCTTGTCTCCTCCTCCCATGCTCATCTCCGGGACTTCTCCAGAGCCTCCCCCATCCTCTGGAACTCTCCATCCCAATCTATCTATCGCCTACTCTGCCCCTGTTAGGCGATCTCTGAAAACCTCTTTCTTCAGGGAAGCCTATTGTACCTTCAGCTGATAACCGAATTTTCTATTTCTCCTATCAGTTCATCCCCAAAGTTATTACCTTTTGTTCCACCAGCCCCTTCCTCTTAGATTGTAATCTCCAAGGAGCAGGGCCCTCATAATCCTTTTGTATTCAACTGTATTGTTGCTGAATTGTCTGAATTGTCTCCCTTTATATTGTAAAGCACTGAGCAAACTGTTGGCGCTATATAAATCCTGTATAATAATAATAATCTCCAGGAAGCAATGGAATCTGAAAATCAGTTCAAAAATTCAAATAAACTGACCAGATTTCAAACCTCCTGTGGATAGGGTAAGTGAGAGAAAAGCATATTGAAATGGCTGGGCTAGAAATGGCATTGGAAAACACTTCTATTTCTTATGGAAAGTCAAATTCTGTCCGAAAAGGTGAACTTATCCTTTAAAGCAAAACTAAAGACATTTTTATGCAAACACTAAAACTGCAAGTTAGAAATAGTGCATGCATAATATCTCATCTGTATTAGCTTTTGCTTTGTTCATATTTTATATTATCCATATGTCAGATTCTATTCCATTTACTTTGTCAGCATTAGTGGGAGGAGAAAACGATGTTACTGTCCGAGGGAAGTGATGTAGTTGACCTTTCACAAGACGTTCTCGGTAGGAAATACTTTTATTCTTTGCCAAGAAACATATTCTCTGCAATGATATACTGCCTCTCCTGCAACTATAGAAGTATAATAACATATTCGGAGAAAGATCTGGAAAGCCTATGACCTCGAAGCTTTGTAACCTGCTGATATTAAGCCAAGAGGTCATGGGGAATCCATGACTTGTCTCTGTTGAGAAAGCCATAAGCTATATAGTTTTGGAAGTATACTAGTATGCACTATTGTAACCTTGAAATCTCAGAATGCATTACAAAAGAAAAACTTTGTTTCTGCTTTAACCCCTGGACGCCGACGTAACACAAATATGCGGCCTCACAGAACTGGGCTTTTTTCTATGGGGCCGCATATTTGCATACCTGTCTCTCTGCTGGGAGTGCGCCGTATGGCGTGCTCCCAGCACAAAGACCGCGGTGTAACCGAGAGCACCAGGTCCAATTCTAACAATCGGGACCGATTCTGGGTGACATGATCGCTGTGATAGCCTCTGATTGGATATCACAGTGATCAGTCACTGTACAGCCTGGCCCCCTTGGTTTTTTTTTTCTCTATGAATGGAGGACAGAGATACATTTTATCTCTCTAACTCCTGGCATAGAGGGGAAAAAAAAGAGATAAATAAATATTAAAAAATATCTAGATCAAGGTTTAATCTAGTTCAGTGCTAGGGTAATTGTTTGGGTCAAGGTCAGGGTCAAAGGTCAGGATTTAAAAAAAAAATTGGTGTCAGTCTGTTTTAGGTAAAACAAAAACAAAATGTGCACTATTGTTTCTGGGCTGTACTCTGGGTACAAACAACAAATAACATACACATATATGGTATCGCTGCGATTGTCAAGAGCTGGAGAATTTATTTTGGCTTGTTCTTTGGTGGTAGGTTATGGTAGTAACAAGAAACGCACAGCTAAATAAAAAAAATATTTTGTTTTACTATATTGGTCCAATTTTCCTTTGATAATAAAACAAAATCAGGAGATATCCATTACTATTTACCACCAAATGAAAGTCCAATTTGTCCTGAAAAAAACAAGGTATAACTCACCTGGATGTACAAAGTAGTTGTGATAATATGTACGGTTTTACTAACACATGTCAACATTACAAAATTGTGCTTAGGCATTTAGATTTGTTTTAACATTAGGCATGAAGGCGTTAAACATGTGAGTGAATACACTGTCAGGAACTATGGTAGGAAAAATTTCCTGTTGAAATGATTTAAAATGGAAGACATTAACAGGTGATTCAGCCAAACAGACCCATCAATGAATGAGATATTATTTTTGAGTAGGCTGAACTTTTTTAGGGAAACAATAATGTTTTTGGGCTCATTTAATTTCAGTTGTTCAAAGTTGATGAGTTTTTAAACATTTAATACATGATAAAGGATTCTCTGAGCTCTATGCATTAGCAAATAAGACATCACAGCATAGACAGGCTGGTCTGATTGGAATCTTAGACTGAAACTTCAGATAAGGGACCACTCACTACCATGAGTCACTTCTATGACTAAATTGAAATATTTGATATCTATCTGGAATATATTATTTTTTTTACAAGTGAAATGGTATAATAAGTGAGCGTTTTTCAAATAAAGCAGCTAGGCACACAGGATAACCAATAACAATCCTCACAAAGACATATGAAAAAAATTGCAGCACTAAAATACAAATAAAACATCAACAGTAGATATATTAATAAAAAAAAATTATAATAGTACCAATGGAGGTAAAATAAAGTGAGAAATGCACACTAACCAGATGTGCACATTAAATGTGCAGTGTAGATATCCTACAGTTCAGCAAGTGGTCATCTGGGTGGTAAAGATAGGTAGATTCCCTCAGGCAAAATGGATCCACAGATGGCACATAGATGGTTAAAAAGTTCCCTTTAAGGGTAAAACCAGGCACAGCTCCATCAAAGGGTAAGACTCCTTCACTGGGTAGAGCGGGTTAAGGTGTCTAAAAGAGAGATGCTCCCCGCAAGGGGTCGAGAAAAGAAGGTGCCCATAGTGATGTATTGTTTGATAAACAGCATTTATTAACAGCATGTGACAGTAGCAGAGGATGCATCCAATAAAAATTGAAGTGTACAAAGGACTAACCGTCCTGAAAGGAATAATGGCCACCGGAGCTCCACGATGCTCCGACGGCGTGACATCGCGGCGTGCGTAGGCTCCTCACGCGTTACGTGCCAAGCACATCCTCAGAGAAAGAACCATTAGGTGCCATGACGTGTAGGTAGAGATTAAATAGGCAAAATGGTGCATGCACAGTAGCTTGGCGCCATTTTGTCAGAGTCCAAATATTGCACGTCAGTTGTGTATTAGCAAGAGGACGGCAACAGAGTAATAAGTTAAAACAGGTGATTAAAAAAACAGTGCCTATTGACCAAGGAATCGTACAGTATACAATATTAATAAAGATGCAAATGGGCATATACGATTATAAAGGGAAAGTTAGATTATATATATAAATGTATGACAAGGTAACATTCAGTAATAATACAGCCAATAAGCTGGGTTAGTTATAAAAAACTTCAATAGGGCTGCTGCTTGTCGTTATATAGCAGTCAGTCAAAGACAGCGAATAGTTACAAAGTAAGTAAAAAATAATAAGACAAAAAGGATACACTGAAATATAATGTAGGGTAAACACCTAACAGTATAAATAAAATAAGTACAAAAAATGTCCATATTTAAAAGGAGACACCATCAACAAAATATCAAAGGGAATAAAAACGGGTGGTTTCAGCTCAAAGGCTGAATTGATCATATAACCATAAAAGGTTAATGCATCAGAAAAAAATAATGCAAATAGTAAGATCTAATAATAGAAAATTAAAAATACAAAATAAAAGAACAGCAGTCTGAAAGTAAATATATGATGACTAAAAGTAAAGCACGGGAAACTGTAGACTCTAGCTATTATCTACGAAGCAGTTAACGTCAAGTTCGACGTTGAGACCCCGGGGATATAAGGTTTCTAGCTGGCAGATATATTTAGTCTCCAGCTGTGATACAGCACGAGTCTTATATGTGCCTCTCCAGTGTGGAACAATGGTGTCAATCCCCGCGAACTTCAATAATGAAGGGTCTCTCTTATGATGGCGTCTAAAATGCAGTGAAAGGGAATGATCTTTAAAACCCTTTCTAATATTATTAACATGCTCCCTGAGTCGATCTCGCAATCTTCTTGTGGTACGGCCCACATATTGCTTGGAGCAAGTGCATTCCAGTAGGTAGACGACAAATCTACTATTGCAGCAGATAAATTTGTCTATGTCATATGTATTCTTGTTATGGTTGGAACAGAAAGTAGTAATTTTCTTTTTCCTAGTGCTATTCAGTGCTATACAGGCGATTAGAGATGAGCGAATTATTCAAAAATTTGATTCGGCTGATTCGCCGAATTTCAGGAAGAAATTCGATTCGATGCAAATTAATTCGCTACGAAGTTAACTTATAAAAAGGGTTTCTAGGCTTCAGAGAGCCTTTAAATTAGTGCAGAACACTGTACCTTTAATTTAAATGCCCTTGGAGATGAGGAAGGAGAAGGAGAAGGATGAGAAGAAGGAGAAGGATGAGGAGAAGGATGAGAAGAAGGAGAAGGATGAGGAGAAGGATGAGAAGAAGGAGAAGGATGAGAAGAAGGAGAAGGATGAGAAGAAGGATGAGAAGAAGGAGAAGGATGAGAAGAAGGACAGTTCTGTGACAGTTTCTGTCTATTTCTGACAGTTCTGTGACATTCACTCCATACAGCGGTTGAAACATTGTATCTATTTGTTTCCATAAATGGATCCATTTATGGAAACAAATAGATACAATGTTTCAACCGCTGTATGGAGTGAGTGTCCCAGAACTGTCAGAAATAGCCTATTTCTGACAGTTCTGGGACATTCACTCCATACAGCGGTTTCAACCGCTGTATGGAGTGAGTGTCCCAGAACTGTGTATCTGCAGAATAGAGGAGCTCTGCAGATACACTTTTTGCCGGCTTGGAATTATTCTTATTTTCATCCTACTTCTTCTTCTTCATCCTCATCCTCTTCTTCTTCTGAGGATGAGGATGAAGAAGAAGAAGAAGAGTAGGATGAAAATAAGATTAATTCCAAGCCGGCAAAAAGTGTATCTGCAGAGCTCCTCTAAGTGTATCTGCAGAATAGAGGAGCTCTGCAGATACACTTTTTGCCGGCTTGGAATTATTCTTATTTTCATCCTACTTCTTCTTCATCCTCTTCTTCTTCTGAGGATGAAGAAGAAGAAGTAGGATGAAAATAAGATTAATTCCAAGCCGGCAAAAAGTGTATCTGCAGAGCTCCTCTAAGTGTATCTGCAGAGCTCCTCTAAGTGTATCTGCAGAATAGAGGAGCTCTGCAGATACACTTTTTGCCGGCTTGGAATTATTCTTATTTTCATCCTACTTCTTCTTCTTCTTCTTCTTCATCCTCATCCTCTTCTTCTTCTGAGGATGAGGATGAAGAAGAAGAAGAAGTAGGATGAAAATAAGATTAATTCCAAGCCGGCAAAAAGTGTATCTGCAGAGCTCCTCTAAGTGTATCTGCAGAGCTCCTCTAAGTGTATCTGCAGAATAGAGGAGCTCTGCAGATACACTTTTTGCCGGCTTGGAATTATTCTTATTTTCATCCTACTTCTTCTTCTTCTTCATCCTCATCCTCTTCTTCTTCTGAGGATGAGGATGAAGAAGAAGAAGTAGGATGAAAATAAGATTAATTCCAAGCCGGCAAAAAGTGTATCTGCAGAGCTCCTCTAAGTGTATCTGCAGAGCTCCTCTAAGTGTATCTGCAGAATAGAGGAGCTCTGCAGATACACTTTTTGCCGGCTTGGAATTATTCTTATTTTCATCCTACTTCTTCTTCTTCTTCTTCATCCTCATCCTCTTCTTCTTCTGAGGATGAGGATGAAGAAGAAGAAGAGTAGGATGAAAATAAGATTAATTCCAAGCCGGCAAAAAGTGTATCTGCAGAGCTCCTCTAAGTGTATCTGCAGAATAGAGGAGCTCTGCAGATACACTTTTTGCCGGCTTGGAATTACTCTTATTTTCATCCTACTTCTTCTTCTTCTTCATCCTCATCCTCTTCTTCTTCTTCTGAGGATGAGGATGAAGAAGAAGAAGTAGGATGAAAATAAGATTAATTCCAAGCCGGCAAAAAGTGTATCTGCAGAGCTCCTCTAAGTGTATCTGCAGAGCTCCTCTAAGTGTATCTGCAGAATAGAGGAGCTCTGCAGATACACTTTTTGCCGGCTTGGAATTATTCTTATTTTCATCCTACTTCTTCTTCTTCTTCTTCTTCATCCTCATCCTCAGAAGAAGAAGAAGAGGATGAAGAGGAAGAAGAAGAAGAAGTAGGATGAAAATAAGAATAATTCCAAGCCGGCAAAAAGTGTATCTGCAGAGCTCCTCTATTCTGCAGATACACTTAGAGGAGCTCTGCAGATACACTTAGAGGAGCTCTGCAGATACACTTTTTGCCGGCTTGGAATTATTCTTATTTTCATCATACTTCTTCTTCTTCTTCTTCATCCTCATCCTCTTCTTCTTCTTCTGAGGATGAGGATGAAGAAGAAGAAGTAGGATGAAAATAAGATTAATTCCAAGCCGGCAAAAAGTGTATCTGCAGAGCTCCTCTAAGTGTATCTGCAGAATAGAGGAGCTCTGCAGATACACTTTTTGCCGGCTTGGAATTATTCTTATTTTCATCCTACTTCTTCTTCTTCATCCTCATCCTCTTCTTCTTCTGAGGATGAGGATGAAGAAGAAGAAGAAGAAGTAGGATGAAAATAAGATTAATTCCAAACCGGCAAAAAGTGTATCTGCAGAGCTCCTCTAAGTGTATCTGCAGAGCTCCTCTAAGTGTATCTGCAGAATAGAGGAGCTCTGCAGATACACTTTTTGCCGGCTTGGAATTATTCTTATTTTCATCCTACTTCTTCTTCTTCTTCTTCTTCATCCTCATCCTCTTCTTCTGAGGATGAGGATGAAGAAGAAGAAGAAGTAGGATGAAAATAAGATTAATTCCAAGCCGGCAAAAAGTGTATCTGCAGAGCTCCTCTAAGTGTATCTGCAGAGCTCCTCTAAGTGTATCTGCAGAATAGAGGAGCTCTGCAGATACACTTTTTGCCGGCTTGGAATTCTTCTTATTTTCATCCTACTTCTTCTTCTTCTTCATCCTCATCCTCTTCTTCTTCTTCTGAGGATGAGGATGAAGAAGAAGAAGAAGAAGTAGGATGAAAATAAGAATTCCAAACCGGCAAAAAGTGTATGTGCAGAGTTCCTCTATTTCTGACAGTTCTCTGACAGCTTCTTCACATGTACAGCGGTTGAAACATCTGTATCCTAAATGGAAACTAATAGATACAATGTTTCAACTGCTGTACATGTGAAGGAACTGTCAGAGAAATGTCAGAAATAGCGGAGCTCTCTGCAGGGACACTTTTGCCGGCTGATCGGGAAAAATCCGATTCGCGCACCCGAAGTAGGCAAATATTCGGATTCGACGCGAATCGAATTTTTCCAGAAATTCGTATCGAATTCCGGTTCGCCTGGTTCGATTCGCTGATCTCTACAGGCGATGCACTTATTGCATGGGTAAAAACCCTTATAATTAAATAGAGGGAGAGGTTTAGCAGGAGGGTTTATCACATTAGTAGATATTAAATCTCTCAGTTTAAGCGGTTTCCGGAAAAAATAACCTCTGGTGAGTCTGGTAGGATTTTAGTTAGTATTGGGTCAGCCTTAAGAATCTGCCAGTTCTTTTTTTATAATATGACGGATGGATCTATGTTGCACTGAAAAAGTAGTGATAAATGGGCAGACTAAGTTCTTAGATGGTTTAGGATCGGTGTTAAGGAGTTGCTCCCTTTCCATATTTGCCACCATAGCTATAGTATCATCAAGTGTAGAGGTATTATAACCCTTTTCAGTGAATCTTTCTTTTAAAATGGAAGCTTGGTAGTGATAATCACCTAGATCAGTACAATTCCTCCTGATCCTCTGGAACTGGCCTTTAGGAATGTTTGAGAGCCAGTTTGGGTGTGGGAACTGTCTAGAGGTATATAACTATTGTGGTTGGATGCTTTGAAGTAAGATTTGGTGGTAATCTTACCATTAGTGTTCATAAGGGTCAAATCAAGAAAATTGATCTCAACCATGCTATAATTATATGTGAATCTAATGTTACTATTGTTATAGTTAAGCGTGCCAAAAAAGTTAATAAGAGATTGTTCGCTCCCATCCCATAGTAATAGGATGTCGTCAATATACCTTTTGTAAAAGGACAACTCAGGCCAATCTCTGGCATATATAATATCCTCTTCCCAATATGACATGAAGAGGTTGGCGAGGATGGGGGCAAATTTAGCCCCCATAGCCACGCCCTTGATTTGCAGATAAAAATTGCCATCAAACCACATATAGTTTTTGTTCATGGCAAAATCAAGCAATTCAAGAATGAAATTCGTATGCGATGTGGTTAAAGAACTGTGATGTTTCAGATAATAATTTGCTGCTTGTAAGCCTTCTTGATGGTTTATGGTACTATACAAGGCTTCTACGTCTGCAGTTACCAGGTAGGTGGTGGAAGTAGTAGTAACATCTTGTATGGTATTTAGAACTTGCTTCGTGTCTTTCAGATAAGATGGAGTAAGAGCAACCAGGGGTTGGAGGTAGTGATCTATGTAAGCCCCTATCTTAGAGCAAAGGGAGTTAATCCCACTAACAATCTCTGAGCTCTATGCATTAGCAAATAAGACAGCACAGCATAGACAGGCTGGTCTGATTGGAATCTTAGACTGAAACTTCAGATAAGGGACCAGTCACTACCATGAGTCACTTCTATGACTAAATTGAAATATTTGATATCTATCTGGAATATATTATTTTTTTTAGTCCTGACTAAAATAAATACTTATGTACGAATATGTATGTTTCCTTTACAGTGCAACCTATGACTGCTAATCACTGCTACCAGTATAGCAAAATCTTGTTGAAAACAGAGTGTTTATTCTTTAGCGTGACAAATTAGAATGATCACATGATGGGCTCCATGACAGATTCCAATTGATTGCTATGCGTTAGTGTTTTTAACCACTTTCCCGCCATCCTATAGCAAATATACTGCTACAGGGTGGCAGGGGTGCGCAAAATTACATATATATATGTGATTTTGAATTTCCGGGTAGGGGGCGCACCGCCGTTCGCGGCTGCTGCTGTCAATCACTAGGTTCCGGCCGGTGATTACCAGTCACTGCCTGGTGATTGCCGAGCATCTCCGATAGGGAGGTGAACTGTTTTGTTTACTAACAGTCCTCCTCCACAGCACACACACAGCACAGCCATCCAGAGCAGTGTGATTATGGTGAAGCACGCAGACACTGCCCCCTAGTAAAACACCCCCTGCACACAGTTAACCCTTTGATTGCCGCTCATGTTAACCCTTTCATGCCGAGTGCCATTAGTACAGTGTCAGCGATTTATTTTCAGCACTGATCACTGTACTGGTGTCACAGGGGATGTCAGTGACAATCAATCAATTCCTCCCAGTGTCAGAATGTCTGCTGCAGTCCCACTATAAGTCACTGATTGCTGCCATTACTAGTACAAAAAAAAAAATCCAGGATCTATACTGCCATTTGTAAACACTATAACTTTCACGTAAACCAATTAATTTACACGTATTGGGATTTTTATTTACAAAGACATGTAGTAGAATACATTTTGGCCTAAATTTATGAGGAAATTAGATTTCTTTAATTTTTTTACTGGACATGTTTAATAGCAAAAAGTCAAAAATATTGTTTTTTTTTTCTCAAAATTGTCAGCCATTTTTTTTGTATACCGCAAAAAATAAAAAACGCACAAGTGATCAAATACCACCGAAAGAAAGCTAAAATCGTGGGGGAAAAAAGGACATACATTTCATTTGGGTGCATGGTAATTGTCAGTTAGAGATAACGCAGCGCCATAACGGAGAAAATGACCTGTCTGGAAGGGGTTAAATCCTCAGGAGGGCAAGTGGTTAAAGTAGTGGTTATCGCCACTTTGTTACTTTTACTCATAGCTAAGCCTATAATTAAGCTTACATGTAGGTTACATAGTTAGTCTGGCTGAAAAAAGACAAAAGTCCATCCAGTTTAACCATTAAAAAAAAAAAAAATTATAATCCTATATCAACAGTTGATCCAAAGGAAGGCAAAAAAACCCCAGCAAAGCATGATCCAATTTGCTCCTTCAGGGAAAAAAATTCCTTCCTGATCCCCAGAGAGGAATTGGATATTTCCTGGTGAAATGAATATCTCCTAAATGTGCACCGTGTAGGAGATAAATTCATGTTTTGCCTCCCACGCACTGTGCTCTGAATTGAGGGTGCAGTGATTGTGCTGTCAATTCAGAGGTCTGTGCCCTAGCCATGACTCCCGTGCACATGCGTGGGGGGTGAAGTCATCGCAGCTCAGCCATTCAACCTGGAAGGAAGACCAGGTGAAGGTGGGGTGACAGCATGCCACTGGAGGGCTTTGTTTTAGAGGTAAATCTGTCATAATGTGCTAGTATGCAATGCATACTAGTATATTATGACATTAACTTTTTTTTTTCGGTAGGTAGATTTTACTACCGCTTTAAGAGCTAGTACTCTTTACTGAATGAAGACAAATTTGATACTAATTACAGGGTCTCATTACACTCACCGGCCACTTTATTAGGTACACTGGTTCCGTTGCTAGGTAACAAAAATTGCTAATCAGCCAATCACATGGTAGCAACTCAATGCATTTAGGCATGTAGACGTGGTGAAGAAAAATTGCTGAAGTTCAAACCGAGCATCACAATGGGGAAGAAAGGGGATTTAAGTGACTTTGAAGGTGGCAAGGTTGTTGGTGCCAGATGGGCTGGTCTGAGTATTTCAAAAACTGTTGATCTACTGGGATCTTCACGCACAACCATCTCTAGGGTTTACAGAGAACGGTCCGAAAAAGAGAAAATATCCAGTGAGCAGCAGTTATGTGGACAAAAATGCCTTGTTGATGTCATAGGGGAGTTTGCAGACTGGTTCGAGATGATAGAAAGGCAACAGTAACCCAAATACCCACTCATTACAACCAAGGTATGCAGAATACCATCTCTGAACGCACGACACATCGAACCTTGAAGAAGATGGGCTACAGCCGCAGAAGACCACACCTAGTGCCACTCCTGTGAGCTATGAACAGGAAAAGGAGGCTACAATTCGCTCAGGCCCACCAACACTGGACAATAGAAGATTGGAAAAACATTGCCTGGTCTGATGAGTCTCGATTTCCCTAGGAGATGGTTATGCATTAAAATCCCAATAGATCAGCAGTTTTTGAAATACTCAGACCAGTCCATCTGGCACCAACAACCATGCCACGTTCAAAGTCACTTAAATCCCCTTTCTTCCCTATTCTGATGCTCGGTTTGAACTTCAGCAAGTCATCTTCACCACGTCTACATGTCTAAATGCATTGAGTTGCTGTCATGTAATTGGCTGATTAGCAATTTGTGTTACCAAGCAATTGAACAGGTGTAATAAACTGGCCAGTGAGTGTATATCATAGCTACATTATTCTCAATAGATTACCAAAACATTAAAAGAAAAGAATTTAAACATATTTGGGATAAAGAAAAAAAAACACAGCTCTAAATGTTAGAAACATGAGCAGGCTTGATAAATTGCTTGGTAATTTTCTGCCATCATACTTCTATATTTATTAAACAGAAGAGAGTTCATTTGAGTAGCATTATTTGTGATCATGAAACATAGGTAGGCTCTTACCAGTACAGAACATCTTCAAACATGATATTTCATTTATTACAGGTAGCGCCGTCAATTTATGCAGTGCTTTTCTTTATATATTGTGCATTCACATCAGTCCCAAACCCTCAAGGGGCGTACGATCTAATGGCTCTAACTTACATTCATACATACACATACTAGGGCCAATTTAGACAGGATCCAATTAACCTACCAGCATGTCCATATGGAAGAAAAATATATTTGAAATATATGTTCAAAATATTCTTCCCAAATATAGTGACATATTTTTGAAATGCTACATTTTTGGCAATATTCAGTATATTTAAATATATATATATATATATATATATATATATATACTGTATGTTGAAATGTGTTTTTATTTCAAAATATATGAAAAATATTTTTAAAAATACATTTCAACTATAATATATGTCTTTAAAAATACAAATCTACATTTTTGGAATGCAATTACAAATATTTGTAGAAATATTGTTATATTTTTAAAATATATTCTTCAGATTTTTTTTAACATATAAAAAAGTAATTTTAACATATATTTGTAAATGCATTCCAAAAATGTAGATGTGTATTTTTAAAGACATACAGTATATTTGAAATGTATTTTTAAAAATATTTTTCATATATTTTGTAATAAAAACGCATTTCAACATACAGTATATATATATATGTATTGAAATATATTTTGAAATATACTGAATATGGCCAAAATTCCAGCATTTCAAATATATGTTAATATATTTGGGAAGAATATTTTTAAAATATATTTCAAATATATTGTTCTTCCATGTGGGTGTCTTTGGAGTGTGGGAGGAAATCAGAGTACCCAAACAAAACTCACACAAGCACAGGGAGAACAAGCAAACGCCAGGCAGGTGGTGCCATGGTTGGGATTTGAACCAATTCTGTAAGGCAGAATTGCTAACTAACCATTTAGCCACTGTGCTGCCCATACTATATAACTGGTTTATGTAAGCCCATAAAGCACTGTACTGCAAAACTTTTACTGGTACAAAATTGCTGTACTATACAGTATAATTCAGATGCAGTTCCAAATTATGTGCAGTATTACCATTTACTGTTTTAATATTGGTATTATTTTACTGTTTTAATTCAATTACCTTAAACTTTTTGTGAACTGTATGATGAGAACACAGAAGGAAACTATTGTAAAACTTTTGTTTCTAGTAATTTCCAGCATATATTTAATTATAGTCGCAAACATACTTTAGCACATTACTGTAGTGGTTTGCACAGTGCTTGCAGCACAATATTGTATGGCCCCATAACTGTACAATTGGTGCATGTACGGTAAATGATTATATAGTAGTGAAAGGCTTTTACTGATACTTTACTCATCTATCTGAAGTTAATGTAGACTTACAATTCATATTGTATATGCTTGATTTGAAACACTATTTATCATTGGCAACTAGGAACTTGAACTTTGCATTCATATTTACTGTGAATTTTGCTTAATGAAAGCACCAGCCCACATCCAAGATCAAAAAGCTTTTCTTTTTCTGCTCACATGCAGTAGAGCTCAAGAGTACTTACTCCAGCTACCAAAAATGTAAGTTATCCAGTGTTGAATCTATCCTGCAGACTGCTGGTTTCTGTCAAACTCAAGAATGCTTTTGAAAAGGAGAAATTCATATAATTCTAACCAGCACAGTCTAGCTTTTAGACTCTCAGCTGCTTCTAACACTTCCGTAAAGAAATCTACATTGCCATGTTTTTCATGTTCATAATTGATGTTCCTGGATTTAGGCTGTGTTCTTTTTTACCTCTTTTTTGGGGATGCATGTTATTTTTTTTTTTTATCTAAGATGTGTTTAGGCATTCTGCCAAATTTTTTTTGCTTACTTTATTTATTAAGAAATAGGCTGCAAAAAACAGCTTAACAGCATAAGGTATAACATACAACAGAATAAAAGGCACATCTGTCATATTAATTCCATTAAGCATTCTGTCAAACATAAATGAAAACATTGGAGTGCTACTTAAAAAAATGATTGTGGGTTAAATTATTGTGGCTACTACTTGGTCAAAAGAACCGAAACCTATTTTGTAGCATTGCTCAAATATCAAACTAGAGCATTGTACAAGTCCTGCTTATTTAAAAAAATGTAATCAGCCAAAGCCCACGTTTTGGTAAAAGTGTTTGCAGATTCTGAATGTTTCTTCAGCTAAACCTATCATCATCAATGAATCCTGTTCATTTGGGCTTCTTGTTACTACCGTCATTATCTGTAGAAGGTGAACAGGTTGGTCCTGTTTCTTCCATACAGAATTTTGCTCGAAGCCATATGTAGACATAGATTTCCAGGTGTTACCGCCATGGTGGTAGATTTCTTTTGATTGAATGATGACAAATATGCCTTATTAGGGCTACCCTTTTTTGCTATCACCCACTTTATAATCATACGGACGTAACCTTGCTTAACCTCTTAGCGCCGGCGCCTCCTGGCCCTTTAAGAGGTTTTAGAAGCTGGGAGGCGGGTGGGGTTTTAAGGTCATGTGACCGCCATGATTCGCCATCACGGTCACATGATTGGAAAAGGTCCCGATCGAAAGGGGAGATCGGGACCTTTCCGAGAGTCATGAACATATGTGCTAGGAACGCGCAGGGCGTGCACTCTCAGCATATATGTATTTTCTAATTGCACGCAAATATGCAGCCGCTCGGCATCTGGGCCTTGACACCGAGCGGCCGCATATTTGTGTGCACTCGGAGTCAAAAGGTTAAAGGTAGATGTGATGCTTCAGATAGAGAGCTAAAATTGCGACATAGAGTTCCTTGGGAAATTACATTTTAATCATCGCATTACTTTTTACAAGCGTTTCTGCTGGAGTAAGTGATGCAATGATTTCTTGTGAAGTAAAATGTTTGCTCATGCTTAAAGAAGTATGGTCCTAGCTCTTCTGGTCATACTTCTCCTGTGGGTCAGAGGAATGCACTTTGCTCTGCTCTCCTGTGACCCACATTCTGCTAATAGCAGGCTAAAGTCTACTGTTGGCTGACGTCACAGAACCTCTGCCCAGATGCCTGATTGGCAGCTGGCTCAGCCTCTCAGCATGCTGCTAAGAGCCTGAGCCAGTCACATCTGCCCCCTCCACAGTCCGGTGCTCCAGTGAGCTCTGGAAGGGCAGAGCACAGAGTCGGAGAGTAACAGGGACCTTTCCTTGTTCAGAGCAGACCTGAGAACTGAGCAATCAGCAGTGTTTGATGGCTCAGTTCTTAAAACAAGGCCTCAAATAAATAACTAGTCATCCATACATTATTGCTTCTGGAAGGCAAGGGGCTTTATGTTATATAGTACAGGCGTACCTCGGTTTAAGAATTTAATTCATTCTGCGGGACTTTTCGTATTGCAAAAAAATTGTAAACAGAAACGGGGTTTCCCATAGGAATGCATTGAAAACCAATGAATCCGTTCCGTAGGTCAAAAAAAGTTTAAAAAAAAAGTATTTTTATCTGTTCAAAACACTTTATAAACTGCACTTTAAAGGCATAAATACTGTACAGGGACATGATTAAAAATTAATTTGTAAATGCATTAAAAACCAATTAATCTGTTCCGAAGGTCAGAAAAAAGTAAAAAAAAGTTTTATCTGTTCAAAACTCTATAAGTGCACTTAAAAAGCATAAAGGGACATGATTAAAAAAAAAATTAGTAAATGCATTGAATACCAATTAATCCAATCCGGAGGTCAGAAAAAAGTTAAAAAGTCTTTTTATCTGTTCAAAACTCTTTATAAAGAGCACTTTAAATGCATAAATACTGTACAGGGACATGATTAAAAAATATTTGTGAATGCATTGAAAACCAATTAATCTGTTAGTATTGCAAAACAAATCCGTAAACCGAGGCATTATTTTCAATGGATTTTCATTCGTAAACCAAAAATTACATTAACCAAGGCGTTCGTAAACCGAGGTACGCCTGTATAGTGCATTTTCTGTGGATGCACATTTTGAGTTAATATAAATGTGTTTAATGTAAAGTACAAGATTGCTCTTCCATATTTTATATTTTCATATATAGAGATTTGTAGATCTCTCTCATTAGCAATCATCAGAAAGACATCAGAAGTCTGACCTTTTGCCTTCCAGATGTGTTGATACAGATCAAAAGAGTAACTTGGCCCTTTCTCTGCATGAAAGCTTCTCATTTATAAAAAATTGCTTTTGGTGGTAAGGGTGTGTTCTGGTTAGAGTTTATAGGATAATCTGGTTTCATCACATAATGGTATTAAAGAATTACACGCTGCTGAGCTTTCCACCATCAGCTCTCTTTGATACAGTTCACAATCTCTTTTGTTGCTGTTTTATTTTCCCTATACCTTGTTTTTAATCTGTCCAACCAGCCATTACATGGAGATGGCCCTGTTAACAGTGTGCTCAATTTTGTTTCTTTTTTCTTTTGGTCTTAAAAAAAAATGTATTTAGGAAATTATACTGACCCTAGCATATGAAAGCTCATATTTTTAATACATTGCATTTCTGACAACACACACATGTGAATGAAGAGTTACATGATATACCTATCACACCCACATATGTACACATGTAAAATGTGGCCTTGAGATCTGTGATGCAGTAGGTGCAAAACTGCTGTCCCTCTGAAATAACATCAGAAAAAAGTGAATGAAACTGGTTCTTCTCACAGAAATGTTTTGTTTCTTTTTTAATTTAATTTAAATATTTATTAAATTTTTCATGTTATTACAAAAATTCCATGAGAAGAGACACAATACATATAAATAATCCATACATTTCTACTTTGTCCCTTCTATTGACCTCTTTTCTTTCCCTTCCCTCCCAACCCACCTTTCCCCCCCCTTCCCCCCTCCCTCCCCTCTGCAAGATCTCCAATCTCTCAAGGCCCAATAACTTTAAATAACTTCCTAGTTTAGAGTTTTCTATATTTCTCTTTCAATCCTGATTTCTCCCATTTTTCCCATCGCGAATAGTATAATTTCAACCTGTCTTCCTGAATATAATAAGATTTTTCCATTCTACTAATCTGGATTACCCTATTGATCCAATCCTCCTCTATCGGCACCTCTGTCTTCCAC
This sequence comes from Staurois parvus, assembly GCF_062004578.1. NCBI lineage: Eukaryota > Metazoa > Chordata > Amphibia > Anura > Ranidae > Staurois > Staurois parvus. The sequence continues at coordinate 2,932,521 of NW_028318415.1, forward strand.
CAAAACTTGGGAATCAACCCTTTTGCAGCACTGAAGTAGTACCATACTCCTGATTCTTTGTATTTATTTACTGTTGTCTCAACATTATGTAGGAGACACATGGTTGGGTCTAATCCTATGTCATTTCCAGTTATTATTTCTATTAATTTGACTATTGTCTTCCAGAAAACCTGAATTTTTGGACATTGCCACCAAATATGAAACACCGTGCCCTCCTCCCCACATCCTCTCCAACACATTTTTGAATTCTCCCCCCTCATCCTGTGCTCAGTGCTCGGTGTAATATGCCATCGTGTCAAACAGGCCTTGGTGCCTTGGTGGTGGCACAGGTAGTAAGGCACCGGTCTTAACAAGCATGACGTCGTGAGTTCAAATCCCTGCACCGCTGCGTGGTGAACTTGTAGTAGCAATTAAAGCCATGGAGCAGCAGCATCAATAAATTCCTCCTTAAAATATTTGCAAACACCTCCAGTGTAATTTTACAAAGAGCGAAAAAGAAAAGCTACAAAAAGAATTCCCCTTTATCTGGAGAGAAAAAGATATAAAATACCCAGGAATAAAACTTGCTACCTCATATAAACAACTGTATAGATTAAACTATATTTCCCTGATAAATGAGACTAAGGACGAACTAAAAAGATTAGAAGGAGGAAACCCATCATGGTTAGGACGTATAAACCTAATTAAAATGGTAATTATACCCACAGAAATCTTGGTCTTGATGCTTCTACTAAAAACATGCATTTACTGCATGTTGAATGATAGTCTGAGTTTTAGGGTTTTTAAGAGATTGGTTATTTGATTTTATCATTTCTTTTCCTCATTATTACATTTTGGGTTTGAGTTAGGATTTTTATTATTGATAAATCGTATTCTAGAATTACACTTCTAGAGATTGGTTAACATACTATAAACTGTATACTTTTGCAGCCAAAAACATTTACTGTATTAGATGATGTGCATTGGTCATCTCTAATTTTATGTATGGCAGCAATATAATATTGGTGGTAAAAGGCCACGGAGAGTTAATGAGGAGGAGGAGACTCAGCTCTTTGCACCGATGGAAAGGGCTGCAATAATGGGAGATTTTAACTACCCTGATATTAATTGGAGTATTGGTACTGCTAGAACAGTTAAAGAGCAAAAATGTATAAACCTATTACAAGACAATTTTATGGTACAGTTCAAAGAGGCCCCAACTAGGAATGATGCTCTGCTGGACCTTCAAACCATGCAGAGCTTATTACTAATGTTCATATAAAAGAACATCTGGGTACAGTGCTCAGCATAAATGAGTACACCCCAACAGATTTGTCAGAAAACGTTCACTTTCCTTTCAGAATCAACATTTTCTATGGGACACTATACTACAAAATATTACCACAAATGCGGGCCATTGATTGCAAACAAGATTTGTTAATGTGCACACACAAAAAAGTATTTTTCCTAACAAATTAATTCAAGACCATGTTACAAAAATGAATATACCCCAATGAAAGTCTCAGGAGCAAAGCTACATTTTAGACAACAAAATCCTAATTAACAAGAATTCAACTACAGGTGAGTCTAATTATTCATTAAACAGTTGGTGTCCAACAGACAGTCGATTATAAAAGGACATTACTTAACAAAGAAAACCCCTTCCCATTTCATGCTGTCAGCAATGGCACCTCATGGAAGAGAAATGTCACAAGAAATTAATTTCTTTACACAAGAAAGGTGAAGGCTGCAAGAAGATAAACAAAACTTTATCAGTCAGAATACTGGAAGTTAACACCTCAACAAGAGCATCTTCTGGTGAGAATGGTTAAAGAAAATTGCCATGCAAGTTCACTGCAGTTAGCTAAAGAAGTAGAAAGTCAAACTGGGGTGATTGTTTTCTGTGACACAATATGATGTACACTAAAGAGGAATGGCACGCCACATTGTTTACAAAGGAAGCCTCTCCTAAAGCCCATGCATAAAAATACCCTCCTAGAATTTGCCAGGGCCCATGCTGAAAAAGAAAAAGACTATTGTCCCTGTACTCTGGAATGATATGACCAAGATAAATGTTTTTGGAACTGATGGCTTCAAAACTGTATGGCGTCACAAAGGTGAGGAGTACAAAGAAAAATGCATGGTGTCTACAGTGAAACATGGTGGTGGCAGTGTACTTCTGTGGGTCTGCATGAGTGTTGCTGGTGTCGGGGAGCTGCATTTCATTAATGGTATCATGAATTCACAGATGTACTGCTCTATATTGAAAGAGAAGATGCTACCATCACTCCGTGCCCTTGGTCGTCGTCCACTTTTCCAACATGAAGATGATCCAAAACACACATCTAAGGCCACTGTTGCATTTCTGAAGAACAGGGTGAAAGTGAATCAGTGGCCAAGTATGTCTCCTGATCTGAACCCAATCTAACACCTATGGGGAATTCTGAAGAGACAAGTTGAACATCACTCTCCATCCAGCATCCAGGCTCTAAAAGAGGTCGTTCTTGAAGAATGGAAAAAGATAGATGTTGCAATATGTCACCAACTTGTTCATTCCATGCCTAGAAGACTTGGAGGTCATACAAAATACTACATTTTGGATTTTTTTTTTTGTGGGGTGTATTCGTTTTTGCATCAACTAATTTGAGTAAAACTGAAGATTTTGTAACCTAAGTTATACTATTAACCTTACTTTCATGTAATGAGCTAAACAAATATTCTATAAACCTCAGTTTTGTCAAAATTTCCTGTTACAAGAGCAAGTGAGTGGAAAGCTCCCCAAAGCGAAGAGAATTTTCATCTTACACAGTTGTCACCAGAACATTTGTCCCCAGCTGGGAAGTTTTTCAGGCACAAACACATGCAACTTTTTCATGGACAACAAATGTTGTTTTCTTATAAGATCATCTCTTTCACATGCTATTTTTAAGGCAAAGGTTTAAATGACACCAGTTGTGTTGTCCTTTAAAGCATACAAAAATAGGATCGTATTGTTGTATACAGCTATTCCCATTGTTTAGAGGAGGTTTGGTTAAATACTGAGCCCACACTTTATAGCAGCTGTGTAAAAAAAAAAAAAATCAACAATCACTAGACCTTTTGACATTATGGCCTATAGCATTTATAGTACTGTGCTGCCATTTAGCGTTTGCAGGCAGAAATGCTTCCCTCATAGAAATTGTTGTACCAAGTTGGAGGAGCTTCAACCTTTCCAAAAAGAAGCCTGCAACCAAGGTCTGAGAGGAGGACTTTACCAGGGACCAGACTAAAGCTTCACTACAAGAGAGTGAGACTGTCAAGATCAAGAACCAGTTTTCCTAATTGCCTAATCCAGAATTCTGTTTGTTAAGGAAATCATGGACCACTGTAACAGAAACAAAGTGACTTTTAGTGTATCCCTATTGCATACACACTACTGCCAATTTCCAGTTGCTTGAAAATGATAGATGGAATGTGCATAGGTATGTGTGCATATGTGCATATAGCACTCTGTATGTCTTGTATTGTTGTCCTATAACTATGAGTAGTTTGTATATGCATTAATTTTGTTTGGTAAAAGCATAACAATATACTATACTACTTAATTTGTTTTCTTGGGTTTATAGCTAGAATTAAACAGCCCAAATTAAAAAAATAAAAATAAAAAGATACAAACTGAAAGGTTTTTATGACGAATCTCCTGCATCCAGCTTTTATCTCCCTGCTGCTGCCCCCCCCCCCCCCCGAAGTTACTGCCTTTCAAAATGACAGCTGGTAATTGCTCTATTTACTAATAATTAGTAAAATGACACTTGCAGTCTTAGTCTGCAAGTGTCAATGAGTAAATACAATATATCCATACATTTCTTGTATTTACTATTTCATTCATATGTATATCAACAGTTTCATCTGCATATGAAATCAGTAAAAGAAGTTTCCTTTTTACATCACATGTATACTCTATTCATACCTTTTCAAAGTTCTACAAGATGGATGTCCAATCTTCTGTGGAGAAATGTAACAAAAATGGAAATTGAAATGCTATACCACTAAGAGGTTTAGATACAACCAAAAAAAAGGTAGTGAAAAAGATCCAAAAAGTAGCCAACATGTTTAAGGGTCCAAGAAAACCCTCTTCATCCAGGCTAGACGTGAATTGGATCTTTATTGTTATTTATTCCAGTGTGATTGCAAGCACAGGCCTTGTCAGCTGGTGGGTTGGCAGCCAGCCACACTTGGCAGTGTTGTGGAGCTTCTGTTTGCCTAGCTATTACCCATCTTTCTTATTAATGTCTTGGGGATGTTCCAGGGGAGCCCAGCCAGCAGTAGAAGTTTCTGGTCTGTGTCTCCAAAACTCTTACAGGTGCAGCAGTCAGCAGACTTTCCAACACTCCCTAGAAACACTCTCTCCTACTTCCTTATCAGCCCTCTGCTACATTAACCCATGCTACCATTCTTAACCTGTTGCCGCCCATGTAACACATATGTGCGATAGCAAAAAGGTGGGCTTTAGTGCCCACATGCCACACATATGCGTAGTCGCTGTTTTTGTGCATAAAACATGCTCACTGTGTGTTCCCAGCACACAGACCAAGCTGTCAAAGACAACTATTGGTCCCTACTAACAAACAGTAGCCAGCAGGATCAGCTACCCATCATATGACCACTGTGACAGCCAATCACAGTGGTCACATGATTGCTGATCCTTCCTGCCCCCAGGATGTACAGACGTTATCAAAGGGACATCAGGGCTGGGGATGGGAGTAAAGGAAAGGGATACATATATATACAGTACATAGTGCATTCATAAAGTATGCAGGCCCCCTTCACTTTTTTCAATTTTCTCATGTTGCAGCCTAACACTACAGCGGTTTAAATTCATTTTTTTCTCATTAATCTACACTCAGTACGCCATAATGACAAAGTCAAAACAGAATTTTACAAATGTCTGTGACTTTATCAAAAACAAAAAACTGAAATATCTTATTACTTAAGTATTCAGACCTTTTACTCAATACTTTATTAAAGCACATTTGGTGGGAATTACAGCCTCAAGTCTTTTTGGGTATGACTCGACAAGCTTTGCACACCTGGATTGGGGGAATTTCTGCCATTTTTCTTTGCAAATCTTCGCAAGCTCTTTCAGGTCTCTCCAGAGATGTTCAGCAGGGTTGCAGTCAGGGCTCTGGTTTGGCCACTCTAGAACATTCACAGAGTTGGCCCTAAGCCACTCCGGTGTTGTCTTGGCTGTGTGCTTAGGAACATTGTCATGTTGGAAGGTGAACCTTTGGTCCAGTCTGAGGTCCAAAGTGCTGTGGAACAGGTTTTCATTAAGAATGTTTCTGTACTTTGCTCCATTTAGCTTTCACCCCCATAGCATGATGCTTCACTATTGGACATTATTGGGCAGGTAATGAATGGTGCCTGGTTTACTCTAGATATAATGTTTAGAATTGAGGCCAAGCAGTTCAGTCTTGGTTTCATCACACCAGAGAATCTTGTTCCACAAAGTCTGAGAGTCTTTCAGGTGCTCGTTTGCAAATTCCAAGCAGGCTTTCATGTGTTTTGCACTGAGAAGAGGCTTCTATCTAGCCACTCTGCCATAAAGCCCAAATAGGTGGAGGGCTGCAGTGATGGCTGTTCTTCTGGAACTTTGTCCCATCTCTACACAGGATCTCTGGAGCCCAGTCAGAGTGACCATGGGATTCTTGCTCCTTCTCCCCAGATTTCTCAGTCCTGGTTGTACCAAACCTCTTCCATTTGAGAATTATGGAAGCCGCTGTGCTCTTGGGAACCTTCAGTGCAGCAGAATTTTTTTGCAGCCTTCCTCAGATCTGTGCCTTGCAATAATTCTGTCTCTGAGCTCTGCAGGCAGTTTCTTTGTCCTCATGCCTTTTGCTCTGATACAGTATGCATTGTAAGCTGTGCAGCCTTTCCAAATCTTCTCAGCAGTGATCAAGAGAAATGGGAGGCACCTGAGCAAAATTTCAAGTGTTGTTGCAAAGGGTCTAAATACTTATGCCAATGTGATATTTAATTTTTTAAATTTTTAATAAATTCACAGACATTTCTATAATTATTTTTCTCATCTTATCTAAAAATATTTCTTATCTTTTTGTTGTTTGTTTGGAGCAGGATTATTAACAAGGCTGCCAGGCAGCTGGTTTAAGAGCTTAAAAAGGTAACCAGCATGTTTTTATACCTTCCTTAAGCTATGCTACGTGAATGGGAACATGTAACAAATATAAAGTAGGTGTTATCCAAATTTGGCTGTAAAAGTGGAAATACGCTTTAGGTTTTAAACTCTTGTTACTATATAATACATTCTTAACACATAACAAAGGATTCTCAGAGGCAACACAGCTGGCAAAGCTTATTTTGAGTCTTCCTTGTTCTGATTGAAACCTTCAAACAGTCTGATCAAGGATGAGTCTATGGTCTGATGACAATGGACTTCTTTCAGCAAAGCTGAGGATACATATGAAACAGTGACCAGAGCACCACCTGCTTGACAAAAGAAGGCTATGCAATAATATGCAATTATTTTTGTAGTCCTAGCCTAGTCATTTGAAACAAATAGCTTTTCCTTTTCAAGGTAAAGGAACATTAAAGAGAACCAGTCTGTGATATCTCCAAACTGTGGGTGGTGGCACTTTCACAGTCATCATTACTACATTTATGATGTCTCTCTAACTGAATTGTTATCAGAGATAAGTCTGAATAGAGCTTAGGATCCATGGTTATGGTACGTGTGGATATATAAACTGTAAGTACTGTTCTCCAGTATTCCAGGATTCTGCCATATCTTCACTGAATGTGTATGAGAGAATCACTTCGCTCCACAGCCCCAGAAGGTTGGAGTGGGTGGGTAAGCCACATGTCTCAGTTTATTGAATGTAAAATACCAACAGGCGGGTAATATATTTATCTTGCTTTGCAGTGAGGACATAATGATTTAAGCCTAGTGCTAATATTCGTCAGAGAGATGTAAGTGAAATTATTCATCCTTCTTGTGCCTAAATATAAAGTCCATTTTTTTTACGTTTTTTTTTTTTGTAATTTTGTGCAAAACTCTTTAAGGACATCTTTTTCCATGAATGAAACTTTAAACATAATGTCCCTTTTATTGTGTACCATTTAACGTATTAATTTGTAGGTAATAATATATAAAAGTGTTTTGTAATTTTTCAACCATGAATGCAGTGTCATTTGGTGCCTCTGATACAATCTTTTTTTACAGATTTCTGGGAATACAGATAAATAAAACATGGATTAAGAACACATGACGTATCGCTGTATCATTCCAATACCCCTGGGCAACCTATTAGCAGATTCAGATTTTAATCTTAGGTTTATACCTAGGAAAGTCAGGTCTGCATATGTATCTATCTTGCGATCTCTCTAGCTATCTACTGTATACAGTGGTGTAACAATGACTTTAACAGCTGCTTTGGGGTCTGTGGGTCAAAGAGGGACCTATCTGTGTGCATGTGAAGATAACACATGTCTATCACTGTATTCTTTTAGTTTTTGATGACACTGGCCGTGTATTCCCTGTAACATTTCCCATCGAAAAGAACTGATGTCAATTGTATAAGAGGGGACTTCAGAATCATATTCACTAGTCAAAGATCTCTTTTCAGGTCATGCCGTATGTAGATTTTGCTTTGCTGTCTTAGTAATGTAGATTTATTCCCCTCAGATCCTCTGGTCATCCTAGCCATCAATGAAATGAACCCTAATGGAAAGCAATGTAAAACAATTAAAGTGTTACTAAACCCAGGACCCTGCATCCACTATATCTGCTCTCCCACAGTACACAGAACATGGAAATGCAATTATTTTAGTAAATATAAACTGCTAATTACCTTTTCTCATCAGCCGTTAGAGCAGTCTTGTGACTTCTATCAGTGTCCAGCAAAGTATTGGTTAAAGCTTGTAGCAGGAGTTTTCATTCTGCTCTAGAAGGATGCAGGATCCCTGACCTCTGTCTGGACAGTGCTGATTGGTCTTGTGCTGATCACATAAAAAACCCCTCTCTAGCAATACACACCAAACTGAGCATGTGCAGAGTGACTCCACTCGATAGGTCTTATCAGGAGATAAGAGGGGGACACTGGAAGAAGGGGAGGATCAGAGAAGTCAGAATCAAACAGCCTTTTTACACAATGCAGAGGATTAACCCCTTGGGTTCCACAGTGAGTATAACAAGCATGCTTTAATGCATATACAGACTGATTTTACTGTTGGGGGTTTAGTAACACTTTAACATGGCACAAGTTTGAGTATAAATAAAAGGAACCCCTTAAATGGTTAAATTAAAGTCTGAAAAATTGAAGGTATGATCAGTTCTGTCACTTAACAATGGCTGCAGCACCCCTTTGAACATGGGTGTTGAGAAACTCTAGTGTACATAAACAAAAGAAGAAGGAGAGGTTGCCATCATCTAAGCAGGGGTGTATTTACTACAAGGCAAACAAGGTATTTGCCTAGGGTGGCATTTTTCAGGGAGGTAACACCACCCTCCAGAAGAAGGAACAGAAGAGGAGACACATGCGGCATGGGGACCAGGTGGGATTCGAGAGAGGCTGCAGGCTGTTTGATGGTGTATGTAGAGCCTGACTCTCATTCCCGGGGATATCCGGAGCTGTGAAGATCAGTGTCTCTCTCTCTCCCGGGGGGGGGGGGTTCAGTAGCCGGTATGGGGGGCAGTGATAGTGGAAGGCTCTCTCGGGTGGGGGGGTGTTGTTGGTCAATGTCAGGCTCTCTCCACAGGGGGGAGAGGGGATGGTTACTGTCAGTCTCTCTCTGTGGGGGGGCAGCTGATTTTTGTGCTGCCTAGGCAAAACCTAAATACACCACTGCATCTAAGTGTAGCTTTGTTAGCAAGCTGAATAATAAAAACACGTATGCGTGCGCTGTTGTGATCAAAATCACCAGCATATAATACAGCCAAGTAGACATCATCCCACAGTCATGGCTGATTGGAACCAAAGGACCAGAAAGATAGAGCTGGTATAGCAGCGTTGATCAGGGAAGCAGCTGGTATGTGCAGAGTGACACAAGGAAGTGACTGTGTTGTGGGTGGCAGTTGTCTGGATCAGAGGGAACGCAGAGCAGTGCAGGGAAGAGGCTTAAAACGATCTTCCTCAAACTGTAACTGTGTTTCTTCACCTAAAAACTGAAAGCTGTTTGCAGTTCTTAAAAAAAATTAAAGGAGTTTAAATTATAGGGTTCTAGAGTAAGGCTGGCCTTACATTATACAATTATCTGCAGATTTTTGGTTTAGATTTACCAAAAACCATATAATAGGAGGACAAACCTAAACAACACTTTCAGTTGTATCCAATTAGGCAGAGCCTTGCACTACATAGTTGAAGGTAAATCTAAAGGAAATTGGGCAGAAAATCTGCAGATAATTGTATAATGTATGGCCAGCCTAACTGTGTGCAGGAGTACTTACAATTATGTCATCATGTAAAATACTGTGTTATTATTCATATTACAACTCAAGTGCTTTTCAACCTTTCTTTCAGTCAGGGCACCCTATAGAACTGTAACCAATCCCGGGGCACACCAGTCTGCGGATTCGTTCACGTCAGGAGGTGTGTACGAGGACAAGCTTTTTGGCATGTTTACGCACGTTGCACTTTTTAATCTTAGTTTGTAACTCATTTCCCTTCAAATTCCTCCTTCTAGCACAAATCCCCCCTCCTAGCACCCCCCCAAAAAAATGTACCCTTTTAGCACAAATTCCCCACCAAATCCCTCCTCCTAGCACAACCCCCCCCCCAAATTACTCCTAGCACAAATCCCCACTCCAAGCACAACCCCCTCCAAATTACTCCTAGCACAAATCCCCGCTCCTAACACAACCCATCCCCCCAAATTACTCCTCCTAGCACAAATCCCCACTCCTAGTACAAACCCCGCTCCAACCCCCTCAATCCCCTCTCCTAGCATAGCCCCCTCATATCCCCCTCCCTAGCACAAATCCCCCCCCCAAAAACAAATCCTTCTGCTAGCACAAAGCCCCCCCAAATCCAATCTTCTAGCACAAACCACCCTATCCCCAAATCCCCACCCCTAGCACAAAAGACCCTGTTCTCAAATCCCCACTCCAAGCACAAACCCTGCTCCACCTCCCCAAAAATCCCCTCTCTTAGCACAACCCCCCCCCCCTCGGAAAAGCAGAAAGCTGAATGCCGCCTGATATGACGTCATCAGTTGGTAGGACGTGGGCTGGCAGCTTTCTGCTTTGCCGGCAATAGTACGTATAGCTGCAGGGAGGAGGAGAGAGTCATGTGGGCTGTGCTCTCTCTCTCTCCTTGCAAGGCCACAGTGCACAGGAATTAACACAGTGCTCAGCCTGGGATAGCCATATCGGCACCCCTGAGGACTCTGCAGCACCCCGGTTGAAAAACTCTGTACTAGACCACTTCTTTCATCACTTGCTTACTGTGGTGAGAGGGAGCAGAGGAGCGAATACTCTTTTCTGACAGCTTCTATCCACAGCCGTGGTCTCTAGAAATGTACTGAATATACGGACAGCTCTCCTGCTTCTTGTCCTTGAAGTAGACATACTTTAAGTTAAGATAAATGATAGTAAGGAGGTCACAGGGGGCCACATAGAATTTTGCTGATTTGTAGTTATGCTCCTGTATCTATTCACTGGCATGTTATCTGTTGCAAAACTAAACATCCCTTAAAGTATATGTAAAGCCAACATTTTTTCTTGTTTTGGATAGAGTATGGAATGATTGACTTTCCTTTTCTTTTTCGCAGCGAGGCGATTTCTTTTCACTTCTTGTTTCAGAGACCAAACCAGAAGTAATAGATTTTTCCAAATCAAGGGGATAGTCCCCCTTGGACAGTTGTCATCAGAGCAGATTTGCATAAAAACAAGACAGAGGTTCTAATTTTTCAATCTAAAAGCAAAGAAAAATGTTTTTGCCTTAAATACACTTTAAATTTCACAGACCAGTACTAGCAAGATTCATTTTAAAAATAATTCAAACATGCTTCAAAGCTTTTTACAACTCTGAATACAATGGAATAGATTTCAAAACCCCTCCAGGTATTTAAAGCTGTAACCCCAGTGTGGAGAGCCTGCTAACCTCTGGTCCTTATGTAACAGGCAATGTATTCTTTTAGGGAGAATATTCTACAGAACCAGGAACACTGTCACTAAACCCTAATTAATTTTTTAACTAATACTCTCCAAAGAGGGAAACCTAACTCATACCAATACTATGGGTATCATTGGGACAGAAAAACAAATGATCACTCCTTATAAGAAGAGAGGAAGAAATGAATACATGAAAGAGGATCTATTTTTTCCCAACTCGGTCCAAGATGTTTTGGAGGGTATTCATCTACAGGACTTACCGGTATCTCGTAACTGTCCCTGTGCTCCAAGTCCTTTGTTTTAAGCCTTTTTCTCCATTAATCATTTCAGTAACTTTCCACCCAGTGTTTGGCAAGAGTACAATGTATAACAAACTGCATGCCTAGCCATCTGTAGAATGGACTGGATTTTCCATTAGACTGAGTTGTGCTTCACAGTTATCAACCATATCTTTCTACCATAAGTCATCTCATAAAATGCTTAGTAACACAAAATATACTCTACTAAGAATGAATGCAGAAGCTTTGCTAGCCATCAATATCCAGGATATGTACTCCAAATCTGGGACTTGAATCACAAATGGAACCACCAAACATGGGAACAGAAGCCCATAAAGATAGACAAATTTGATTTGATACCCCAAACTTTATTTGTTTACTTAGTTTTTTTCCCTGGAGGAACCATTGAAATAATTTTCAGATCAAATGGAAGAACAAATAAAAATAATTAAATCTACGCCTCGATTAGCATCTATGTTGTAGACATAATAATGCGTACAAAAATAAAACTTATTTCATAACCAGTGTAAATTAACACCCAAGGCAGATCATTTTTAACACCATCTTGCTATATAGCACATTTATTTTCAGTCATTACAAAATGAAACATAACAATAATGGTCAGTAAAGAAACTACAAATGAAAATGATATGTCCATGTGTTCAGTGGAAGAAGGGTCCCCTTACATTGGTGTTCCACAGAAGAATGGCTCCTTGTTTTAAAGGGAAATGGGCCCCTTTACATTGATTTTCATTGAGGGAAGGGACTCCTTACATTAGTGTTCAGTGGGGGAAAGGCCCTCTTTACATTGTTAGTCAGTAGGAGAAAGGTCCCCTAAATTTGTTGTCAGTGAGAGAAACGCCTCATTACATTGGTAGCCAATGTACTTACCTGACAGCTGCTGCTGGCTCTCCCAGGTGACTTCAGGCTCAATATTATGCAGGCACCATCAGGCAGAACATCTATTCAGCACTATTCAACAAGGTTTCCACAGAACCTTAGTTGGGAAAGACTGGTATAGCTTTTGCTTTTTTTAACTCTTGTGTTGGTTCCCAGACCAGAAGAGGAGGTCTCACCACCTGTTAGGTCACTGAATAAGGGCTCATGTACACTGCAGCTGATAAACTCATGTTCAGGAGCTGTTCAGCGGTTTTTTCAGCAGCCCCTGAACTCTCCCTAATGTTTTCCTATGTGTCCATGTGCACTATGTCGTTTACAGTCGTTTACAGGCAGTTGAGTTTATAGTAGTTTTTTTGAACGCACCAAACTTGTGTTCAGGAGCAGATTTTATCAGTGTTTCAAATGGCAAATGGTTGTAAATGTGTGTAAACGCAGGTAACGGCGTTTAGAAGCGTTTGCGTTTAGAAGCGTTTTTTAACTGTTCCATATCCAAATGCTGTCCACAGCCTTTTTTCATAATCAGAAATGCATGCAAAGCATTTTCCATGTAATCAAATGGACCCAGTACACCAGCGCAGTCAGTTCCAGGTCTTGCATGAAGGAAAAAATGGTAGAACGTGCCGTATTATGCTCATTATGGGATCCATAGTGAATACAACCAGAAAAGATAGGTAATCTCAACACATACTGCTTTCTCTGCTTCTGCTCTCTATTTCTCTCAAAATGTCTGAATTAGTTAATTTTTTTACTGTTTTTCAGTGCATTCTGGGCATTTTGGAAGGTCTCCTGATGTTATCTTTAAAAACGCTTCTAAATGCAAATGCGCATAAATGCAGTATGCAAACGCGGCTAAACAAACGGTTTTTAACCTACGTTTTCCAGCAGTCAGTTTCCATCGTTTCCAAATGTCCCGTGTACATGAGCCCTTGGAGTATTGTGATCTGCAAACCTGGGAGCAGATAGATAGACAGCAACATACCTCATACCATAGCCCACTATATATGATTACAGTATATAACAAAAAAAAGAAAACATTTTTTTCCACACCTAAACCTGGAGCCCAAAGCAGAAAAACTCTAGACATCACTACTATAAAAATACCATTTTACAGGGCTACCATGGGAGCTAAAATATAAAGGAAAAAAAAGTATGTATGTGTGTATATATATATATATATATATATATATATATATTAAATCAGCCGCTTGACAGACATATTATTTTTAGTAGTTTTTTTTTATAGTTTTAAAGACAAAAAAGACATTATAAAAACATAGGTATACCTAATAAAAACAAACTCTACCATAAACAATCCTTCTAGTAGGAAAGATGCATGATACATCCTAAAGCATAAATATATAAACTGACAAATAATAAGTGTATTAAACCTAGATACTATAACACAGAAGATAAAAAGGGGTGTATTAATAACATAGAAATAGTGGTTGTGCTTTCCCGGGATACAAAAGTCCCTTGAATACAAGTGTATGAAGACGGTTGTTAGTCTTGGGGTGAATGTAGATGGCTGTAGAGCATTAAATCATAAATATATAAGGCCATCCACTTCATCCATGGAAATACTACAATGATAAAACTTTCAAATCAAACTCAGGGTGGGCTCATCAACAGCTTCACGTATTGCTGGAAAAAAATATAATCCCCAAAGGCAAATTTAAAAGACCCTTTGCTAGCCTGATCTTCCATACATAATAGTTGCAGCCATAAACTGGAACCAGCATGTTGGGGTTATATAGCCAATCTGTAAATACTATATAGAAGTTAACTGGGAGCCCTTAAGGGTCTCAAGGTGGATTTAACCTGTAATCTGTAGTAGGAAAAGAATGAAAGAATGTCCACACCTAGGTTTCTACAGGGACCACTGAGGCCACAAATGTTTGGCTTGCAGATTATCCTCAGGTCTTTCACAGACCATACACACATGTGGGTGGGGCAACTCACCTTGCACATGGGCGTACCTTTCGCTGTGCACACGTTCACCAATGCCTGGGACCAGGTGGAGACCATGCGTTCATTTGAAAGTCAAACATTATGGCGGTTCTCCAACTTAGAGATGAGCGTTTGTAGTAGTGCAAAATGTAGAGTTCCTCTGTAACACCTTCCATCCCATGTCATTACACACCCTGCTTTTGGAATGTTGCATTTAGGAGGGACACCACTGAACCTCTGTCCTCTCCACCCATTCAGCATTCCTCTGCTACTTTATTTATTTTGTTTATTTATTTCAGGTACTTATATAGTGCCGTCAATTTACACAGCGCTTTACATATATATTGTACATTCACATCAGTCCCTAACCCTCAAGGGGCATACAATCTAAGGTCCCTAACTCACATTCATATACAAGGGCCAATTTAGACAGGATCCAATTAACCTACCAGCATGTCTTTGGAGTGTGGGAGGAAATGCATGCAGGCACAGGGAGAATATGCAAACTCCAGGCAGGAGGTGCCGTGGCTGGGATTCGAACCAATGGCCCTAGTACTGCCAGGCGGAAGTGCTAACCATTTAGCCACTGTGTTACTTCACTCCAAATGACAGGATGGGGTCCCTCTGAGCACTTAGCGTGGACCTTATGCGTACTTTCAGGGGCTTCGAGTCTCTGTAAAGTAGGTTCGGTCCTAATTGCTCTGGGAAACCAACCACTGGAGAAGGAGCCAGATCACCGACCCCCTCAATAGCAGAAGATCCTCCACTATGCTTCATGACAGGCTGCAATGTACCTTGCACTAGTTCTGAGTTATTCATAGCAACTACATTCCTTCTCCAACTTGGAGCTGAGTAAACTCTTAGTAGTGGCTTTTATTCATACCCCACATGTGCTTTACTGACCCTAGTTTTTTTATGCACCAAGAACCGACAAACAACCCTTTAAATGACTTCAGACTAGGCTTAGAACAGTTGATGCAACTTTTCTTTGAACACTTTGGTGATGCAGTTCACCATGAAATTTGTTAATGAAGGTCCCCTAACTAGTTCTACAAAGCTGCCCAGGCATACCTCAACAAGGTAGTAGTCCATGTTTTGTGTTCTCCAGGGGCTAGAAGATCTCCAGACTCAAGGTTCCTTTGAAAGACTGCAAGGTGCAGCAGTCACATCGTCTCTTGTGCGGCCTGGCAGTTTCTGGAACCCATCCTTCCCCCTTCTTACAGGGCAGAAAGGTAGGGCCCAAAAAGTCCAGGAAAAACAGTGCACAACAATAACTCTTTCCCCAGCCTGAGCCAGTCGACTGCCCAGCTAACATACTATAGGCAACCTGCCGACTGTCAGCTCTCACTAGCAGGTAAAGGTTAGCTAAACCAGGCAATAGCATTTGTAGGATTAGTGCAAACACACACTTACAGTCTCTTCTACAGTCTATCAGTACCAGCATAATAAGACCTAAATATTAATAACTCTCCCATAGGTTACCACAAGGTTGTCACATTTGGAGTCTAATGGCTTCTCCCTGCACAACCAGGCATTAGCAGAACATTTTAGGATTGTGCACTGCACAGAGTGGGAGTTATTCATTTTTAGATTTTACATTACTATTCTGTGCTAAACTGGGATGAAAACATATTGACTGGAGAGTCCAATAAGAACACACTGTTAGGATCTAACAGGATTCCTGCTGCGCAGGCACACAAATCAAATATTTGGCCTCTTCTCAACACCGAATTGCTTAAATCATGGCAAACCTGTAAGGTAATTGTAATATTGTCTATAAAAAAAATCCCTCTTGGCTGGATCATGACCCTCCCATAATTTGTAACCTAACCTGTTATAAGCTCTTCTGCCTTCTTTATAGCTTCTGTATAAACTGATATATTTGAAACACTTCCATCTGCTGTAACACTTGTTTATTCTCTCATTTTTAAGCACTTTGATATCACCCTCCTACACACACAGAGACTTATTCCTTAACATCTACCCAGTCTCCAGCTATCAGCAATAATTTTAAAATGTAATTAAGAAAAATGTTCAAACCATACTTAGAGTAAGTACCATAATGCCCTAATCAGAGTGAGCAGACAAATAGGGAAAAAATTAGTTTACACTGGCCTATATAATGTGTGCACATAAAATCGCAAGCGGGAATATAGTAAGCTCAGTGGCCATAAACAGAAGTGATCACCGAGGCCCCTTGTACACATATGCTTTATTGTTCCTGTACAAACACCGATTAGACCCTGCCTAATTGCAGACCTTGTGCTTCTTAACAGGTCTTAATAGCATTCATACAGATATCAGTATCTCAGGGTGTCATTGATGTGTGTATGGGTGTGTGTCTTTGGACTGGGCAAATATTCTTGTATTAAGATGATGCTAGGGGTCTTTGTGATGATCCAAGTTTTAGAGTATATGACATTATTATGTTTTTGGTGACTGTTATAATGTTGGTGGATATTATGCATTATTATTCCAATATTTCATTGCTGGTCACATCAAAAGTTCTCACAGCCTCAGTGCTCCAAGATTTCTAGAAATGCCTCTGTAAGAATGTAAAACAAGAACATCTGTACGTTTTCTGTAAAAGATCTAATCTTAGTAGAAAAGTGTTCCTTTGGGTGGCAAAGATAATGTACATATAGGCTCCAATGATGACAGTTCAGATCTGTCTGTAGCACTTTACCTATAGTCCCCAGTAAGTTCTGCTGCCTCTCTGTGTGTGAATATCTCTATTATATACGTGCCTTTTGCTCATATTGTGTCCACCCGATATATTTACTATATAGTATATCTTCAACTTATTATAGGGCAGGCATCACTAAATTGCTGACCGCGGTCTCAATCCGGACCAAGCCACTGTCCTACCTGCACAGCTGCAATTGCACCATTTAGCAGCTGCTTTTTCCCCCAGCCTTCGCTGCTGTCATTAGCAGAGCTGACAGCAGGAGGTGGGACAATTCTGGACTGAGTGTGGAAGCAGGAACGGCAGCTGTCTGAATTAAATTTTCAGGTTAACTAGAAGGTGATTGGCTGCTAGGATGCAAGGGTGGTCCTGGCAACCAATCACCAGCTTGTTAATATGAAAAGTTAAGTTGTCACATGAACACACTGCAACTTCTTCAGAGTTGTTGTAGGCCTCTTAATAGCCTCTCTAACCAGTTTCCACCTTCCTGGCTCTTTCATCCAGTTTGGAGCGACGTACTGATCCCAGGAGGGTCTGTGTTGTACCAAATACCTTCCTCGTATTAATAATAGACTTCAGTATGATTCTAGGCAATGATAAAGCTTTTGAAATTTTTTAGTATCCATCTCCTGACTTGTGCCAGTCCACAACTTTATCCTTGAAATCTTTTGACAGTGCCTTGCCATCCATAGTTGATTGTGTGCATCAATTGCATTATCACGGACTGAAGTGCTCCAGGAAAGCTTTTTTCATGCTGAGCTAAACTAAATGACCCCAGCTGATCACAAATGGCTTTGTGTGCCATTGAGAAGATGATTAGCTACACCTGACTGAGTTTACAAGATGTTGTTAGGAGGGGGGTGATCCTTTTTCCAACTCAGTGATTTTGTTTTTGAATATTTAAATTTTTTTCTGATATGTTAAAGTTATATCTTTCACGTGGATGTTATAAGTTGCACTGAGTAAATACAGCTGCATAAAGCAAAAACTGTTCTTTTCTATAACCACTGTACTTCTTAACTACAGTGTTTTCCAATATTTTGGAAGTTCTCCATCACTACTAAAAGTATATCCTATTTTTTATGCAAAAAATATCACTCCACAGAGATGTAACTGCTCATCAGTTAAAGAGTTGTGATGGACAGTACCATGGCAATAGCTGATGGTAGATGGGATATCTGCTTGCTTGTGATCGCCCATTTGTATCCTCAACTTCCAGTTGCCAGTTTATCTAGCCCTATCTATGCCCCATATGTTTGTGCGGTCATGTGTTAAATGATATTCACAAGCAATCTAAGCATGGGCATTGCAATGCTCTCTTTCACATAGTAAAAAGAAAGAATCCTTTAACTAGGCTTATGCCAAAAGTAAATGTAGCAGATAGCAATGATTGAAGTACTATCTAGTCTTGCCAATTGCTTTGAGACAAATTAGATCATTTCTATTCTTGTCTCACTTTTAAAAATGCCAACACTATTTTTCTTATATCTGTACATTTCTGAACCCTTTCATCATCTTAACTCCTATACTGTATGCATGGTTTATGCTTTCTATGGCTTTAGTGTTATTTTTTGTCTATTGCATGTCTTAATTTTTTGTGCTTCACCTCTGCTCAGTGATAGAATTGGTGTCCATACTGTATGTTATTTGGTCTCATGACATATCTAGCATTCCTGTATTATCCAGGAAGTCCCAACCCTTTCAACATCTCATCCCTTGTCAGCTACTTTCTCTCATTTTCCTAACCTAGTTATTTAATCTTTTTTCCTTACTTCTATATTGTCCCCAGCCAATTCCTACTCCAGATATCTTCCATGTGTCTATTTGATACACCCACCTCCACATTATCTAGGTAAATATAAATCCACAGAGTCTGCTGCTTTGTTACCTATTTCCTGGGCTCTTTGGATAACAAAAGTACTTTTTCTTGTTTTCTCATTCCAGTTAAGCATACAAACAACACATGAGGCATGAATACAATTGCTCAAAACAGTTTAGGAATAGGTCAATGAGAGCACAGGCACAAAGAAAGGTGGCACTGCAGTGGAATGTAGTATAAAGATTTCAAAATAATTACAGAACACATAAGGACATAGAGCCCGGACACTATTGGGCAACAATTCAGCTGTGATAATCTAATATACTGTTTTTCCTTTGTTTAAATTTTAAAATTTATATTTATAATCTACGGTTTACACATAGTACGTTGTAAAAAAAAATGGTGTCATAACAAATAATGTATCAAAAGTCCATTGTTTTGAGAATCTTCATGAACATACTTTAGATATGTAAATCATTGGAAGAATGTATATGGCTGTATTCTAAAAAGAAAACAATAAAATCAGTTTTCAGCTTGCTGATTTCTTTTATATTCTTTATATTAAATAAAAAATAATTGTTTCTTGACTGTCTAGAATGTGAGGTTACCATGGTAACTTCACAGACTGCATTCGTGCTCTAGGGAGATATCCGTATTGCATCTTGACTTAATTATTCAACTTTTCACCTTCATAATTAGGCATCTAATTTTAAAAAGGATTCATAAAAATGTATCATTTTATTTCCTAGAATAACAAATTGATTGTTTATGCTAGGATTTATTTTTACTTTTAGGTTACTGCACTAAATAACCTGCATATGAAATTTCTTTAAACACAGAAAGCTTTTGATGGCAAAGACAGATGGATGGTGGTTTAAAGGTTTTGTTGAAATTTAGGTTAGTGAGAATGTCTATTTTTTTTCAGCCTTAAATATAATATACAGTATATTTCCAGGAGAGTCCAGATATTTACTGGGCAGACACAACTAGATATGATTAACAACCTATTATAATTGACAAATTCAGCTGTTACGTGTAATAAATGCTATAGCGCACAATAGTTATTTATTTTCTATAGTGCCTAACAATTCTACTTTACTTTACCGATTGCCCAGACTACATGTGCCCCTGACCCAATGTTCCTATGAAACCCATACAGTAAGACACTTGCACACTTGGGTTGTTTTAGGCAGGTACCATTTACTTCACCTCCTTTACTTATGTTCTTGGGGTGCAGTAGAATCCAAAACTCTCGGAAAAAAATCAATACAAACAAAGGGAAAACAAACATATCATCAACTTTCCTATTGAAGCTTAGTGTTGCAAATATAACTTTGCCATTGTTGTATCTTGAGTAATGTGAACCTCACATCAATCCTCTTTTACCATAAACGGTGAGGTGGTAACTCACTAGGGTCACAGTTTTCTCAGAAGGCATTCCAGGACTCCTGTGGTCTAATTGCATATTTCTTTTCTTAGGTTGACATCTTCTCAGGGATTTTTCTACAACATCAGGATATTACTCAATGTTGCCTGGCAGAACCCATTTGCACAATTCAAATTTCTCCCCAACATTACTCTATCCATTCTCTCTCACACCTATCTATCCACTTTGCCCCTACACCTCTCTATCCACTTAGGTTCTCATTCACTCACAGTGTTTCAGGTCACAAGAGTAGGTTTAATAGCAGTAGGATGAAGGAATGTTTGTACCACATGGAATAATGAAATTAGTTACCCTTTAACAGTCATGAAACTCTTTCCTAGGAGTGCTACTCATATGGCTCAATGAACTCTAAAAGCAACAGATGAGCAGGCAACTACAACCAGACTAGAGGTGGGTGTTGCTTGGGTGCCATCTTGCTAAAATTAACAGGCTCCTTGGTGACATGCTTCTATTCTCGTCAGCCTTTAATGTATAGCTTAAGTAGTAGGTGCTATTAGACTACTATCCATAGACATCAGGTGATTGCCAATTTGGCTGATTACAGTTGTACTGGGAAATTATTGAAATGCTTCTCTTGACTTCTGTAGTCATCCTTGGGTTGACCATCTACAAAGGAATTTCAGAGATGTTTGCTCTTATTCCCAGAAGATATGGTCAGTGTCAACCACACATTGTTTAAGCACTTTGACTCTTGCACCTGAATAACCCTTTTGACCAGAAGATTTTTTTACAGTTATCCATGGGCTGATTGATTTGACAGTAAATTTTTAATTGCTTAAGATATTGAAATAATACAAAAATATTTTTGAGAGACAAACAAGGTTTCCTTTGGCAGTATCAAATATTTTTCAAACAAAAACAATAAAGGGTTTTATCTAGATGTTTAAAAGATATTTTATTTTGCATTCACCAAACAAAGGGGGGGGGGGGGCTTATTCAGGTTTAGGTATTGGGTTGGTAGGATAGGTCACTACCACAGGGTTGAAATCCTGTATCATCTGGACATAAGTTTCTGATTTGTTTTATTGATACTGGCAACTGACTGAGGCCCTGTTGGTAAATGTGAGCATCCTATCTTTATGGATGTTGTTGAATGGGGTTTGTGAATTCATCTTCCATCTTTGAAGAAAGAGGGCTCTGAAAATGAGCTCTGCTGTAGGAGTAGGCCCCAAAAATGTCGAAATGCATCTGAGGTGTTCTCTACAAGTGGAGACCAGGACTTGAAGCCATCTTTTACCCATAGCATTCACATTTATGCAATAGGGAGTCAGTGTCTGTGTGCAGGTGGCCACCATTTTGTCAAAGTCTACTAGACCCTGACAAGTTGATCCAGTTTATCTTGTACCAGTCTATTCACATGGTGATCTGACTGACACAGGTTTGGGTGGCATTTAAGTGGTACTGTTTTCATTGTTTTGAGTTTTTATAACTCTGTGTTCATGTATGACAAGTAGGCCTCATATACAGTATAACACTTTTTAGCCATCCATGTAATCAAAGGGTTTGGGGCTGAGTTTATGTTTGTATTAAACAAATGGCCAAGTTCTTTGATAAGGTCACATTAATCTCTGGGGATTGGAGCAAATGCTTTGTTAGGTTTCCAAGTGTAATCCCTGTGGGATGCCACCGCCAACTGTGGGGCATGATCAAAGAAAGTAATAGGACCAATTGTGGATTGAATGACATGAGTGAGAGAAGCATGTTTGGAGAAGAAGAAATTCAGCCTAGAATAGGTTTTGTGTGCTGTAGAATGGAAAGTAAAGTCCCTGTCAGGAAGGTGAAGAATTCTCCATATATTAATTAGTTGATCAAAAATAAGTGTTAAGCGCCTGTTGTAGGTGAAGTTTATCAGGCTCAAATTTAGTTATTTAAAGAGTAACTCCACTTTTGTTGAAAAAAAAAAACATTCCTCTTGGGTGATCTATGCACATTGCAGGGATTTTTAACAAACGTTGCTGCAGATTTCTACCTTTTGTTATTCTGAAAAAAAAGCTGTTTGTTTGTCTGTGTTCATGTGCAGAGTGAATCTAATGGGAGTGGTTTCATCATTATTTATCTGCTGCTGCACCTGCAGAGCTCTGAGGAAAATGGCAGGGCCTGTATCCCTTTAGGCATGATTCCCTATTGTGAATATCTCACCAAAAATCATTTTTTGTTGCAGGGGATGCCTGAAATCTGACTTGATGCAAGATGTTTGCTCTGGGGGAATTTGGCAGCAGGGAGGGGCTAGGAGTGCCAGTGGACTTGAGAAGAGGAGGATCTGGGCTGCTCTGTGCAAAACCACTGCACAGAGCAGGTAAGTATAACATGTTTTATATATATATATATATATATATATATACACACACACACACACACACATACATACTGTACATACATACACAGTTGATATAAAAAGTCTACACACCTCTGTTAAATGTCAAGTTTCTGTGATGTAAAAATATGAGACAAAGATAAATAATTTCAAAAAAAATTTCCACCTTTAATGTGACCTACAAACTGTATATCTCCATTACAAAAAACAAACTGAAATATTTTAGGGGGGGAAATAAACATCAAAAACTAAAATAGTGTGGTTGCATAAGTGTGCACACCCTGTTATAACTGGGGATGTAGCTGTGTTCAGAATTAAGCAATCACATTCAAAATCATGTTAAATAGGAGTCAGTACACTCCTGTCATCATTTAAAGTGCCACAAATAAAGTTCAGCTGTTCTAGTAGGTCTTTCCTGACATTTTCTTAGTCACATCCTGCAGCAAAAGCCATGGTCTGCAGAGAGCTTCCAAAGCATCAGAGGGATCTCATTGTTAAAAGGTATCAGTCAAGAGAAGGGTACAAAAGAATTTCCAAGACATTAGATATG
Organism: Staurois parvus; assembly: GCF_062004578.1. NCBI lineage: Eukaryota > Metazoa > Chordata > Amphibia > Anura > Ranidae > Staurois > Staurois parvus. The sequence goes on from NW_028318415.1 coordinate 2,955,548, forward strand.
CCATGGAACACAGTGAAGACAGTCACCATCAAGTGGAGAATATATGGCGCAACAGTGACATTACCAAGAACTGACGTCCCACCAAAATTGATGAAAAGATGAGAAGAAAACTGGCCTGGAAGGCTGCCAAGAGGCCTACAGCAACATTAAATGAGCTGCAGGAATATCTGGCAAGTACTGGCTGTGTGGTATATGTGACAACAATCTCCCGTATTCTTCATATGTCTGGGCTATGGGGTAGAGTGGCAAGACTCTTACAAGTGGCCTTTTCTTACCCACAGTGAAGCATGGTGGTGGCAGCATCCTGCTTTGGGGTTGTTTTTCTTCAGCTGGAACTGGGGCCTTAGTCTAGGTAGAGGGAATTATGAACAGCTCCAAATACCAGTCAATATTGGCACAAAACCTTCAGGCTCCTGCTAGAAAGATGAACATGAAGAGGAACTATCTGGGCTATGGGGTAGAGTGGCAAGACTCTTACAAGTGGCCTTTTCTTATGAAGAAAAACATCCAAGCCCAGCTAGATTTTGCAAAAACACATCTCAAGTCTCCCAAAAGCATGTGGGAAAATGTATGGTCTGATGAAACCAAGGTTGAACTTTTAGGCCATAATTTCAAAAGATATGTTTGATGCAAAAACAACACTGCAAATCACCAAAATAACACCATACTCACAGTGAAGCATGGTGGTGGCAGCATCATGCCTTGGGGTTGTTTTTCTTCAGCTGGAAATGGGGCCATAGTCAAGGGAGAGGGAATTATGAACAGTTCCAAATATCAGTCAATATTGGCACAAAACCTTCAGGCTTCTGCTAGAAAGATGAACATGAAGAGGAACTTCATCTTTCTGCATGACAACGACCCAAAGCATGCATCCAAATCAACAAAAGAATGGCTTCACCAGAAGAAGATTAAAGTTTTGGAATGGCCCAGACCTGAATCAGATCAAAAATCTGTGGGGTGATCTAAAGAGGGCTGTGCACAGGAGATGCCCTCACAATCTGACAGATTTGGAGTGTTTTTGCAAGGAAGAGTGGGCAAATATTACCAAGTCAAGATGTGCCGTGCTGATAGACTCATACCCAAAAAGACTGAGTGCTGGAATAAAATCAAAAGATGCTTCAACAAAGTATTAGTTTAAGGGTGTGCAGTTGTACAGTTTGTAAATCACATTAAGGTGGAAAACGTCCTGAAATTATTTATCTTTGTCTCAATTTCTTACATCAGAGAAACCTGACATTTTAACAGGGGTGTGTAGACTTTTTATATCCACTTTAAATATAATATATATATATATATATATATATATATTTTTTTTTTATTTATTTATTTTTTTCAATTATAATATTATTATTATACAGGACTTATATAGCGCCGACAGTTTGCTCAGCGCTTTACATTATGGAGGGAGACAGTACAGTAACAATACAGTTCAATACAAGAGGGATTAGAGGGCCCTGCTCCTTGGAGCTTACAATCTAGGAGGGAGGGGATAGTGGTACAAGAGGTAATTAGCTGTGGGGGATGGAGTGGTTTGGGGAGTAGGGGATTCCAGTAGTTACCCGGGGTCGGGGTAGGCTTCCCTGAAGAGATGAGTTTTCAGAGTGCGCCTAAAAGTGAGCAGAGTAGGCGATAGCCTGATAGCTTGAGTCAGGGACTTCCAGAGGATGAGTGAAGCCCGTGAGAAATCCTGGAGACGAGCATGGGAGGAGGAGACAAGGGAGCTAGAGAGTAGGAGGTCTTGTGAGGAGCGGAGAGTATGGTTTGGGTGGTATTTAGAGACAAGATCGGTGATGTAGTTAGGGGCAGTGTTATGAACGGCTTTATATGTTTTTCAATGTGCCTTTAATATAGTTTTAATGCCCTGAATGCATTCCATGCAATCTTAAGTGGTAACTAAACTTTTTGACATAAATTCCATTTTTTTTAATGTATTGTAACTCCCCATCCCATGATCATAATCCCCCTGCATTGGCACACAAAGGGAGGACTGGTGAGTGTGTATATTCTGATCTAGTCTGATCTCATTTCCAGAAGTGATATGCTCCTGCTGATCTATGCTGTTCCTAAAAAAAACAGCATGCCAGGCAGCATTTCAGCACTCCCCTCACCCCATTCACATCACATATGTCATAAAAAGGGGAAATGAGAGGGTCAGGGTGAGGATAGACGGTGGAGGAGAACAGAAACAACAATACTAAAATTAAGCGTTAGTGAGCAGCCACATTTGGTTGCTTTAATCAAGCATTGTTGGTCATTGTTGCTGAAAAGCTTGATTATTTCTAATCAACCATTAAGAAAACTAAAACTGCATAATACATAAATTGATGTTACTAATCAGATAAATCAAATGTAGATTATGAATTTTGACTCGAATTCCACTTTAATGAAAAAGTAATCAATCCTAGTATGCATATGGTGTATTTTAGCTAAAAAGGTGTATTTGTTTTCTGTTTAGTACAATAAACGCCAAGCATTAAATATACCTTATTTTCTGAATTTGTTTAACATGTAGTGATTGTAAAGACATGGAAGGAGGGACAGGATTGTTTTCTAGGGGTAAGTGACTATTTGAGGATTAATTAAGCAGTAAATTAAAGTGTTACTAAACACCGGACCTTGCATTCACTATATCTGGTCTCCCTCAGTAACACACAACATGGAAATGCAATTATTTTAGTAAATATAAACAGCTAAATACCTTTTCTCATCAGCAGTTAGAGCAGTCTTGGGACTTCAGCAGAGCACTGGTTAAAGCTTTTAGAAGAAGAAGAAATATAATAGAGCTTCCTAGTGCGAAATCCTAAAAAATATAAAGAAAATATTGCTGAACAAGAATAGTAGAGCCAAAATAGCTGATTTTTTAGGCACAGTAAGAGACCACATTATCGTGTAAAATTAACACAATTTATTCACATAAAACGGTCACAAAAAATATCCATAAAACAAACGATACATACTGTACATAACACATCAAGGGGGAATAGAAAAGTCAGTACATAGTTAATCCCTTGACACATGATACATGTCGCCTACACATCTGGCTTCTTCAGGACCGTAAATTCTATATAACAGGAAAGCAGTACTGCTACAAATAAATCTGAAAAAAGGGGGCTCAAGCAATATATATATATATATATATATATATATATATATATATATATCATCAATGATATAAAATACAAAAGACATGTAATGAATAAAAAATGACAAACAATCATTGGGCTCACATGGGAGCACGGCAACCAATGGTATATGGTCTAGGGGGCGGACATAGGAGACCTGAGTGCGGAACACAGGTAACAGACCAGGAAACAAGATAGTACATGACCGGATCCTATAAAAAAAAGATATAGAGTGTCACCAGCAAGTAATGTAGTTATGTAAACCTACATATCATAGTAAACAAATGCTTGAGCCAAATATCTGGGCTTATACTCATAATAATCACAAGTTGTGCCCACACATGGCAAAATCAATAAAGCTTCAATACGTGAAGGCTGGGGGCAATTTGAAAAAAGAATGACACAAGGCATTGACAAGCCTAAAGAAACGGCCATATGTAAAAGGGTGGTACCCAAGTAGAAGTCATATATTAACCCCTTCACGCCTAAGGGTAAAACCAATCTTAACTCATAAGCACAATTTTGCCACTTTGACATGTGTTAGTAAAACCGTGCATATCATCACAACTACTTTGTACATCCAGGTGAAACATACCTTGTTTTTTTTCAGGACAAATTGGGCTTTCATTTGGTGGTAAATGAAAATCTCCTGATTTTTTTTTATTATCAAAGGAGAACTGGCCCAAAATAGTAAAAAAAAAATCATTTTTTTAATTTACATGTTTGTTTCTTGTTACTACCATAACCTACCACCAAAGAACAACCCAAAATAAATTTTCCAACTCTAAACGATCGCAGCAATACCATATATGTATATGTTATTTGTTGTTTGTACCCACAGGAAACCTAGAAACAATAGTGTGCATTTTGTTTTTTTGTTTTCTTTACCTAAAACACACTGACACTAACTGACACTGATACCAATAAAAAAAAATTAAAAAAATGTAAATAAAATTAAAATCCTGACCTTTGACCCTAATCTCTGACCTTGACCTTGACCCAAACACTAACCATGGCACTGAACTAGATCAAACCTTGATCTAGGTATTTTTTCTTTATTTTTTATTTTATTTTTTAATATTTATTTATTTGTCTTTTTATTAACAAACAGTTGTTTTTTTTCCTCTATGCAAGGAAGTAAAGAGATACAATGTATCTCTCTCCTCCATTCAGAGAGAAAAAAAAAACAAGAGGGCCGGCCTGCACAGTGACTGATCACTGTGATAGCCAATCAGAGGCAGTCACAGCGATCATGTGACCCAGAATCAAGAGTCCCGGATCACGATCGTTGTGCTGGGAGCGCGCTGTGTGGAGTGCTCCCAGCAGAAAAAAAGTTATGCAAATATGCGGCCCCACGGAAAAGAGCCCAGTTCTGTGAGGGCGCGTATTTGTGTGACGTCGGCGGGAAGGGGTTAAGTATCAAAGAAGACCTCAAACTCACTAATGTGGCTGACATTGGAAGATACGTTTAATGAAAAGGCGATAAAGGCATGTAAATGTAACAGCCCATAACGTTCATTAACAAGCCCAGCAAACGTGGTAGCTCCTGTCCTGCCAGTCGTAGCCGGCCGCTTATGACAAACCACGGTCAGTCGACATGACACGGAGTGTGTCCACCCTAAAGTGACACAAGTGACATCAGACGCACGTGACATTGACAAAGCAATGCGCATGTGCCAAAGAGCCAATGGCGCAGATGCACTGACAGGGGACATGGCGGCCCGCCTCCAAGGAATGGGGACACGGCAAGCCACCCCATCATCACAATCCCAGTAGGGAAAGTGGGCGGACATATATGCCCACTCCAAGACCAGCACCCGTGGCCACTGCCACCTGCAAGAGACCGAGAGCCCAAAATAACACAACAAAACATATTGCATAATACACAATATATATATCAAGTTGATAATTACAACAAGATGCATGAAGCACAAAAATCAATACAAGTCCGTAACAAAATTGCAAATACAGTTAGACACAGCTTAACATTGGACACATCTCACAGCATATCAAAGAAGGGATGGTAACGAAGTAAGTGTGATAATGATCCCACAATATTGAATAGATTATAAAAAGGGTTTATAGCTCAAAGTTTCGTTTAGACCGGGGTGGGTGGTAGCCTTAAGACGGTATATCCAGCGTGCTTCTCGCTGAAAAATATATTTATCAAAGCTACCTCCTCTAGGATTTTCTTTTATGCATTCCAGTGCAGCAAACCTCACTACCTCAGTATAATTTTTATGGCATAGTCCCACACGTCTCAATATTGGGGTAGATAGTAAGCTGTTATTCAAAATATATATATATATTCAAATATAATGTATGTTTTAAAAATACATTTAATCCACATTTTTGGAATGCATTTACAAATACATGTAAAAATATATGTTAAAAAGACTTTTTTATGTTAAAAAATCTGAAGAATATATTTAAAAAAATATATGTAAAAGTTTTTTTACATTTTGTTATATATAAAAAACGCACTTCAACATACAGTATATATATATATATATATATATATATATATATATATATATATATATATATATTGAAATATATTTAATATGGCCAAAATTGTAGTATTTCAAATATATGTAAATATATTTGGGAAAAATATTTGTAAAATATATTTAAAATATATGTAGACAATGCCAATAGTTTGACAATCCACATAATGTCTGATAGACTGTAGTTGGCCATTAGGCAAGTACAGTGATTGATATTCATTTACCACATTTCCAAGTACGACATACCAGATGATCCTTGTTAGGTCCTGCCTGTTCAAAATGATTGCTAGTAATTCTATCCCTAATAGACTGGGCCCTCTTATAGGTAATTTCTGTATAATCCTTAACATATTTTTTGAGGATGGTGTCGTTAGTCAATAAATACCAGCGCTGTTGGAGAATCTGGCGTATTAGCCCATGCTGCCTAGTAAATAGGGTGATTAGTCTGACTGTATTTGGATTGGAATAGTCTATTCCCCCTTGATGTGTGCGAAACGCGTTGACTATTTTTCTAAATCTCTACTTTATTCCTGCAATCAACAAGTATACTATAGATGACATGTATCATATGTCAAGGGATTAACTATGTACTGACTTTTATATTCCCCCTTGATGTGTTATGTATGTATTGTTTGTTTTATGTATATATTTTGTGACCATTTTATGCAAATATATTGTGTTAATTTCACATTATAATGTGGTCTCTTACTGTGCCTAAAAAATCCGCTAATTTGGCCGTACTATTCTTGTCCGGCAATATTTTCTTTAGCTTTTAGAAGGAGTTTTCTTTCTGCACTAGAAGGATGCAAAACCCCTGACCTTTGTCTGGACAGTGCTAATTGGCCCTGTGCTGATCACATGCACTCTCCAGCCATACACACTAAACTGAGCATGTGCAGAAGGGCTACCAGTTCAGTCTGTGTTATCAGTGTGAACATTTGAACAAGAGGAGGGGCAGAGAAGTCAGGATCAAACAGCCTTTTTACACAATGCAGATGATTAACCTCTTAGGTTCCACAGTGAGTATAACAAGCTTGCCTTACTGCTTATATGGACTGATTTTACTGTTGTGGGCTTAGTAACACTTTAAAATCCTCACCAAATATTAAAAAGGTATGGTCTGGGGTGAACAGATAGAAGTAGCATGTATTTGAGGAATATTATTTTTTAAACGTTAGGGGTATACACTGCACAGGGTAACATTAAACATGTTTAACTGACCCTGTAAGATTATATAGCGATGGTTAGGATCAATGATAGAGTGGATAAGATTAACAATTGTGTTCTTATGGAAGAGTACGGCTATTGCGACCTATTTCCTGTCACTGGTTGGGGAAGAAAATACGAAGGGACAATGATTAGTTGCAAATGCAGAATTACCAGTAAGTATCAATGTGTTTATTAGTGAAATGCTATTTCCACCTTTTGTCTATTAAATTCCTGAAGGGTTGGATTCTTTTTAGAATTTAACCCATTCAACATCCAACATTAACCCATTCAACATTTAGGGATATGAATCTAGTCATGGGGTAATGTATAACAAGTATGCAAGTTACTGCTCTCTGACATGCAGGAAATGCATGTATTTCCTCTGGAGGAGGGAAGCCATTGTGTGCTTAAGAGCCAATCAGGCTTTCCAAGTAGCTCTAGGGGATGGGTGAGGCAGGGAAGAACTAAGAGGACAGGAAAAACAGAGAAAATATTTGAATATATGTAACAATAACAGCAAACATCTTGAGTAATTCTGAAATTCTCCAAAATGGACTTCATCACCTCATAGCCCAAGAGGGTCTGGGGTCCTAGGAAGCTGCTTTGACTGCCCCAATTTAGATCCACAAATCCTCTCCAGCACTGCCTAGGCATCAACCATGCCTAAGTGGCAGCTGAATACTACATGCTTAGGCCTGGGCAGCAGCAGACAGAAGACTTAAAAGGCATTTAACAGTTGGACAGCAATCTCAGACCTCAAAGAAAGAACAGCAACCTTTTCAAACTCTATCTGCCCTTGCTCATGCAGAAAGTGCATGATAGAGAGTTTGCTACAAAGTAGGAGATGGTTTAGGCCAATGTTCATTTTTTTGGACTTTTTTTTGCAGGTTTTTAAACTGAGGTTTACCTTGATGTACTATCACTTCCGTGAATGAAACATAATCTATGAATGGCAGGGGCAGACCTTTCAATTATCCATCCGTCCTCCATTAAATTATCCTGAAGCTAGTATGGCTTCTATGAATGGAGGAGCTGGGTGAAAAGGGTGGACATAGTCAAGCACTCTCGTTGAGTGCCTTTCATATCTCCATTGGCTCTATAAACCCCTGGTGAACCGGAAAAGTATGTCAGCGTGGGTGGTGGGAACCAATGGATTTCAGCTAATAGAGAAGACAACAGTACAAGAGACACATCCTACTTACTGTAAGCAACGTCCATTGTGCTGATTTTTGGTTTTTGATCTCTGACAACACTTAGGCTTTTAGTCAGTTCCCATACATTAGAATAGGCCCAGATCAAAGATCTGAGAACGAACAAACAGGTGAGATGGCATAACAATACCTGTGACCAGGGGTGTCCAAACTATGGCCCTCCAGCTGTTGAAGTACTACAAGTCCCATCATGCCTCTGCCTCTGGGTGTCTTGCCTGTGGATGTCAGAGTCTTGCAAGGCCTCATGAGACTTTCAGTTCCTCAACACCTGGAGGGCCATAGTTTGGACACCCCTGCCTGTGACGTACAATTCAGGAATGGTTGGAAAAGGGCTATAACCAATTTTATGATATACCATGAATTGTTAGTATATCATATGCATGTATTATATGCAAGTCTTCTAATTTATTTAATGCTGTGCAATCTGGTAAACATTCCATTATCTCAGACTCCAGTTGTTTCTATGATTTACATTTTAATCTATTCACTTTCAAGGTCATATGATAACAATCAAAGTCTGATACACATCTCATGTTAATTTCAATGAGTCTGAATGATAATTATTAAATTGTCGCTGTGTTGAGTGCATTGACAAAGAAATTGAATCCAAACAGAAGAATACGGCTAAGTAGTGATATTTTCACACTTGATTCAATGCTTCTGTGTTGAAGAACAATGGAAAACCACTACTGTGTTTCAGTATCAATTACAGTATGAAGAAGCCTCAACTCAAGCCTGAAACAAGCTGTGAATGCACAACAAGCTGTCAGGGCATATCGTGAAGTAACTGGTAAAACTGTACAGAAAAGGCTCAGCTCTGAGCTACAAGGGTTGTCTATTTCATTTTAGCAATTACTATAGCAAAAGGGTTTCACTGGTCATTAGTGGAGGTCAAGGTAAACACCAACAATTCTTAAAGCCCAAGTGAACTACATACATTCCATGTGCATCAAAACAAAAAGTCCTACAGTTTATTTTCTTCAGAAAACAGCAGCAGCCTGAGTAAAAAAGCCAGTCCTCTACCAGCATGCTGCATAGGAAGACTTTTACTCTAAGTGTGGAAAAAATAGTTTCCCTGCAGAGGTCCAACACAACCCCCGCTGAGTTTGACTTAAATTCCTGCAAACAGTAAAACTAATCCATGCTGAATGGAAAGCTTTAGCTCTAACAGGAGGGCATGTCAGATATCTGCAGAGAGATCATGGCTTCCATATAGAGAGCAAGGGTCTTTATCTACAGCACAGGTGTCAAACACAAGGCCCATGGGCCAAATTCGGACCTCCAGGCCATTTCATGTGGCCCTTGCACCTGTCCTGCAGCTACTGTACCCCCCTTGTCTCTGCCTCCCCTTATCTCAGCAGTCGGCAGCAGAGAGGACAGAACTCCTCTGCGAGATCTTGCACCACTCAGTGCAGCTGCAGCACCCCCTCATCTCTGCCTCCCCTGGTCTCAACATTCAGCAGACTCTGGTAATGGACTCCACTCCTCCTCTGGTCCTCCTCCAGACCCTGCACTTTCTCCCTCCCAGCTCTGCCCCCAAAGGGGGTGCTGCTGATGTTAGGGAGGGTAGGGATTATTGACATGTAATGTATAGGGGATGGGGTGTTCTAGTCTTACAGATACAACTGGCCCTTTGAAGGCAAATAAAATCTGATACGGCCCGCGATGAAATGGAGTTTGACACCCCTGATCTACAGCATGAGGGAGGCGATTTGTTTTTACATATAAGCTGCAACTACCTTTTGCTGATTACTGGACAAATCAGTGCTGTCACATGGGACGTCCATAGTCCTGTGTAAGCTATGACCCCCAACAGCTTTTACACAGGACTTTCCTTTGTTCCCAAGTGGCTGAATGGATTGGTGGATGAGCAAAAAGAGCCAAGTGTATATTGCTGTAAAGGACTAAATTAAAGTGAACTTACTAAAACTGGAGAGTTGAAAATCTGGTGCAGCTGTGCATAGAAACCAATCAGCTTCCAGGTTTTATTGTCAAAGTTGAATTGAACAAACTAAAGTTAGGAGTTGATTGGCTACCATGCACAGCTGCACCAGATTCTGAGTGCATCCATTTTCGTAAATCTACCCCATTGTTTTGCTCTGTGTAGGCAAATCAGGAGTTCACCTTGATGTAAACAATGCATTTAAATATTTGCTCATTGAAAATGCACTAAACTTTCCTTTTAAAGTCAATCAATACTGCAATGTATTTATTTTTTAAAAGCTTTTTGCACATGACAAATTATCTGTGATTTTCCAGTTTGATTTGTTAATCATTTACAGGCTATTAATAGAGCTAAAGACATTTGAGGAAGATGAGCAAATATTACCTTTCCACAGTATTATACGTTAAAGCAAAACCAAGAAAAGCACAGAAAAATGTGAATTATTTGACTTCAACAGGCAGAAAAGAAACAGTTTCTATACTATCAAGGACAAGGAAAAGGCATGTAATTATAAAGTAAGCGTGATACAAGTACAATAACTGACTTAAACTATGACCGTTTTCTTCAGGATATTGCCTCCAGAAGGAAATAGTTGCTCTGAATCTCAAAGAAAGAATATAGACATTTGAGATCTTAAGCTCCTGTTTTCATTAAGACTTTCAAGTATTCAAAAAAGTAATAGACACATTTAAAGTAAGTTCTTTCGGCACACATTTGGTTCTGCATGATAATGCCACCTTTTCAGGATTTCATAAATGTAAAGTTTCTTAAGCAGATATTCATAAAATACGAAGCAGATTTAGATTTATGAACAGTTATGGATATAATAGTTTAAAGAAGCTTACTTTTATTTTTCCACCCCCAGGGGACAAAGTACATGCAGTGATGTGTCCCCTTTTTCTAAAGCCACTTTCACATGAACATTCAGATCGGGTCTGCCTGACCATTTTTCAGGCAGACCCGGTCGGAACCTCTATTCTCCTCTATGAAGCAGCAGGTGTCAATGGACATGTGTCAGTTGATACCCGCCGACATCCAATACGATCCAATCCTCCAAAAAGAGACAGATGGGGATCCATTACCCTTCCATCCATTGGATTGGATGGGATGGCAGTTGGATGGAAACAGACAGGCGGTCCATTTCCAGTGGGCTGTGTCTGTTCTGCAGCAGCAGAGCAGACACGAACCTATCATCAGCTTGCTCAGTGGGGATCATCGGACGGATTCGCCGCTGAGCAAGCGGGTCCACCCTGTGTGAAAGGGGCCTTAATCCTCATTTAGATGTACAGCATTGTTTGCTGCCCCTCTGGATGACCTTTCAGAGGCTTTTGCATCTATCTCAATGCCTGTGTTGACCTTTGAAAGTCCACAGTTCTGCACCGCAACTGCATGCATTACACCTTGCTGCAAAGTTGTGTCGCAGTCCCATGCACTTGACAGGTCCCATGCACTTGACAGGTGCCGCACCACAACCATGGCAATGTGGATTAGCAGCTCTGCGGTAGAGGCAGTGGCATGAGGAACAGGAAAGTGGTTTGCTCTTCTCATTGAATGTTTACTGATGCACAAGAGAGCGATGCCACCAGGGGCGGACTGACAACTCATGGGGCCCCCGGGCAATAGGGGATCATGGGGCCCCTGTGTCCTTTCCCAAACTCAAAAAAGCCTATGAAAAAGGTACCAGGGGCATCTCATGGGGCCCCCTACTGACTCCGGGCCCTCGGGCAGTGCCTGAGTTTCCAAATGGTCAGTCCACCCCTGGATGCCACCATCCTACAAAAAAAAAATCTCCAAATAAGCAAGATTTATGGGGAGGAGCATAGAGAAAGAATGGAATAAAGAAATGAGGAATTTTCTGCCAAAAGTCATTGCAGTTAAAAGAGTAAGTTATTTACACATTCCTTTGTACACTATTATTTAATTTTCAATGGATCCTAAAATATATTTAAAATGTATCTAACGCTAATTCTTGTGTTTTGGATGGAGTGTGGAAGTTTTCAAAACTCCTCCCAGGATTCCACTTCTATCCGTGTACCTGCTGGGGAACCTTCCATTTTTTCTTGGTAAGAATTGTCACCAAGACAAAAAAAGTGATGACAAATTCAAAATGTAGGATCCATGCACACTAAGCGGCTGAAAAATGCCCAAACCTCTGATGGAAAAAGCAGTGTAAAAAACGCTTATAGTGGCTTGTACTGTACAGGAGTTTTGCTTATGGACATTTGCTTTTATATGCAGTTTTTTTCCAAAGCATTCCCCTCTGCTCATTTTTAACTACTTCAGTATGGGACACTTTAACCCCTTTCCTGCCCAGGCCAATTTTCAGCTTTCAGCACTGTCACACTTTGCATGACAATTGTGTGGTCATGCAACATTGTACCCAAATGACATTTTTATAATTTTTCACACAAATAGCGTTTTTTGGCAGTAGTTAATCACCACTGTTTTTTTTTTATTTTTTACTAAATAAACCAAAAAAAAGACTGAACCCTTTGAAAAAAAAAAAAGCACATGGCTTGCTGAGAGGGCACTCGGAAAAGAGGAGCACAGAGTGTCACCTGGGGGCGGGGGGGATGCAGAAGAGGAGGCAAGGGACCACTCTGTGTAATACCATTGCACAGAGAAGGTAAGTATAAATGTTTTTATTTTAAAAAAAATGCCTTTAGAGTCACATTAACCAGGCCATAGGGAGTACAAATGTGAAAGCATTGATATGTAATATTGATTTTAGCAGTCTCATGTAACATGTCTCCAGTCTATGAAGCATTTCCCCCAGTTCCAACAATTCCTATAGCATGTCTGCAGTCTCTGACTCTATCTTGTAGAATTCCTATAGTGTTTGACCAATTGCTGTTGCATGGCTGTACTCTTTGATAGCTGTCTGTAGCATTCTAGTCACTGATTATTATGTGCAGCCCTGTGATGTCAGGGGAAGCACTTGGCATCCCCATCATCAAATAAGTCACCGATCTAGCTTTTCACAAGTGGTATGTTGACAAAATGAAGTCAGTATCCACAAAAGACTCTGAGTCATTTCTAAATATGGCAGCAACAAGGTGGCATTATCTAACTGGTTTGTGATATTTGAATAGGGCTTTTCATTGCATAGAACCTATCTCAGTCATTGTACCCGATCTGCATCATTTTATTGTGTTTTTCGATCCATATATTTAGGTAACAAGTTCCTATGTAAGATCTGCATGTACCTTTGATCGCCTTCCCATACAAAGTGTCCTCTTGTACTTATTGTCTTTCAATAGGGAGCAAAGCAAAGTATAACAGAGGTTTATAACTAAAGGCAAAACATTTTTATATCTTTGACTAGAGTGGAAAGGGATTTGAACATCTGTCAGGTTTTTTATTGCTATCTGTGCCCCCTTTAGAAAGATTCATCCTATCTGTTTGTCCTGTCTACCATTATCACGAGATTGAGAGTGAAAGAAATTTATACATTTTGGGTTGTCCCCCAAAAAAGGAATATAGGGGATTTCTTTTAACAGAGACACTTGCTCTGGTGACCCTAGTGACAACCAGGGATTCCCTAACTTGGGAGGGATTTCTTCATTTCCTGTTTTGGCTATGGGACAGGATTCAAAGGGAAATATCCCTGATGGGACACGGGTGCCAAAAAGAAACAGACAGGGTTTATAACCCTCCCTTACTCTATCCAAAATGAAAAAAAAAGTTTTGCCTTTATTTCTACTTTAAAAGAGAAGTATTGGATTGCTTTTTTCCCCCCAAATCATCTTACCTAGGTGGATGCAGCATTGGTCCGATGCTGCATCTGTCCCCCGCCGGCTCTAAGTGTGAGAACACATGACTGCTGATCGCTGAGTTCTCACCGCCACTGTGAGCAGAGAGCGGTGACTGTCACTCACCGCTCTCTGCTCTTCCCACGCTCACTGGAGCACTGGGATGTGGAGGGGGAGGGAGCGGCTGGCTCAGGCTCTCAGTAGATCTCAGCCAGACAACACGTATTTTCCACACTTTCATTCACAGTCAGTAAACAAATGAGCTTGGATTTTGTTGTTTTATTAGGGGTTAACAACTTGGATGGGTCTAGGGGTATATGGGATGCCCAATGGAACTGAAACAACTTGGGGATGTATTCTTAGGCACAAAACAAACAAAAATCCAGCAAAATCATGAAAGAACAGATCCTAGGCTTTTTATTCCTTCAGAAGTCGCTCTTATCTTCTGAAGAATCAGCATACTGTCTTTGCAAGGAGCACTTGATCCCCTTGAATGAACCTCCTCAGACCCGAGATGAAAATCTCCTCATCTGCCTGGCTGTCTTGAGAGTATCCCAGGGCAAGGGATTTCGAGACACACAAGTAATGTAGTCCCTGGGAGAACTAGTTGGGTATTGTGCCTGACCGCCCTCTTCCTTCTATGGCCCGGGGGTGTAGAAGTACTCACGCTGTCCTGTTTCTGTAGCTTTAAAGGTTGAAGCTGCTTTCTGGCCTTACGTTGGGCTGGCTCCTTCCCTGCTCACAGGCTGTCTTTCCCAGGTAGACTTTGGGATAGTAGAGATCCTTCTTTACAGCTTCCAGCCTGTAGGCAGACCTCCGTCTTCTGCAGCCCACTCACCGGCTCCACATCAGCAGCACTCCATCTTCCACCCGACTCCCCTGCTGGCCAGGCTCTCTCATGTTTAAGGGTTGACCTAGCCGCCATGCCAGGCCTCCTGCCTGGGGATTGCCCACATTCTGCTAAGTATACAGATCAGACCCTCTGTCTTCATTATTTTGTAAAAGGAAAACTTTCCGAATAATGTGATTGCACCATTGTGTTTATTCATACTGTATGTAATATGTTTAAAAAGAGTCATGGAAATTATTTGATGCATATTTTATACTGAAACCTGTTACACCTAATACAGTAAAAAGGCAGTTTTATGTATTTCCTGGTCTTAAAACCCCATTTACAATGCTGAATTAATTCATGAGGGATGCTGTAAACTCACAATTACACTGTTGCTTTTCCCAGGTACAGAATATTAAAGCATACAAGTACATTACAAATATACATATTATTATAAAAATATACATTAAATTACATCTAGAGACTATGATAATAATAAAAAAATTAGGCAGGAATGACTCAAAAGCAATGACATTTCACCTGCCCTCTGCTGCCATAAAAACAAAACCAAATAAAACAAATATTTCTTGTAGAAAAACCCTCCAGTTTTGTAAAATTACCATTTACTGCTAGCATGTTTTCTACAAATACCTTTAGGTTCCCAGCTGAGTTGATAAGTATGTATTTGTCGGTCAGTTCTCCCTCTGATCCCATGGTGGTACTGTGATAGGATCACTATGGATGTCAAATCTTCTGTCTTATGAATTATGTATTTTGTATATCTACTATACAGTATATGTTGGCTTCTTAAAGCTGAAGTTGTCTCCCCAAGGCCCTGCAATATATAATTTATTGCATAAGTGGAAAAAAAGGATAAAAAGAAATTTCCCATGATACCTGGTTTTCACACTGTCATTGTTGCTTCTCTTTGCAATAGAATGGTGAATACAAAATTTGCAAAGTTCTGTAAATCCACAAGGACAGGATAAAGTGGGTGTTTTTGTTTGCAGAAAGAAATAACTTTTTTAATGGATTTGGACATAATGTCATTTATTAATATAACTTGGCAGTTCAGATCATTTTACTTGATTTAGTTATGTTGATAAAAAAATTTGCATCTGTAATAAATAACAGAACGGCAAGTAGATGTACCATACAGTCCTTTTATATGGGTAACAGACTTTGTTAGAATATGTTCTATCTTCTGAAACAATTTTTCAAATAGAAATATGTCCCAGATGTGATATACTGTATTCCGCATTATGTTTTAGTCACGTTTCATACTATTGTCCCCAGATAATGCATTAAGTGTGCTGTAATTATTTTTGTCAAGATTGTGCAATTACAGAAACAGATCAACAGTTTGCATGATTTTTTTTTTCAATGCAGGGAATATTTTTTTCAATTTAACAGCATAGAAAATGTTAGGTACTAAACAAGGTGAATGGAACTTTCAGGGGTCAATTCAACACTAGAAGCAAGGTTAAAGCTGATTTTTGGCTTTCCCTTTACCCCCAACTAATTGCTGGCATGGAAAAAAAACTAACTAATTGCCCCTTTTACTCACCTAAATCCACAGTCATGTGACATTCTTACCTGACTCTTCCTCTTCTTCTGTTTACAGGAGGAAGGGGTCTTCTTCAGGTGCCCATATCTCTACCTGCATGGCAAAGACGTTTCCTATTGCCTATCCAGCTGCAGGGTTCTCTCAAGATCCAGAAGAGGAGTCTCAGTTGGGATGTCAGCAAATGACACATGTACTTCTATAGAGCTGGATTAGTGGTCCAATGCATCCGGAAACGGTGCAGGCAAGATACCCAGAGGGAGGAGTTAGGTGAGTATAACTTGCTTTACAAGGTAAGAAAAATGTTTGTTTGAACATTGTTTATTTCTCAAGTTGGGCTTTTTAAGTTAGGGAATAAAGTTATGGTTGGGGTTATTTTATTTTTTAAGCTTCATGTTTTGATTTAAGGTGTTGAGTAAAGGCTTATGGATTATGAAGTTAAGGGTTAACTAGCACAGTCATCTTAAGGAGCTGGTAAGGGCTCAAGGAAATGTGGGCACATACTGTAGTTGTAACATGGTTTTAGCACCTAAAAATACTACCAACAGTGGGTATTCAGCACTGAAAACCAACATATCACTGCAGGGCCATTCCGGCAGTTACAGCCATTGAAGGAATACTGATTTTGTGGTGTTATCTATAAAAGAGATCTGTCAACAAAAGGGGAGGAACTTAAATTTTTATTCTCATTGACATCCATTGCTTTTTGCAATCTAACACTTAATTCATTGAAGTTAATTTACTAAAGTCAGATAGGCTGTTTTCCTTACCTTACTGAATGTGGTGAGAATTAATTTAGCAAAGAATACGCAATCACATGCGAGGAAAATTTAAAAGAAAATTTAATTTTGCTCGCATATGATTAGATGATGGACATCAGCAGAAATTCATCTCATTCACTAAGAAAAAATTCTCTTTGAAAGTGAACAGCCTATTTGCCTTTAGTAAAACAACCCCAATGAATTAAGTGTTAGATTTCAAAGGCAATGAATATCAAGGAGTATAAAAAGTTAAATTCCTCCCCTTTTGTTGACAGATCTCTTTAAATCAACTCCATTGTGTCCTGTTTTATTTATATAGTCACCAAAAGATTAGGACTTTGAAATTTTCCTATAATGATGGGGAAATTGTTTATTGTGGAACCATCACTTTTAAAGTAAAGACACCCATAGGTCTGGGGAGATGGAGGGTCCATGTATTGTATTTGATCATGGTAAATGTCAGGTGAAAACATAGATTTCAAAAGTCATTGCCCACTGTCCACCAGCAAGTCAAGTCTTCTTACTTACGGTCAGACCGAAAACTGAGATCACACCCTACACATTAAAACAATAGTTAGAGAAATATTCAAAACCAGCCTGTCTGGCAGAAACAACTATTAAGCCAATGTCAAAATAACTGAGATAACATTTTTCCCCATTTTGGTGTTTGATGAGATTAACTAAAGCTCCTGACCTGTATCTGAATGATTCTTTGCATTGTGCTGCTACCACATGATTGGCTTCTTAGATAATCATATGAGCAGATTTATACATGTTGCCAATTAATTGGTAAGTATAAATGTTCCAGTTTGAAAGCTCAAATAGCTTAGAGACCACACTTTGTGGATGCGACAGTGTGGCTTCATAAGTATTTTCAGATGTATGCAACAAAACCTCTGTTTTGTATCCTGAATGGATGTTTTGGGCTGAATTGCTGGTTTGATTGTTGGGAATTTTTGTATTGCATGTAAAGCATTGTGAATCCTGCCTCTCTAGTGCATTCTAGCAGAAGCTTTTACCTCAATATTCAAGTGACAAAAGAGACAGAGCTTGTATAAAAGGAGATCAGCAGTCAGATGTACATATGACAACATGATGTCTAAATATATCACCAAGAGAAACATAATTTCTGACTAGTTTCTAAGTGTTATTTCTCTTTGTATATTTTCACTACACTAAAGAAGCTTGATAGAGATGCTTTGGGAATGCCTAATTTTAAATTTTGCATCAATATCTGAACAGAAAAGAAATACAGGATAACAGAAAAAAGGCTACAATTTATGATTTAAACATGACCCTGCCAAAATAAACCAAAATCTTCTCCTCTGAAAGAACCCAGAATAGCTTAAACCTCACTTAACCTTCACCTGTAAAACACTATAGGGTAGATTTACTAAAACTGGTGCACACAGAATCTGGTGCAGCTGTGCATAGTAACCAATCAGCTTCTACGTTTTACTGTCAAAGCTTAATAGAACAAGCTGAAGTTAGAAGCTGATTGGTTACTATGCATAATGGCACCAGATTCTCTGCGTACCAGTTTTAATAAATCTCAACCTATTTTTAGTGATAAATTGCAGTGGACATTTTAATCTTTTAGACACAGGCAGCTGTAAGCAGTTTGATACATTAGCTACAGAGTTGACTGTAAAAAATTAGACTGAGAGTTCAAACTTATGGAGGGTAGCATGAGCAAGAGACTTCCATTGCCATGTTATTCTAGGTAGTGTTCCCTTCGTATGCCAAATGATCTGGCAAATGGTGGTGTTGGTGATGGTAGGGGCACCAGAAGAACCAATATTCTTCTATGGTCTGGCACAGCCCGAGCACTGCATGCAAACCACACCATTGGAGTATGTTATTTCGTACACAGCATAAAGGTAAGTAACCACTACATGGTAGCCCCTCCATCACTTTGAAAAATAGTTAGATGAAAAAAAGCTGTTTGAAAAGGTGAAGATACTACTTACCTTAGACTGTGGCTCACCTAGGTGCCAGTGAATACAAAATCTTGATAAGGAGCATTGTGCAAGAGCACGTTTTTGTGAGATTTGAGAACCTTAATTTTCCCATCAGGCACCTATGAAGCTAAGCAACTTCACTGACACCTTGGCAAGCTAGCCAGATGCTGGGTTCTCTTTTTTTTGTTTTCACTAAATAGCATAAAGCTTATTGTGGTTACTACTAAGTGTAAGGTCTGCTTAAAGCTGGAAACAGGAGTTACTCTTTGTACAGTCTATCAAAATTTGGTTGTTTAGCCCAATAATGAAAGTACACAGCATTATGACCACTGACAGGTAAATTGAAAAACATTGATTATCTTGTTACAGTAGCATCTGAAATTGAGTTGGATATATTAGGCAGCAAGTGGACATGTTGTCCCTGAAGTTGATGTTAAAAGTGGACAAACATAAAGATTTGAACAATTAAGACAAGGGCTAAATTGTAATGGCTGGACTACTGCTAGCTCAAATTTAGTGAAAAAGGTAATGCTGGTTCTAAAAGAGATGCATTGTGGATGGTTGTGTATGTGGGGCACATGAGCATCAGAACTGGACCATAAAACAATGAAAAAGCTCTCTTCGCATGATGAATCACATTTTCTTTTCAATCATGTGGATAGCTAAGTGTGTGTGCATCACTTATCAGGGGAAGAGATGACTCCAGGATGCACTATGGGAAGAAGGCAAGCCAGCAGAGGCAGTGTGACTGAAAGGATCTTCTTCTCACAGCATTGCACCAGATACTACTGCATTCCTTCAGAGGTCTAGCGGAATCCATGCCTCAAAGGGTCAGGGCTGTTTTGGTGGCAAAAGGGGGATCTACTCAGTATTATGTAGCTATGGTGGGTGGCCATAATGTTATGACTGATTCGTGTATATTGCCATTAAAATGTAAGAAAATTTGATTGAAGAGATTGTGAAAGCTTATCAAATTTCAAGGCTCAAATGAAAAAGTTTCCTCTATTCACGGTTTTGGCCAACAATATGTATAAATACTATTCTTTATTGTTTTAGTTACAGTACATTTAATAGAAAGAATGGTATGATGTTACATTTATTGGTATGTCAAGGGATTGAAGCAACAATTGTTTTGGTATCTAATGCTAAAAGAGACTCAACAAGGTTCGAAAACAATTTTACACATTTTATTACATAGTTTTCTTTCTGTCATGAAAACGTGTTTTGGGTAACAGTAGTACATGTAAAAACAGTGGAAGAGCAATGCAACAGTTGTGGCTGTTGAAGAAGACAGTAGCTGCTGATTGTAGTTATGTTGACTTATGTTTGTCTCAAGCCGATCTCACAATCCTGGAGCAGTTGTGTTAAATCCCGAGTCAAAGAATGGCCTTTCCCATGTGTAACCTTCATAATTTCAAAAGCCTGCAAAATGCAAAAACTGTTATTTACATGCAACGAGAATGTATAACTTCTGTTTCTATAGTGCCTCATGCACATAAGCAGGTGAGTGCCTTCAACATAATTGCTGGTTTTCTTTTCAGAAGAAAACATTTTTGCATTAAAAAAAAAGTACTGTACTTAGTACTGTCCGTGATACTTTTTTATGTGCAACAGCCAGATATTTAGGACAAGCTTTTGCGTTGTACTCCTTCTTCAAGGTTCTTGCAGTACTAATACACACAGTTTTAGCCGAATGTTAATAAGACAATCTCTGATGAAAAAGTGTTTTGGTTCCTAAAGGGAAGTTCAAAACTATTCAGGAAAGGAAAACTTTTGAACTAAGAATGATAAATCTTTCTGGCACAAATGATATAGGACTAAAGTGGACAATCATTATCCAACAGTTTTCACCTCTGTGACTCTTTCCATTCCATAGCCCTCATCCTGCCTTATCTCACTACCTATCCAAGTTTAATTAAGTGTTCTTGCATGGCAAGACCACTTACTGTTATCTCACATATATATTCTTATTATTATAGCCAAGTTTACCACCCTAACTCCTCCCACAGTTTTTACACTACATAGACAGTAATATACCGAAACGTGCGGATTGTTCCCGACTGGTGTGCTATTACTTTGTGGAACGTTTCACCGAATGGTTCACGAAATATCAGCTTTTGTGGTTGAATTGGTCCCATAGGAATGAATGGCGGAATGTTCAAAACTAGAGTGGGAGCTGACAAAAGCTAGAGTGTGAGCTGAAAAATCAGGACATGATTTCTAAACTGCCATCACTCCCTCATTTTCAAACCCACCTACACAAATCTTATATCAAAATGTTCAGCTATCCCTGCTGCCACGGCTAAGCCATAGTCCTGATAGTGTTCACAATATGACCATTTGTTTGCAACTCACGCTGCCCATTGACATTCATTGAAACTCCACTCTAGCGACCTCAAATTTGAAGGGCAATTTCTAAACTGCGACTGTGCCTTCATTTTTAATATTTCAGAGACATACTATGCATCAACATGTAGGTCTGGGTCTTGTGATTCTCACAATATAAAGCTCTTTGCTGTAGAATTTATAATTTTTAAACTACAACCGTTTGAAAATGGCAACCACCAGTGAAATGAGCAAGTTGGAGCAGTTTGTTTTTAACCACTCTTCTCTGCCCTTGCTGTAGAGTGAATTGCCATAGGAACCCAGGTGTGTGAGCAGGCAGCAGAGTGACAAAAGCTAGAGTGTTAGCTGAAAAATAAAAGTTGAAATGCATTTCTCACTCTATCAAGCTTGTCATGTGCACTTTTAAAATTTGATCAATCAATTGGTTAGTGTAATGTTTACTATCTTTACTCACTCCAAACACTCCACACAGTTACTCTGCCCACTCCATAAAGTTACTCTGCCCAGTCCAACCTTTTCACAGTTACTCCAGCCACTCCAACCACACACTAGTTACTCAAGCCAATCCACCCAGTTACTCTGCCCACTCCAGTTGTAGACTACTGGTGGAGGCAAGAACACTTCACACAATTTCCCCAGAATTTGTAGCTTTTCTAGTTACCATTGCTGTGTATTCTTGTTTGTGTTTTTTTTTCTTCGCTTTTTAATCAGAGATTGTCTTGCAAAAAATCCATCCAATTCAACCCACAAAAAAACAGACACAAAATGTAAACGAGGTACAGCACAGAACGATGTTCATATGTGCAATTCAACACATATGAGTTGTTGGTACATATCAGAGTTAGGCTTTAAATAAACATTGAGGTACAGTCAAACACTTAAATTCTGATTGCTTTGTTTAACACAGAAAAAACTAGCGGGGGGGGGGGGGGGTGGATTTAGGGAAATAAAAACAGACAAATACCTGTCTCAACAGAGGTACAGTAAACGTGTTTGTTGTTACTATAATATTGGTATATAGCTATGACATGGTCTTTGTCTAGATGCTATACCATTGGGTAGTGTGGATTTACACACTACTATTTTATTATCATAGAAAAACAAGACATGGTAATCAATGCAGATCACACATTAGACAGCATACCAATGCTACATTCTGAATATTTATGATACTAGTACCAGGAGGATTTTAAGCTACTATTTCAACACAGCCTGTGTAGATATACAAAGATTTACATGATATGATGATTCTTAAGAAGTGTGGGAGTATTGACTCAGGTAAGGACACAGCACAAGAGTGGTTATGCTATACATATGCCATGTGCAATATGAGGGCCAATTTAGAAACATAGAAAAGTGACAGCAGAAAAAAGACAAAGTGGTCCATGGTGTGTTGTTGTTTTTGGTTTTTTTTTTACATAAATGTTGTATTTTTTTGTTGTTTTATTTCTTTTCGGTAATTTTTTGTCTGAGTATAGTTCTATGTTAGCCCCAAGCATGTTTGAAAGCCATATCAAAGCAAGGGAACATCACCAGTACACCATAGATCTTCCAGAATATGTACAATGCTTTATTCAACAATCACATTGTTACAGCAGAAGCAATAATTTGGAGCCACGCAAGACCCCTTCATCAGGCATCTGACGGCATAAATGTGTGCTTTAGGAATAGTGTTCCAACAATGTTTGGATAATATAGCCATGTAACACAGAAAATTGTGGATGTACTGTAACACTGTAGGACTATATGAAAACAATTTTCTGGAATTGATCCTGTATATTGGAGCAATGATGGTAAAACAATCTCACCACAAAAGGTGACAGTATCAATTTGTATCACTGGCTACACTAAAGTAGAGGTTGCATTGGCAAGTGGGGAAAATATGTCAATAAACTTCATTGCTTCAATATATCTTATGCTAATATCCAAGCTATTATCCAAGCTAATATTGTACTTTGCAGGAGTGTATGTCCTAAGAGGTATTAGATATCCTTGAAAAAGAAAGACAGTCTGGACACCTATTTCTTGAGCATTTTACAATTAAATTCTTATTGTGGTCTGTAATGTTGCTGTGTTGACACTGGGATAACAAGACTTTTATACACAGGATGTAATTAGTCATTTGAAAACATTTAACATATATACTTATAATAAAACATTATTTGGAACTTTGTAATCCACAACTATATGATGCAATCAGGGGCGGACTGACCATTAGAGCACTCGGGCACTGCCCGAGGGCCCGGGGTCAGTAGGGGGCCCCATGAAATGCCCCTGGTACCTTTTATAGGCTTTTTTTGAGTGTGGGCAAGGACACAGGGGCCCCATGATCCCCTATTGCCCAGGGGCCCCATGAGTTGTCAGTTCCGCCCTTGGATGCAATAAATGCTTGCTCCATGGTAATTCTAATCATTTGGTTGTTTGCATTCCACTGGATATAATGGAATAACAACAGTTTTCACTGGTCTAAAGTTTTCTTCTGTGTTTGGGCTGTGGCACCCTCTCTATGCAAAAAAATAAGCACCGTTCCATGTATGATCTGCATTGTTTACAATGTCAAACTGCTGGGAATTTTAATGTTTTTAATTTTTGTTTGTCTTTTATTTATGATAATAAAATAGTAGCATAGTAGTACATAGTACATACATCTTTGTGAACATCTCCATATAAAGCAATCCAAGTTAATATTGTACTTTGCAGGAGTGTATGTCCTAAGAGGTATTAGATATCCTTGAAAAGAAAGACTGTCTGGATACCTATTTCTTGAGTGTGGAGAAAATGAAAACATTTTATATCTACAACTCATGGTAAATTAGTGTGGTCAGTAGACTGTAGATACAAGATAGATAAAAGAATAAAAAATATGGCATATCTGACACCCAAAGATACATTTTTAAACATCCCCACTCTAAAATGATAATATTGTTTCCAATGATACTTATAAAATGATTATATCATGGAGAAACTCTCATGGCGCCGCTCCAAGCTGGAATTAAAAGAAGGTCAGCCCGCTGGCATAAGGAAGGAAGAGTGCAGCATCCCAGAACAGTTCCAGCATTTCCAGTAAAGTGTAGGGATGAACGCCACACATACCGACAGAGTCAGATGTATGGTATGGCCTCAGCTGCCGCTCCAGCCACGACCTTTAATGCGTTTCACCCATCCCAAGTGGGCTTGAGCCTCGATGGGTGGTCTGAAACGCATCAAAGGGGGTGGCCAGAGCATCGGCTGAGGCCATCCCATACAACTGACTCCTTAGGTTGGTCTGAGTGTTGTCCATACCTACACTTATAAAATGACATCATGAAAAATAATAGCCAGAAAAGGCAATGAAAATTGAAGTGTCCCTACCCATTGGTGGTTAAAGGAGAAACGTTTCCCTACATTGGTGGCCAGTGTAGTGTCCATTTACATCGGTGGTCATTGGAGAGGGGCCCCTTACATTTGAGGTAAGTGGAAAGATGTACCCTTGCATTGTGGGTCAGTCGAAAACGTATCCTTACATTGCGGGTCAGGGGAAGAGGTGCCTGTCTTACAGTGTGGGGTCACTGGAACAAAAGCACTCTTATATGGTGGTGAAGGGGAAGAATTCCTGTTATATTAGTGATCAGTGTAAAGAATGCCGCTTTTTATAGCTAACATACCAAAAATGAAACTCCTTATACAGGGGATGCAAATACACTTGAATCTTGGTAAGTGGTTCAATATCACAGTCATCAAATGAGAATTCTGCAGGCATTCTGAGGTCTCTATAGGTTGTCATTTTTGATTTGTCATGACTTAGCAGTAATGATATATTTTATTTTTATTTTTTAAGGAGAAGGTGGGATTTTTATTTAAATTAGTAAGACCAAGAGAAACCAAAGAATAACCACCATTCTTACTCATTTTCCCCACCATAGGTGCAGCTTAAATTCTATATAGAAGAAATAGCTCATTTTTTCATTTTTTCCTTTCTCTTGTGTGCTGTTTGAACTTATGTAAAGTTTGCATAATTGTACTGAAAAAATAAGCAAACTAGATCCAATAATATTTAGCTTTAGCAACCTAGGGGCTTTTTTGGAGCCAGAAAGAAATGTAGATTTTGCACATAGTTTGGCTTTTAGTTACAGCTTGATTCCATATGTTAGTCCCTTCATGGACTAGCGCTTTTCAAGTTGTTTTGCAGGAGAAGGCCAATACAATTGTATAAGATTTGTAAAATATTAGTGGCAGCTATAGGCATCCCTGCAAGGTTTCTATACAAAAAACGTAAAGTAAAGACATATGCCCATATACTGTATACAGTGTGTGTGTGTGTCCACATTTTGGAGTTTCACAGCCTGGAGTTGCAATGGATTGAATTTTAGATCACCACCTAGCATTTACTAGCCTAGTAACCCAGTGTCCAAATCATTTACACATACAGGCGTACCTCGTTTTACGTACGCCTCGGTTAACGTAATTTTTTGTTTATGAAAGAAAATCCATTGAAAATAATGTTTCGGTTTATGATTTTTTTCGCAATATAAACAGATTAATTGGTTTTCAATGCATTTACTAATTATTTTTAAATCATGTCCCTGTACAGTACTATGCCATTAAAGTGCACTTTATAAAGAGTTTTGAACAGATAAGACTTTTTTTACTTTTTTTCCAGACCTCTGGAACGAATTAATTGGTTTTCAATGCATTTATGATTTTTTTTATTTAATCATGTCCCTGTACAGTATTTATGCCTTTAAAGTGCACTTTATAAAGAGTTTTGAACAGATCAAAGACTTTTTTTTAACTTGACCTCCGGAATGTATTAATTGGTTTTCAGTGCATTCCTATGGGAAACCGCGTTTCAGTTTATGAATTTTTCGCAATACGAAAAGTCCCGCAGAACGTATTAAATTCATAAACCGAGGTACGCCTGTATTATTTTGTGTTACTTTGACTAAATTTGTTGATAATTTGCTAAACAAACACCCCAATTAAGACCAAAGTGCTACCCTCAGGAGTCTGCTGGAAAGTATGTGGAATACACAGCAAACATATGGAAAAGTGTTCTGTGCTTTGATGAGGCTAAAATGTAACTTTATACTGCTCAATGCCCAAAGAAAACTATCTTCCAAGCACAGCGCACTGTCCATCAGTAGGGATGGGAAACTGGTCCAGATTGAGGGCAAGAAAGACAAAGCCAAACACTGGTATATTTTAAATGCAAACCTGTTTCAGGCTGAAAGACATCTGACACCGGGGTGGAGGTTAACCTTCCATCAGGAGAAGGACCCGAAACACACAGACCCAGGCCTTGAAGTGTCTCAGTCAAATCCTGGACCTCATTTCAACTAAGGATATGTAGACTTAAAAATTACTATTCACCAAAAATCTGACAGGACTAGAGAAATGTTGCCCAAAAATGTGCAGAAAATTTGTCAGGGGGTTACTTCAAATTAATCAATGCTGTTATTATGCGATGTCAGCACATCATCTTAATTTCTAATTGTAACACTATAAAATGTGAAAAAGTCCAAGGGGTGAATATATATATATATATATATATAGACACACAGATGTGTTTGTGCAAATGCATTGAGTATGTACTCAAGCTATCTACCAAAATTCCAGTAACTGAAATGACTATACACAGGTGATTGTCCCATGACTACCAAAACTGAGATTGCCTAAAGAAATACAAATTATCAATAGAAAATTAATAAGCAACCTGAAACAAAGATATAAATAGCTAAAACAAATCCTAACAAGATAGCATAAGAGAAGGGGGTTGCCATAACAATTTGAAATGATGCAAAGTGTAATACTATGCTACATGCAGAATGCAGTCCCCCAGGGCATTGCTAAAGTCCTACAAATCCCCAGGACACCTATAAAAAAGGTTTGGGGCTTGTCAGAAGCCATAACAAAGAATGAATGAGATTGCTTCCTGTTTCATGCCATCCCTTCTTATTCCCTTTGCCCGCTTCTTCCTGTCCTCCCTCTTTTTTGTCTCTCTCCCCTTTTCCAAAGAATTTGTCTTCATTCAACATGGTGGCTAAATGTGGAAATATGATGATTTCCGAAAATACAACTACTAATAAAAAATATGGTAAATTAATTCAAAACAATGTAAACTACATGAAGGACTTGGGGTCTCTATTAGAAGGGAACCTGGGGCATGTGCCCTGATTGCCAGGCTCTGGTGACACTTCTGGCCGTCTCTGTCATAACGTCATTTTTGGTGCAGTCTACTGATATATTGCATTACAATGCAGTAAATCGCACTACATGTATTTTTCCTGTATTAACATTCATTTCTATGGGCTCCCCAAAGGCAAAATTTCTTTAGGCTGCATTACCATAACGCACCTTAAGCAAAGAGATATGAACAGGCCTTATTAGTCTGTATGGCAATTCAGGGTTCGTTATGGTTTCTTTTCTGCAGCTGAATTCATTATATCACTGGAAACCACTTAAATATACTTAAAGAATAAAAGCAGGACTTTATACATATTTGTTCTATAAAAAGTCTCTGTCATCTTTTTTCATATTAATAGCAAAAATTCTGATTTTATTTTAGCCTACCTGAACTAAAACCTTACCAGGTAAGTAAATCTACCTGAAGCAGTTAGACGCCCTGTCTGGTAAAGAAACCCAAAATATTCGTAATCTAGTGTTTTCTCATTATAACAGTGCCCTGATGCCATCCACATATCTTTCATTCTTCAAGATTACAAAGAATGAAAAGACTGGAAATAAATGATCCTCTGTGAATACAACTGAAATGAATTCTATCCCTTTTTCAATGGCAATTTTGTTGACTAAAGTCACAAAGGCACAGAGAAGTATGCATACTGACTACCACAATGCTGGATTGGGATAACATAAAATCATTTGCTATGACTGCTGTACACATATGGCATAGAAGAGAACACAGCTCTTTTGGTACTTTGTATTTCATCCCAGCCTGATTAAAATGAATGAGATCTGATGTGACTCACACAGCAAATGACTTTGCGCAGTTTCCTGCATAATGAGAACATGTAGTGGAGTGGGCACTGAGTCCCTGACAGGAAAACGAAATTGTGAACTAAATGAGATACTGGTGCTTTCCTACTCTATTAATGAGTGCTCCTTTCAGCGTTTTCCTAAGTTTGAGAGACACAGTGACATTAAACCGGAAGGTCTGAATATTTTAAGCCCTAAAAGCAGCTTTATGTTGACTGCGGACAGATTTTGACACAACTGCCATAATGGGTTTAAGTTATTTTAAAACTGATTACTTTACTAAAATATACAGTAACATCCACTATATCTATGGGTTTATTTTAAACTCTGTCTATATCAAATCCTGTAGTGTGCAAGAAGAAATTTGTCATACTGTAAAGTTCAGAAGTTTTTTGTTTTTCTTTTTTAAGTCACAATAATATCAGGGACTCCTTCATCAACGCCTGGCACATGGCAATGAAAAAACAATAGGTACATCTCAAATTTGTCAGTAAAGATCCCCTTTCTGTATATGGAAACTTCCATTGTTTCAGAGGGGATGATAACTATCAGCCTACCCACATGGAAGAAAAATATATTTGAAATATATTTTAAAAATATTCTTCCCAAATAGATTGCCATGTTTGAAATTCTACAATTTTGACCGTATTCAATATATTTCAAAATATATTTCAAGAAATATATATATTTTCAATAAAAATATATATACATGCAGTATACAGTATATATATATATATATATATACTGCATGTTGAAATGTGTTTTTATTACAAAATATATAAAAATATTTTTAAAAATAAAAAATACATTTTAAATATACTGTATGTCTTTAAAAATACAAACCTACATTTTTGGAATGCATTTACAAATATATGTAAAAATATATGATAAAATTACTTTTTTATATGTTAAAAAAATCTGAAGAATATATTATATTTTTAAAAACATATTTTTTTAAAATATATTCTTTAGATTTTTTGGTTGAACTAGATGGACGTTTGTCTTTTTTCAGCCAGACTATGTAACTATGTAATAGGAGCGGAGACTACGAGCCAGGCCTTCTCGTCCGACATCAGTGCCTCCACTTCTGGAGGAATGGTCAAACATTCCCATAGACACACTCCTAAACCTTGTGGACAGCCTTCCCAGGAGAGTTGAAGCTGCTATAGCTGGAAAGGGCGGGGCCAACTCAATATTGAACCCTACGGACTAAGACTGGAATGCCAATAAATTTCATGTGTGTGCAAAGGCAGGCGTTCCAATACATTTGGCAATATAGTGTATATTCTACAGCAAGGAACTGGCTCTGTCTTGGTGCAGGATTCAGAACAGAACACAGGGGACTGTCGTTTTCCACCAGAGACAGATTGTTGGCTATTACTGCGAGACTTTGCGTACCAGTTTGGCATAGTGATGCTGCTGATCCCCACAACGGGATTGCATCAGCTTCTCTGCATCAGGACTATCACTATCCAGTCTTCAGCCAGTCATCTCTGCTTGCTGCACTGACAGGCTGTCAGGCAGTAACTCTGCACTTCTCTGTGAACAATCAAGAGCCTGTGCAAGAACCCTATTCATAGGAGGCCGTGCTATTCATGGGACTGGTGAGCAGGCGGATGCCTAACCTCTTTCTGACAACACTCTAGAGCAGGGGTGGGCAAACTTTTTGACTTGAGGGCCGCAATGGGTTCATATATTGGACCCGGGGGCCGGACCAAGAGTAGATGAATGATGTGTATGTGTGAATTAATATAAATTAAATTAAAATTTGTAACATTAAATGTTTAGATTAATTTAAGGTAGAAAAGCATAAAAAGAGTTATTTTACAAAACTTTTATGCAATGTATTTCTTTCATAAAATAGTGCCTTCAATTTTAGTGGGAACAGTGTTGTTGGTCTCCCTTTTTTGTTAAGGCATCAAAGTCAGGAGTTAGTTTTGTTGTTGCAATTCAAAGAATAGATCTGAGGTGCCATCCATAGTAAGTATAGTAATATTCCCCCATAGTAAGCATAGTAATTAATCCCCCATATAGTAATTCATCCCCCATAGTAATTCATCCCCCATATAGTAATTCATCCCCCCTATAGTAATTCATCCCCCCTATAGTAATTCATTCCCCATATAGTAATTCATTCCCCATATTAATTCATCCCTCATATAGTATTTCATCCCCCATAGTACTATTCCCCCCCAAGTAGTAAGCCAAGTCCCCCCTGTGTCAATTTACTTACCTTTGCTCCGCGCGTTCCTTTCGCCGTGTTCCCGCGCCGTTCCGGTCTTCAGGGCGGACTGTGAGAGGAGCCTAGCTCCCCTCACGTTCGTCACGCTGCCCCGCCTACACACATCCTGACAGCCAATGTTTGCCTGCCCTGGCTGTTTTTTTTTTGGATCACACTCCGCGGGCCGGATTAAAAGGTCCGTCGGGCCGTAGTTTACCCATTGCTGCTCTAGAGACACTGCTTGCAGACACCTTTACACGTCAGTGCCAGGAGATCTTTGCTTTGAGTATTTACCGCAGCCTGTTATCTTCATTTAATTATCATTACTCACTACTGTAGAAGGGCCCAACCATTGCAAGCAGAAGACAACAGCTAATATCACATCAGGAACACTAAGCATCTCAGGACTCAAGTTGCTATTTCTGGTTAAAGGGACCTCTTTGCATCTAAGCCATTGTTATTAAAATTAGTGTGTCAATACCTATTTATGCCAGAGTATATATTTACATAATTCTTTGCATTCCCTATTGTGACCCTGGTGGCCCAGAGGGAGCTGATAAGTCAACAAGCCTTTTATTCCACCTCCTGCTGCTAGTGTTGCAGTTACATAGTTGTAATGTACCATTTGTGACAGTATAATCTGTTAACCGTTGCTATTTGTTTTTTTTCCATTTTATCAGTGTTTTTCTTCTATGCTTTAACTGGAGATGTATCTCCTAAACCTTCATTTTGTGGTCTACTCTTTTGAACGAGCCTAATATAGAGGTGTTACTAAAGAATCATGTCTCTTGCATTATTATTTCATGCTATTGAAATATGTCTGAGCCCAGAGTGTCAGAGGTGTGGGGAGGCGTACAAGGTCATAGCAACCACTGGGGACAAGCATTATCAAGCAACCCTTGCGGGGGTAGTAATACAGATCACAGATTTAAATATTGGTATTTCTCAGGCTATGCCTATTTAGGCTAGGTTCACATCTCTGCGGGTGGTGCCGCTGCGGATCCACACTAAAATACGTGCAGCTGCAACACCCGCACAGAGGACTGTGGACCCACTGGCGGGTGCCATAAATTCTAATGGCATGCCACCTGCATTGGAAATCGCAACCATACTGTGAACCGAGGTTCCCGTGCGGGCTGCTTTTTCCGAAGAAGTGCAGGGACTTCTTCCCTGCGTGTCCCGGGGCATGGGAATCCATTCAAATGAATGGACTCTCGTGCCAGTGCAAAACACAGCCCGCAGGAACGTGGAGATGTTAACCTAGCCTTAGTGGTTGCACACAGCTTGCCAATCTACTGCATTACTGGTGGAACTGCTGCGCAATACAAATATTTTGGCATAAATGTTTCATCTTACAACATACTTCTGTATTCCAAACTGTGGTCTCTACTGATCTGTGAGTGGCCTTGTTTTCTAAAAACAGTTCACAAGGCACCAAAACAAATTCATAGTTCAGCGGCAAGATGCTAATTGGCTAATACTGGTAAATATCTTATATCTTCTGAACAAAATCCTATTTATATAATCATGGAACAGTTAATATATACCCTAAAGTTAGATCTAGATTATTTCCACAAAAACTAGTCATCTTGAATTTTGCAGCCCCCTGCAGAATGGACAACAGGCACTGACTATAACTAATGTATCCCTCAGGAAGGGTCAGTTCTCCTGATCAGACATACACCAGGGCTTTAAAAAGCTGCTCGCCTGCTTGCCAAATGCAAGGGGAAATTCATCTGTGGCGTGCAGCGAGCACAGATGAAGCATGGAGCGACTACACCTGTGCTCCAAGCCTCATTGTGAAGCCGGGTTCCGATTTACAACATCTGTTTTCCGGCTTCTGTGGCTCCGCCGCCGAGGGGACAGGTGCAGGAGAGGTCCGCTCTCCTCTGCTGAGAGGAGACACCCTCTCTACCGCCGCGGGGACTCGGAGGGACTAGGAGTAAGTACTGTATACAACATGTCATATCACTATAATGGAATACAGGGGAGCTGGGATATACATTACTGTATACATGTCATATCACTATAATGGAGTACAGGGGAGGGGGATATACATTACTGTATACATGTCATATCACTATAATGGAGTACAGGGGAGCTGGGATATACATTACTGTATACATGTCATATCACTATAATGGAGTACAGGGGAGCTGGGATATACATTACTGTATACATGTCATATCACTATAATGGAGTACAGGGGAGCTGGGATATACATTACTGTGTACAGTTTTATATTTTGGACTCTTTATTCTAAAGAAAAATGTAACTTCATAAGCTTTAAGGGGGGCGTGGTTGGGGGCAGGGTTGGGGGCGGGCTGGGGTGGGGTTTGGGGTGGGCCAGGGCTGGGGTTTGGGGTGGGGTGGGCTGGGGGTAGGGGCGGACCTGGGCAAGGTTGGGTGGGGCAACTGGTGGAGAGTAAGTTTTGTGACCGGTTAGTAGGTCTGGACTCGAAATTTTAACCCCTGCCTTACACACATCCTCTTTATCCTCCCAGAAAGAGTGAAACAAATTTACATACATGATGCTCCAGACCAGCTCTCTTTATACTAGGCTTTGCTTTCGTTGGACTGTTTTTCAAATATCACAACTCAACACCAGTTCAGCCTTAATTACCCACTTTTATTGTCAATATTACATTTCACAGTGGGGAATGTGGGTTTGATTTACTACAACTGGAGCACTCAGAATCTGGTGCAACTGTCTGTGGTAGCCAATCAGCTTCTAACTTCAGCTTGTTCAATTAGGCTTTGACACATAAACCTGGAAGCTGATTGGCTACCATGCACAGCTACACCAGATTTTGCACTCTCCAGCTTTGGTAAATCAACTCCTGTGTGACAACCTCTGCTAACTGTTGAGGAGCAACCCAACACGCTGGGCATGTGTGGTAAAGCTAAGGGCTGTGTCACTAAAAATGTAGTTTTATGTATGTAGCAGGATACATGAGGCTAATAACATTGTGGCTTGCACACCACTGTCACTTTCCACCAAAAAATCTATAAGTAATACAAATTTTTAGTTTGGGTTAAAATACTAACACCCACTAGCTGTTCAATAAAATAAACTGGAAGATAAATCGCTCTCTCTCACAGAGTTAAATCTTTGTTAATCGCATAAAATAAAATGCACAGACTAATTCGCTACTGTACACAGTTGAGGTACCATAAATTGGTAGGAGTAGATAACAACAAGCAAATATTTATTTTGTCCTTAATGAAGTGTTAGGTTTTGTAAATCTATTTTAAGTAAGACATTCCAGTTTTCCTTCAGATGTAAATTCACATGAAACGCCAGTGATAATTGCAAAAGCAAGCTCTCTTTAATGGTCATTAAAATTTGTACCATCTTCTTAGCTTCGTAGTAACATCTAAAAGAAAATGTAGAATGCTTTCCCTTTCCTGCTTATTAAATTCATTGTGAGATAGAAATGCCATTACTGCATGCAATTACCCAGAATACCTTTTTTGCTAATATCTACAATGTGAAATGACAATGCAGTGGACACAGAAGTGATGAGACAGCTAGCTTTGCTTGTATTTTTTCCCATTCTAATTAAGTGGTCATTCCTACTGGCAAATAAACTTGCTGTTTTTACAATACAGATGTGGCTAGTTATTAACACCAACAGGGATATGGTAATAATGGATCGTGGAACGTTTAAAGGATGCTGATCCTGCAACTGTGAAGTGCTGAAGGGAAGAATTCTATTGTGTTAGGTATGCAATTATATGGATAGTGGAGACCAACTGCTACACCGCATTGTGTTCAATAGCAGCATTGTTTTGTATTTTGCTCGCTAATAAGGTTTTCTGTAATAAAGTAGTGCCGTGAAATTTCCTTTATACAAGCAGTGGTGTCACTGATTTTCAGTTCAATATCCCCATTTTTTCAAACACTTCAGTGACATACACATTTCTTCACAGGTGGCATTGGTGTAAGATTTTGTGTATACATTTTGTAGGGGAGATGTATTAAAACTGCCGTAAATAGAAATGGACCTCATTTAAGTTGCTGTCTATGGCAACCAGGCTAGATTCTTTTATCCAAGATTTATTCAAAGGTGTAAAAGACAAAAACATACTCACAGACATAGCATGTATAAAAAGCTTTGCATAATGGAGATGGACGCAACAATGGGCAAGGTGAGTAGCTCTGAGGAAAGGGATTTGTCCCCGAAATGTGTCAGCCACCTGACCACACTGACAGTCAGAACACCTTGCCTGTTGTTGCGGGCATCTCCAGTATGAAAAGCTTTTTATACACGCTATGTCTGTGAGTATGTTTTTGTCTTTTACACCTATGAATAAATCTTGGATAATGCACTAGGTGTTTGCGCCACCTATCTGCTCTTTTCTCAGTGCTTGATTTACCCCGTCTGAGGAGGGCTGCATCCCTGAAGCAATATCTTTAGGCCTCTCCTGTCCTGGTTCCCATGGCCTTCCTTTGGCAACTTAATTCCTGGAGCGCTGGAGAGCACACACGGTTATCCAGATTCATCGGTCAAATAAATTATCGAAACTGTCTGGCAACACCTAAATGTCTGTGCCAGATTTATATATACAGCAGATCATGCTCCACAATTCTGTTGCTCTTGAAATCTTCATTTATGGCGCAACAGGTATGACTTTAACAAGCAAAAACGTATGAAGGTCATACATGAGTCAAATTCTGAACAAATTTTATTTCAAAAATTGGAAAGTTCGTGCATTTTGTAATCCAATGGTGCCACCATTGATTTTGAAATTTTACCAACCAAGCCTTCAATTTCACCTTGTGTTGCTACAGAAAAGAAATTTAGTGACTGGGAATCCTCTTTTCTTTCCAGGAACAGCTCATGCTCATTTCTTTTTTGATCATATTCCTCGCACTATACTCCCATCATTGATTTGCAATTCATTGGTTTTAAAAAAATTTCCAACATGCAGGATCACTCAAATTTGATGTCCGCACAAAAATCGGCCATTGCTGCGGCCCACTAATGGTGCGAAATTCGAATGAAGATTCTTAGTTATGATTTTCTAATTAAAATTTGTTTGGAATTCAACCCATGTATGGCTTTAATCATCCAGTTGTTTTAGTGTTCAGAAATCAGCTCACTGCTTTACTTTAAAGTCGAAATGAACTTTCAGTTTAAATTGCCTTAAAGTTATACTAAACCCAGGACCCTGCATTCACCATATCTGGTCTCCCACAGTACACAGATCATGGAAATGTAATTATTTTAGTAAATATAAACTGCTAAATACCTTTTCTCATCAGCAGCTAGAGCAGTCTTGTGACTTCAGCTGAGCACTGGTTAAAGCTTGTAGGAAGAGTTTTCTTTCTGCTCTAGGAGGATGTGAAAGTCCTGACCCTCTGTCTGGACAGTGCTGATTGGCCCTGTGCTGATCACATGCACCCTCCCAAGAAAGAAAAAAAATTCTCTAGCAAGACACACCAAGCTGAGCATGTGACCACGGGTTCAGTCTGTATCAGGTGGTCATTTCAACAAGAGGAGGGACAGAGAAGAAAGGATCAAACAGCCTTTTTACACAATGCAGAGGATAACCCCTTAGCAGGGGTGGACTGACCATGTGGAAACTCGGGCACTGCCCGAGGGCCCGGGGTCAGTAGGGGGCCCCATGAGATGCCCCTGGTACCTTTTTTATAGGCTTTTTTGAGTTTGGGCAAGGACACAGGGGCCACATGATCCCCTCTTGCCCGGGGGCCCCATGAGTTGTCAGTCCGCCCTTGCCCCTTAGGTTCCACAGTGAGTATAACAAGCATGCTTTACTGCATATACAGATTGATTTTACTGTTGTGGATTTAGTAACACTTTAATACATAGCAGGTGCATCAAAAGAAAAGATGTGAACTTTTGCTCTCTGTGTGGAAACAGTTCTCTCTCCATCAAACAGGCTACCTGATGAGTCAGAACTAGAGTTCTCAATTTGAAATTCTCATGCCTGATGTTCATTGGAGAGATCTAGGGCTGACTCAGCCGCAGATCTGTCAGACCTTTGCATAGAGTCCACTGCTTGCAAAATAAAAATCAACAGGCCTTGTCTGCAGAATGCTGACGGGACAGGCTTTTTTATGACCCCCACTGGCTGGAGATATGACACATCTCCAAAGGAGATATAACACAGAAAGTGGGCTGAATGATGCTGGTTGTCATTCAGATTCAAGTAGACTAATGCAGGCAATAGATGGGGAGAAAACCGGCAGATTTTTCTTTTAAAAAACGAAAATTCGGTCGTTCAAGCGGCCGACGTTACCATCAATGGTAAAAAAAATCGGCCGATTTTCATCCCTTCTACAGCCGGCAAAAAGTGTCCCTGCAGAGAGCTCCGCTATTTCTGACAGTTCTCTGACAGTTCCTTCACATTTACAGCGGTTGAAACATTGTATCTATTTGTTTCCATTTAGGATACAGATGTTTTTATTCGGAAACAGATACATTGTTGCAACCGCTGTAAATGTCAAAGAACTGTCAGAGAACTGTCAGAAATAGCGGAGCTCTCTGCAGAGACACTTTTTGCTGGACTGTAATTCTTGTTATTTTCATCCTACTTCTTCTTCATCCTCATCCTCTTCTTCTTCATCCTCATCTTCTTCTTCTTCTTCATCCTCTTCTTCTTCTTCTTCATCCTCATCCTCTTCTTCTTCATCCTCTTCTTCTTCCTCCTCATCCTTTACTTCTTCTTCTTCCTCCTCATCCTCTTCTTCTTATTCTACATCCTCATCCTCTTCTTCTTCTTCTACATCCTCATCCTCTTCTTCCTCTTCTTCTTCCTCATCCTCTTCTTCCTCTTCTTCATCCTCATCCTCTTCTTCTTCATCCTCCTCTTCTTCTTCTTCTTCCTCATCCTCATCCTCTTCTTCTTCTTCTTCTTCATCCTCCTCTTCTTCTTCCTCATCCTCTTCTTCTTCATCCTCCTCCTCTTCTTCTTCTTCTTCCTCATCCTCTTCTTCTTCTTCTTCATCCTCCTCTTCTTCTTCTTCTTCATCCTCTTCTTCTTCATCCTCATCCTCTTCTTCTTCTTCTTCATCCTCTTCTTCTTCATCCTCATCCTCTTCTTCTTCTTCATCCTCATCCTCTTCTTCTTCATCCTCATCCTCTTCTTCTTCTTCCTCACCATCATCCTCTTCTTCTTCTCCTTCTTCATCCTCATCCTCTTCTTCTTCATCCTCTTCTTCTTCTTCATCCTCACCCTCTTCTTCTTCATCATCCTCATCCTCTTCTTCATCCTCATCCTCTTCTTCTTCTTCATCCTCATCCTCTTCTTCTTCATCCTCATCCTCTTCTTCTTCATCCTCATCCTTGTCTTCTTCTTCTTTATCCTCATCCTCTTCTTCTTCTTCCTCTTCCTCATCCTCTTCTTCTTCATCCTCTTCCTCTTCTTCTTTTTCTCTTCCTCTTGCAGGTCACTGCTCATGCGCAGATTTTTTATCGGCAAAAAATCGGCCGATTTGCCCACTATTGCCGTGAAAATCGGCCGATCGGCAAAATCGGCCGATTTTTTTCCAACTTTACAGAAAAAAAAAACGGCCAAAATACCGAAAAACGGCCGACCAAATAGCCCACTAACGATCCGAAAATCGGCCGATTTTATTTTCTCGGCCGATTTTCGACCCATCTATGGCCTGCATAAGACAGAGTCTTTTATTTTTAAATTTACCTTTGCTGGGTAGTTGTTTTATTTTTTTTAATCTTTTAGTTTTTTTGGTCACTGATTGAAAATATTTAACCCCTTGGTGCCTGTGCCTTCCGGCCATTTAAAGGGTTTCTGATGCTGGGAGGCAGGGCAGGGTTTAGGATCACGTGGCCTCTGTTGTCATATGATTGGAAAGCTCCCAATTGCAAGTAGCGATCAGGAGCTTTCCATGAGGCACCAGTAACCGTGTTCTTGGCACGTTTGTTTACATTGGGTACACAAATATGCGGCTTCTCTGCGTCAGGGCCCAGCCACCGAGAGGACGTATATTTGCATATTTGCCAACACCAAGGAGCTAAGCACGAGGGTCAGCATGACAGCCAGCTAAATAGCATTTTCAAAAGCAATGGCAGCAATGGCAGCCCGGTAAGCTGCTGACAGTTATAATGTGCAGGTACCAAGAGTTGTCTACACTTACCTACAGTAGATTTCAGTCCCTCTACTGGTCCCCAATGTCAGGCTGTTCTGATTGGATTAAGTTCCAACATCTGCAGGTAGTGTTGAACCTTGCCCAGTCTATCCCATACATTTCTATTAGCCCATCACTATGATGGACTGTCCTATTAGTAGTCCATAGGAATATGTGGAAAGCAGGAAGGGGCACATAAGCCTCAATATAGCAGGACGTACAAGTGCCTAGCTTGACCAGAACAGCCTGGCATCCAGGCAAAGTTAAAATTTAATACAGGTGCCTGTATGTTATAACTGTCAGCAGCTTTTTTTGGGGTGAAAATTAGTCATTTAATGACATAATTAATTGAACAAAGACTGCTACCAACATAACATTGTTACCATGCTGAGCATTTTATAGCAAGGTATAATCTCAATTCTTGGTGTATTCTGGAAAGGAGTATTGTATTCTCTCAGGACCCAAAACATGGCTGTCAGTTAAGGCTACTGTACAATGTTATCCTACTATCCTGGGACCCCAAAAACCCATTCTGACATGCAGAGATTAGACCATAACTGAAAAAGACAATGCGATGTAAGGCCTGCATGATGTGAAATGGAATATTCTCCTTATGCTTGAGTGGGTTTCCTCCATATCCTCCTGTTTCAGCCCACTCACCAAGGACATGCTAGTAGGTTAACTGGTTCCTGTCCAAAATGGCCCTAGTATGTGTATACATGCATGTGAGATGGTGGGATCTACAATTGTAAGCTCCTGGATGACAGGGACTGATGTGACTATATGTTGTAAAGTATGTAAAGTGCTGTCTAAATTCTAGACATTATATAGATGCCTGTATTAAATAAATAAATGAATGACACATGATCAGGTTTGGATGAATGTTCAACTGCTATTCAGGGAATGACCAATTATTACAATATCTGGGATGTGTAAAAATATAAGGCTGGACTAATGGTCCTATTTATGAGTACTGAATGAGTCACAGGAAGCAAAGGAGACTATTATGAGCAATATTACACAGTGTAAAAAACAGAACGCCACAGAAAAACAAAGAGGGATATGATAAAAGTCTAACATTATACTGACCTGCTTCAATGTTTCCATGGCTTGGGGAAACATTTCTTGATGAAGCTGTAATTTGCCCACTCTCATTAATTGGACTGCCCGTACCGGATGATAATTTGAATAGTATATGCTAAAAAAATAATAATAATACATTGAATTAATGTTACTTATAAATAGTATACTGTGCTCACACATGGGTTTCCCATTTTTCTTACAGTACAAAGTAAAATGTTATAACTGGTAATGAAGGTAGTACATATAAGAAAAAGATGAAATGTGAAGCCATTTCATGGAAATCATTATACAAGTTAATTTTGACAATAGCAACAACGGCATATAATATTTTCTAATTACAAAAGATCATACATATAGGTAGTGCTAGGCCAAAGTTTGCTACTTAGGCAGCCCCTTTGGATCAGTTCACACTTTTGTGTTTTCCAATGCTTTTCTTGTATATTGCAACCATGATGCAGCACATTTTGGCAAATGCTGGCAAGACAGTATAGCACAAAGTGCATGGTGCAGCTTAGGGCAACATGGTAGATCAGCATATCCTGCATCATTGCTGACTTTCTATTTAACTAATAAAAGGCACATTTAATCTAAATCTGCAGTTTTCCAGCACATACATACAGTGGGGATCGAAAGTTTGGGCACCCCAGCTAAAAATTTGTATTAATGTGCATAAAGAAGCCAAGGAAAGATGGAAAAATCTCCAAAAGGCATCAAATTACAGATTAGACATTCTTATAATATGTCAACAAAAGTTAGATTTTATTTCCATCATTTACACTTTCAAAATAACAGAAAACAAAAAAATGGCGTCTGCAAACGTTTGGGCACCCTGCAGAATTTATAGCATGCACTGTCCCCTTTGCCAAGCTGAGACCTGCCAGTGTCATGGATTGTTCTCAATCATCATCTGGGAAGACCAGGTGATGTCAATCTCAAAAGGTTTTAAATGCCCAGACTCATCTGACCTTGCCCCAACAATCAGCACCATAGGTTCTTCTAAGCAGTTGTCTAGAAAACTGAAAATGAAAATAGTTGACGCTCACAAAGCTGGAGAAGGCTATAAGAAGATAGCAAAGCACTTTCAGATGTCAATATCCTCTGTTTGGAATGTAATTAAGAAATGGCAGTCATCAGGAACAGTGGAAGTTAAAGCAAGATCTGGAAGACCAAGAAAAATATCAGACAGAACAGCTCGCATGATTGTGAGAAAAACAATTCAAAACCCACGTTTGACTGCACGATCCCTCCAGAAAGATCTGGCAAACACTGGAGTTGTGGTACACTATTCCACTATAAAGAGATACTTGTACAAATATGGTCTTCATGGAAGAGTCATCAGAAGAAAACCTCTTCTACGTCCTCACCACAAAAATCATCGTTTGAACTTTGCAAATCAACATCGACAAACCTGATGCATTTTGGAAACAAGTTCTGTGGACCGATGAGGTTAAAATTGAACTTTTTGGCCGGAATGAGCAAAGGTACGTTTGGAGAAGAAGGGGCACAGAATTTAATGAAAAGAACCTCTGTCCAACTGATAAGCATGGGGTTGGATCAATCATGCTTTGGGGTTGTGTTGCAGCCAGTGGCACAGGGAACATCTCACGAGTAGAAGGAAAAATGGATTCAATAAAATTTCAGCAAATTTTTGATGGTAACTTGATGCCATCTGTGAAAAAGCTGACGTTAAAGAGAGGATGGCTTCTACAAATGGATAATGATCCTAAACACACCTCGAAATCCACGGGGGATTACATCAAGAGGCGTAAACTGAAGGTTTTGCCATGGCCTTCGCAATCTCCTGACCTCAACATAATTGAAAATCTATGGATAGACCTTAAAAGAGCAGTGCGTGACAGACAGCCCAGAAATCTCAAAGAACTGGAAGACTTTTGTAAGGAAGAATGGGCAAAGATACCTCAAACAAGAATTGAAAGACTCTTGGCTGGCTACAAAAAGCGTTTACAAGCTGTGATACTTGCCAAAGGGGGCAGTACAAAATATTAACGCTGCAGGGTGCCCAAACTTTTGCAGACGCCATTTTTTTGTTTTCTGTTATTTTGAAAGTGTAAATGATGGAAATAAAATCTAACTTTTGTTGACATATTATAAGAATGTCTAATCTGTAATTTGATGCCTTTTGGAGATTTTTCCATCTTTCCTTGGTTTCTTTATGCACATTAATACAAATTTTTAGCTGGGGTGCCCAAACTTTCGATCCCCACTGTAGGTATGACCCAAGCTTAGTTTGAACAAAAGGAGATTTGATTTACCCTCTCAGAAATAAAGAAATGCTCCGATTATTAAATATAAAAGGCACTTGAGTTGAGAAACACTGAGCTAACCAGCCTTTTAAAAAATAATATACTGTAAATTTCTAGAAACATACTCACTTTAGTGTTATTAATAGAGAAACAAATTTACTTAAAAGGACAACTTTGCCTTCAGCCCCAATGTCCGTGTGTATTGTTGTGCCCAGCACTGTACAGCCTTTTCAGAGGGACGTCCCGGCCACGTTCATCTCCAACTGTGCATACATACCACTCAGCCCTTCATTCCTATGGCTTGTCTGTAATCATGGCAGCATCCAGCCATCCAGAGGATTACAACTTCAGCCAAACAAATAAATGGGCCAAGTGGGGCATATGCACAGTAGGAGCTGAAAACAGCAAAGTTATCCTTTAAAAGTCACTCAAAGGACAAGTGCTATGTGAGAAATATATCATTTGCAAAGGCAATGCTTCTTTTCTGCAAATGTTTTCCAGATCAATGACTAAGAAACCAGTGAAGACAAAGGATCACTTTGACAGTCAAGCTAGCATATTCAGAAAGGAGTTGCAATGGCAGCCTACATACAGCAATTCTTTCATGACAGGTTTCCTTTAACAATATTTTTTTTATCTAGTTCCTTTACCTATATAATATTTCTTAATTAGAATTTTCATGCAAGCTGATTTATATTTATTACAGTCTACACATTCAGGCTGCTTTCATTTCACTGTTTCATAAAATCGTTATTTTGCCATCTCAACATTTCTATGGTTCACCCTTCATAAGCTTCAGCACTGAAAACTGCATATTGAGAAAAGCACTGATGCATGCTATTTTCATTTATACTATAGTGTCAAATTAATGAATGATTGCAATATTTTTCAGTGTTTCATAGCCCAGACAGAAGACATAAAAGTAAATAAACTAAGTTAACAAGGGATGGCTTTGGTTGTTATGCAAGTTTTCTGGTACACTTTATCTTCTAGAACAACAAAAAGAGAAAAAATAGCATTAAAGAATTCGATTGATGGTCTATCATGAGTTGTTTTGTATCAAACCTTTTATTGATCTTATGGTTGTTCTACCGATATTATCGATTGCCTCTTTCATGTACTGGTTTTTTATACTTTCATGATTGTACGTTGTATTTCTGTTCATTTCTCATGTTTTTTTTTCAAGCTGTTTATTCTACCTCACTAATGGTGCAGTTTTTGTAGTCTATCTCCTAATAAAAACGTTTGTACACAAAAAAAAATAGCATTAAAGAGAATGACATATGGGTTTATTTGGTAAAACAGTACAAAGAACAACTACAGAAGCAATAAAAAAAATCACGTTATTGAACTTTGATGAGGAAAAGATGAGGTTTGACAAGTTGCTGTTTCTTACTGCCCACTGTTTTTGACCTTAGATTACAAGCCACATGCGGCCTTAATCAATATTTCTTATTCTTAAAGTGTATGTCAGGGCAAAATGAAAAAAAAAACATATGCGGTACATCTCTGCAATACTTGCACAGCTGTCTATATTTTATACTTTTAAAGACAATACAAGTGCAGAAAAATACAGTACCTGTAGATCTGCCAGAAATGCACTCTGTTACTAATCTCATTTTGTGAACTGACAACACTCATCATTTTTGTGGACTGAATGGTGTCAGTTCTCCCAGTGTTTTTTGCTAAACTATTCCACAACTCCTGCTTCATTAATGTCCCTAGCATAGGCACTAATTGACTTATAGTTCCAAACTAAGGACTATCAGATTGATTCTGATTGGTTGCTATGGATAACTATGGTAGAAATGGCCATTAAAGCAGAACCAAACCATCCCATCCTTTACAGTTAAGGAAGAGTCCATTTTAGTCACTGTTCGATTTGCAGTTGCCTTGATGTTGTCAGTTATAGCATGGCCATTTGATGGCTTGACAGGTTGGTTGAGAGCACCAAGCGAGTTATCATGTAAAGCATGCTTTGAGAGTAACTGTTTTGGCAAATGATGAGTTTAGTTCCGCTTTTATGGCCAGTTCACACCACAAAACACACTCAGGATGCATTCCGGATACGTTTTTGCTTACAGTTCACCCCACACTCCGTTCCGGTGCAGCCTTGATTTTCCAGTATGGTTCTGTGCAGATAAAATGCAGCATGTTCTACTTTTCTACTGCATCAGAAACTGACTGGAACTGACTGCGCTGCTGAGAACTAGGGCCATTGGAAAACACTGTGCATGCATTTCTGATGCAGACAAAAATGCACTGGACTGCATCTAGTGTGAACTAGCCCTTAGAATAAGAGTTCTTGAGGCCAACGT
Source organism: Staurois parvus (assembly GCF_062004578.1). Classification (NCBI taxonomy): domain Eukaryota; kingdom Metazoa; phylum Chordata; class Amphibia; order Anura; family Ranidae; genus Staurois; species Staurois parvus. Next base: position 2,999,732 of record NW_028318415.1, read on the forward strand.
CAAGATTGCTAAAGTGTGTAGTGAGAACACCTATCTGCTTGAATGTGTCAGCCTTTCAACACCTGGATCAGTGAGGCATACACCCTGCAAAATGTATGCCACCAGCAAGCAAGTAACTTTTTGCTCAACAAGCAAGAAGAGACACACGCAAGCAGGTAAATATTTCACCTCCCTACTGTGTCTTCTATAGCAATAGGAAATGTGAGATGGTCTTCACTGAACAAGGCTAAAATGGACAGTGATGTACAAGTTGCTGTAAAAAATGGAGAGAGGTATGTTAGTAAGTGACTGACAATTGTAACATAATTTTCCAGGTGCAGATTATAAGACTGGTGCTTAGGCAAGGAAGACATCAACTGCCTTCTGGTAAGATCTGGGGAATGTAGAGTGGCCCAAATATCACTGTTCCCTGGAATTTCCTTCATAGAAGGATGACATCACGGTCATCCTATGAAAACTGGAGGAAAGGTAAGTATAACATCTAACTTTTTCCCCTACAGGTGATTTTTTACACTTTTATGCTGTGTTTCAGCAAGGGTCTATTTAAAAAGCAAACTTTCCATACATTGAAAAGCCCACCTTAAGGGGACATAATCTGAAAGAAGGCATCCCTGTTTCTCTTACAGAAATTTATTGTGGTAGTATGTGCCTACACACAAAAAGATCCCCTGTCAATGTGACTCTGATATGTACAAATGTGCCATGGCCAAAACCTGTACCTCTACATATTCTTACTGTACTATATCCATGTAGACAACACCTAGACCAAGATACGCCCGTTCTTAACCTTAAGCAACTTATTCACTCCCTGATTATTTCTCACCTTGACTATTGTAACTCTCTCCTCATTGGCCTACCTCATCGCAGGATATCCCCTCTTCAGTCTATCATGAATACTGCTGTCAGACTCATCCACCTTTCTAACCATTCCATATCTACTACCCTTTTTTCCAATCCCTCCACTGGCTTCCCATTGCCCAACGGATAAAATTAAAAACATTAACAATAACATATAAAGCCATTTATAACACTGCCCCAAATTACATCACCAATCTTGTCTCCAAATACCACCCAAACCGTCCTCTCTGCTCCTCACACGACCTCCTACTCTCTAATTCCCTTGTCTCCTCCTCCCATGCTCGTCTCCAGATCTTCTCCAGAGCCTCCCCCATCTTCTGGAACTCTCTACCCCAATCTATCCGACTATCACCTACTCCGCCCACTTTTAGGCAATCTATGAAAACCTCTCTCTTCAGGGAAGCCTATTCTGCCTTCAGCTAATAAATTTCTCCTATCAGTTCATCTCCCAGGTATTACCTTTTGTACCACCAGCCCCTCCCTCTTAGATTGTAAGCTCCAAGGAGCAGGGCTCTCCTAGCCCTCTTGTATTGAACTGTATCATTGCTGTATTGTCTCTATTTATATTGTAAAGCGCTGAGCAAACTGTTGAAGCTATATAAATCCTGTATAATAATAATAATGTGCACTGTGTGCAACATTTTTACGTTTAGTAGTTTTATTTACAGTCACCTTTAATGATATCAATGTGCACTTTAATGGAGTTGCCACATAGCCCCAAAAATGTTAGAGAACATCCGAAATTTCTTTTAGACCCTCAGACTTAGCTGGCATATACTGAGATGCTAAAGCACATTTTTCAGTTAATTTACTTTATGTACACTAGAAAATGTGCTTGTGGGCACTGAAGACTGCATAGTAAATACTGTGAGAATACAACTAGGTTCATTGGCCTGTCCAGGGAAAACCAATGTGATGGGTATGCGCATATAGTTTAGAAAATAAGGCCCAGTGCGTCTAGTAGACTGAAAGGATGTTTGCTGCACAATAAAAAATAAACAAGAATAATTTATTTAGCAGTCAAGAAAAAAAATAAGTCATTTTCCCTAGAAAACAAATGGACAGATCGATTTTAAATGTGAGGATACAAAAAACAGGAGTCAGTGTGCTTTAGAATTTGTAGTAATAAAAGAAAAGTTAGCAGCAAAACAAAATGTACAACAGATTTTGGTTACAGAAGTAAATGAGGAGACCGGGGATTTTGTCTGCTTCTCCCGGTCAAGAGCATGGAAAAGAGCTCAGTTCAGACTCTGATCACATGGAGAGAGCAGGTCAGTCTACGATGACGGATAATAATGCTGCTGCCAGATTCATCCACCTCACTAACCATTCTGTATTCGCCACCCCTCTCTGCCAATCCCTCCACTGGCTCCCAGTTGCCCAATGGATAAAATTAAAAAACACTAACAATGACATATAAAGCCATCCACAACACTGCCCCAATTTACAAAACCGATCTTATCTCTAAATATCACCCAAACCGTACACTCCGCTCCTCACAAGACCTCTTACTCTCTAGCTCTCTTATCTCCTCCTCCCATGCTCGTCTCCAAGACTTCTCCATGGCGTCACCCATCCTCTGGAACTCCCTACCCCAATCTATCAGACTGTCACCTACTCTACTTGCCTTTAGGCGATCACTGAAAACCTATCTCTTCAGGGAAGCCTATCCTGCCCTCTGCTAATTCTGGAATCCTCCACTCTTCCAACCACTCCATCCCCCACAGTTACTACCTACTGTACCATTCACCCCTCCCTCCTAGATTGTAAGCTCCAAGGAGCAGGGCCCTCAAATCCCTCTTATATTGAACTGTATTGTTGTTGTATTGTCTCCCACTATAATGTAAAGCGCTGAGCAAACCGTTGCGCTATATTTATTTATTTATTTCAGGTACTTATATAGCGCAGTCAATTTACGCAGCGCTTTACATATATATATTGTACATTCACATCAGTCCCTAACCCTCAAGGTGTGTACAGTCTAAGGTCCCTAAATCACATTCATACATACACATACTATGGAAAATTTAGACAAGATCCAATTAACCTACCTGCATGTCTTTGGTGTGTGGGAGGAAACTGGAGTACCCGGTGGAAACCCACGCAGGCACAGGGAGAACATGCAAACTCCAGGCAGGTGGTGCTGTGGTTGGGATACGACCCTAGTACTGCCAGACGGAAGTGCTAAGCACTAAGCCACTGTGCTGCCCCGATATATAAATCGTGTATAATAATAATAACGTGATGAATGCTGAGAGCAGGGCTTGGATTAACTCTCTGAATAAAGACAAGCTTTCCCTTTGGAGTGGATGGAAAGGTGTAATATTAACCTTGTACAGGTTATTAGTCAGCCCTTCAAAAACCCCTGTCCCGATTGGGTTTGTCACAGATTGCATTTACTTTTGTTTTAACCAATGAAGATATTAAGAGCTAAGAATTAGAGAAAATGACAGTTTATATTGTGAAACCAAGGGGGTAACTGTAAGTGAGGTTGCCTATATGACTACCATGTGTCCAGCAACCCAGTTTTAACTAAAAAGACATATGAACTGTTTTAGATGTAAATAATGGTACTTTACCTGCCTATTATCTGTCAGTTTGTAGGCCCTAGCATGGTCCTAGGTGCAGCTGTAGCTTGCTGATGAGTCCACTCTCTGCTATCCACTCTTGTGGTCACAGCAGTAGATGGACAACGCTCTATAAAGCAGTGCCCTGCTTGGCTCAGAATGTTGACCTTCCCTCCCTCTCAGTCTGAAACCAGCTGGAGTAAGGATTACAGAGTACTGACACCAAAACTGATTTTGATACCAATGAGAGTAATGTGTACTTTCTACATTAATATATTAACAAACATGGTGGCTATTTGATATCTGCCTGAAGTTCAGCTTTAAATTAACCTCCCTAGCGGTATGATTATGTCAATATTTCTGTGCTCAAAGCGGTACATTCTTCTGCATGGAAATATGTTGTTTTTTATTGTAGGCCTGTAATTTTTAGGAATAACTCACTGAAATCTGTCCGAACAAGAGTCTAGTAAACATCCCGGGTATGATAAAATTTGAAAGACAAAATCATAAATTAGAATATAGTCAATAATCACATAAAAAATAATAATATAATATTAAATGTAATTCAATAATATAATCAAACCAAAAACACTGATTTTTGAAATAGAGCACATCGCTGAGCTTAGTCGCAAAATCGTTTTCAGTGTCTGATGACGAATTTCTCCACGAATCATTATCACTCAATTCTGCAATTGGTTCTGATTTACTATCGCTGTTCTCTAGCTGGTCTAAAACCACTTTTGACATAAAAGGACGCTTTTTGGACGCCATGGACGTTTCTCAGTTTCAAGGCAGAAAGAACGGTAAAAATGCAGGCAGGGCACAGGGCAAAGCACTAGGGACAAAATGTATTTGAAATGCTTTGAAACAGTAATGTTTTACTATGTGATTTTAGTGTATTTCGTGAATGTCACTTTTTACATTTTTTAAATTTCCTGCTAGTTCTGGCCCCCGTATGTCCTGACGCTCACAGGGACCAGAAGCTGGATGCCGGCATCGGCAAGAGGAGATGGCCGGGGATGCTGCAGAGGGGACATCACAGGAGCGAAGGACAAGGTAAGTGAAACAGGGATCACAGAGCAAAGCTGCAGGGTATTGCTGAGTGTAGCTCGGGGTTACCGCTTTTGGCACTGATAATTAACCCCGAGCTACACTCGGGAATACCACCAGGGAGGTCAAGAGCATCCTGACAACTGGCTTTCCCCTTTGGAGTAAAATTAAAAGATGCTGGGGTCACATTCTTTTCCCCAAGCTTAGAAGATAAACTTCAATGTAGCCCAGTTTAGGAGTGGTGCTTGTGTGATTGTGCAATTAAACATATTGTTATTGATTGTTTACAATAAAGCATACAATCAAATTGCCTAAAATCAGTAGTGATTTAGTAAATTTTATGTAATCAGAAAGAAATAGACACAGTATTCTAAGAGATGAAGCCCTGCAATTCACTAGTAATGTACACATACCTCACTAAGGTGAATACTGAAACTACTGAAACTGAGACAAGTACTGATCAAGAACATATAAACTGCATTGTATAATGTGCAACCCACTGATAAATATATTTTGAGATTACAATTTTTATTATTTCTAAATATTAATGAATAGGGTTAGTCCTAATACCATATTACATCATAACGGATCTATAAGGTACAGAGAAAAAGAGATAAAAAACTGAGGAAATAGGGGGTGAAGGTAAGGTATGAGGGTATAAAAGGTATTAAAGTAAAAATTGAGTTGAGCAAATATATTTTATTAAAAGAAGATATAATTAATATTAAATTGAGGTAGTAGATTTACACTCACCAGCCACTTTATTAAGTAAACCTGTTCAACTGCTTGGTAACACAAATTGCTAATCATCCAATCGCATGGCAGCAACTCTTTTAGGCATGTAGACACGGTGAAGATGACTTGTTGAAGTTCAAACAGAGCATCAGAATGAGGAAGAAAGGGAATTTAAGTGACTTTGAACATGACATGGTTGTTGGTGCCAGACAGGCTGGTCTGAGTATTTCAAAAACTGCTGATCTACTGGGATTTTCACGCACAACCATCTCTAGGGTTTACACAGTATGGTCCAAAAAAGAGAAAATATCCAGTGAGCGGCAGTTTTGTGGACAAAAATGCCTTGTTGATGTCAGAGGTCAGAGGAGAATGGGCAGACTGGTTGCTGCGACATTCAGATGGTAGGGTCAGACTTTGGCGTAAACAACATGAAAGCATGGATCCATCCTGCCTTGTATCAACGAATCAGGCTGGTGGTGGTTTAATGGTGTGGATATTTTCATGGCACTAGCAAGGTGTAACTAATAAAGTGGCCAATGAGTGTATGCCCACTCATGGCAGACATATAGGGGGAGATTTACTAAAACTGGTGCACAGAAAATCTGGTGCAGCTGTGCATAGTAACTAATAAGCTTACAGGTTTTATTGTCAAGGCTCAATTGAACAAGCTGAAGTTAAAAGCTGATTGGCTAGTTTTAGTAAATCTCCTCAATAGAGTTGAAAATATTGTGAGAATAGTAAAAAGTTTTTAACTTTTCATGACGCTTATACAGTGATTTTTAACATTTGAAAAAGCAAGGGATGGGATATTCCAAGGTTTTAAAATAGTTTGTTTAATTGGAGTAAATATAACGTTTAACTGAAATTGTTGTCGTCTACAGGGTGTTTTTTTTTAAAAAAGCATCAAAAGAGTTGTTCTAAGTAAAATTCTAAAGGCCAACAATGCAATTCATTATGCATTAGACCATAGTATTTCAACCTTCAGGCAATCACTGAATATATTTCTCAATGTTCCATTGAAGGTGCAGTCAAGAAAGCATAGAGGGGAATATCCTGAACTGAATTTAGCAACAGTAGAGAGGACATAGTACCATCTATTCAGTAAGTTATGGTTAAATTCTCATAAGAATTACTGGAACAGAGTACAAAAGAGTACCATATTTGTTCCCATTCTTCCTTTGAGAGTTCAAAACCTAGGTCTTCTTCCTTTTAAGTGACATGGCAATATATAACAATTTAATCCTGTGCAAGCAATAAGTAGACTTGTGTTAGCAGTCCATTAAAGTGTGGATCTTCAAGACATCCCCTTTCAAAGGAGGCTATAGTAAAAGGTGAAGTGTGACTCTGTAGAAGAGATTGAAAAAATGGTTTTAGTTGGAGGTAGTAGAAAAGTAGGGTTTTTTAAAGGTTCTTTAGAGGGATGGGAAGTTTTTAATTCCTTTAAGAGAAAAACAATTATATACAGTATGTAACAAATTCCTCACTTCCTACAGATATTACAATGCTTAGGGTTTGGTGTCCAGGTTGAAACAATGGATGTTCTGAAATCTAGTTAATAGATACCGTGAATATTTTACAGTATTTCATGGTTTAAATGTATGCTTAGTGATTGAAATTGAAATATGTTTCTATCTTTCGGGACTAGCCATAAAAGACCATCAGTAGGAGAAGGGAGTTACAAGACTCACAAAGGAATGCTAGTGGTAGAGTTCAACATGTTTGTTTGAGTGAGTTGCTACTTCTAACCTCCTTGTTGATTTGAATAATTATGATTTTGAAATTATCTGAAAGTCTGAGAGGAAATATAAATATGTAATGTGTGAAAAAGACAGGAGGCGTTTAGGTAATAAGGTCACCTTAATAGATTGAGCCAAGATATGTGGTATTTGTTCCAACATTCCAGTAAGGCTTTTTGTTGACAAACTATAGGAGGGCAGTTAGCTTGAAATATTGGGGGTTGATTTACTAAAGGCAAACAGGCTGTTTACTCTGAGTGTTCACTTAGCTTAGTGAATGAGGTGAAAATTTCCTTTGCATAGGATTACATGTAAGTGAAGTAAAAAAGTATTTTTGCTTGCACATTATTGAACGATAGAAGTCAGAGCATCAACTCTTACAATAAGCTAAATGAAAATTCCTTTGCAAAATGAACAACCTATTTTCCTGTAGTAAATAAACCCCACAGAGTGTTGGGGATTTAATAACACAAATACTCTGGGCCGCTGATAAGGGGGTACCACTGGGCTTCCTGTAGGGGGCCTGGCCCTGTCACTTTAAAAGGGGGGCACAGCCAGCAGCACCTTCAAAATAATGTGAATCCCTAACGTTCCCTTGTGGCTCCCAAATTAAATTCCCTAGGCTGAGGGGGCATCAGTTCATCCAGAGGGGCCCTGGACACTGTAAGATAGAGGGACTTTTTTTTTTTTGGCACAGGCAGATTCACGCAATAGCCAGTGCTGCGTATCCTGGCTAAAAGCCAGCTCACAGTCTCTGCTGCTGGCGGAGTGATATCTTCTTCATTGCCAGCTGAGAAGAGGGTGGGCTCCAGCAGAGGGAATCAATGGAACAGCAGAACTGTGGCAAGCTCAGGTACAGGAGGAGGACTACTCCAGGGGGGAGTGTGGCTGCACACAGTGAGTGACAGTCATATCTGGATAGAATCCTCCCTGTGTGTTCTCATCAGCATTATAGTAATCACATAATCACGTAATCATGCTACTTTACATTAAGAGCCGGTGCAAGCATATTTGCCTTCACAGGCGAGGGTGCATTTTGCCCCCCCCCCACACACACACACAACCCCCCACCTACCCACACCATACTCCTGCCACACCTGCCAATGTGACAAGAGAGGGGAATCTGCTGCCTCCCTCCTGTGCTGCTGATACCCACCTGTCACACTGCCCCTCCACCTGTCCCGCTGCCTCCCATCTGTCACACTGCCCCCCTCCTGTCACACTGCCCCCACATCAGTCACACTGCCCCCCTCCTGTCCCATTGTCCCCTCCTGTCCTACTGCCTCCCACCTGTCCCACTGCCCCCGTCTTGTCCCACTGCCCCCCGTCTGTCAACCTGCCCCCCTCCTAACCCACTGACTCCCCCATCAATCATACTGCCCCCCTCCTGTCCCATTGCCCCTTCCTGTCCCACTGCAGTGTTACAGGCAGCAGTACAGCAGGACAGGAGGGGGGTAGTGTCATTTTGATCAAACACACAGCTATGGGATGACCAATACTCCCAGATCTCACCTATCCTGCAGCAGCTTCTCCAGATGGTGTCAGTGTAGAGAATCTGGTGCCAGGAGGGTAGCTGTTTCCCAGCTAGAGCTACAGCAAAGAGCAGGGGGAAGGCTTCTCCACCCTGAACTCGTTCTCTTCTTCCTTCTCCTCCATGGGGTCCTCCACTAGAACCCCCTGGCCTCACCCACCCCGCACAGCTGGGCGCAAACCACCATTCCTGACAGCGGGCCCTGACCAATCCCTGCACTCACATGGGATCTGCCCACCACTCCATCCTCCTTTGCATTCTGACAGATCTGCTCTGACAGTGGGGCATGCAAGCCACCCTTTCTGCCTACTGTTCTGACCTCATTCTGGCAGCAGCCTTGTGCAGGCCAACTAAAACTTCCATTCTGGGCCCTCTCTCCTACTGAGAGCAGCATGGAGGTTTTAGTTTGCCTGCTGGGAGAAACAGAAGACTGGTATTACAGAAATTCAAATCCCCAGCACGGCGCCCTAAGGCAGCTGCCTTATGCTGGCACCTGCCCTGTTTACACTTGTACAAAAAAGAACTGTAGTGCTATTCTAATACATTGTATAGGATAAACATATAAATATCAAGTTCTCCAAAATGTGAAAAATATTACAGCCCGAAATTAATGTGAAGAGATTCAACATACGTGAAAGCCCTGTATTGGGACCAACGAGTATGAATAAAAAAATCCATAGAACCAAAATCAACAAAGTATGAAATATTAATATAATATCTGATATACCTACTTTGTTGATTTTGGTTCTATGGATTTTTGATTCATACGTGTTTGTCCCAATGCAGGGCTTTCATGTATATATATTGTATCTCTTCCGGTCTGAAATATTTTTAATATTTGGGGAACTTGAAATGTATATGCTTATTCTATTATATATCACTTGCAGACAAAGTTGCATTTTGTTTTGAGGTGGGGTGAGGGGTTTGGTTGAGGGTGAGGTCAAAGGGGGCACCGTTAGGTAGGCTGTACTGGGCCCCATGATATCTAACAGCAGCCCTGCAAATACTTAAATATGAAAGACTTCTCCCACTAAAAGTTATGTGGTTTTGTAAGTTGTCACCTAAGTTCCATTGAGAGTGAAATCTCGAGAGCTTTAGACTTTGGATAGTTGACCATAAGATCTGAGATGAAGGCAAAGGTATTAAGATGGACATAAAGATTTGGAATTGATATTGTCGGTTTGGTGCTGATGTATATGTGGCAAGCTGGATCAGAACCATTAAGCAGTACTGCCAAGGGCAAAGTTTTTTGTGTCAGCATGGTGTCAGTGCCAGCAAGAAACCTTGCCAACAAGTGTCGTGCAAGCAAGTGACCATTTCAGCAAGTTTTTGTGCCAGCAAGTAACAATGTTTCCATGATCATCTTCAGCTGGACCAAGCCAACTGTCAAAGAGATCAAAGTATATGAATTCATCATGCAAAGAAATTACAAAAATGCCTGCTATCACAGCACAGCCTCGGAACAGTTAATTTCCCCTACAACATTTCCCTTTTAAGCACTTCACCCTGGAAAAACCAAACTTTTATGGGAATTTGACAAGCTTTCATGATGCTTTTTCAATGTGTCGAAAATGTGTAAAAACGTGCATTAATAAGTATTGTTTCATTCTTCATAATCGACACACGTGTGAATGAGCCCTTACACAACAGTGTCACCATAATAGATCACTGTTAGGTTAAGTCAAAAGTCCAGTCCAGTCAAAAGCAGGTCACCTGTCAGCAAAAACACCTGTCAAATTTATGTGCATTGCAGTGGCCAGTATTGTTCAAATGGTCACGTTTACATCACTTTGCTTTGCATTGCGCCAAAATTGATCCAACATGCATCATTTGGCTGACTTTACTGTTCCCCAAACTCTTCCATTGATGTAAATGTAAATGCACTGCAAACTCATCACAAATGCCCCTATGGTGTTTACAGCGCCTTTGAGACGTGTTTAAGAAGTGTTACTAGCCAAGATAATAGTACAAGAATACATACAATAGAAAACCAACACAGAGGAGGCATCTGGAAAGTGTTATTTAATGTGATGCACATGAGTTAAAAATGCAGCGTAAACGCATCTTAACACAATAGGTGCATTATTGGACATTTAAATTTCAAAGCACATCTAAATGAGGACCTAAAGTTCATTTGCCTGTACAATCCTCTTTTAGATCTACTAACAACTATGTAGTGAAAGGCCTGTCTGAATGGATACAGATTGATTGGATAATTCAGGTATTTCCTCATATTACATTGTTTTAGAAAATCCTAGGATCATTGCTGTTATCTTATCAGTAGATGTTTTGAAGTTCCTCTAGGATGGATTTGGGAGGGCCAAATAACATCATTTTAATGTTGTTATACAAAAATAGAACAATTGGTTCCTGAAGATTTCGCTTGGAGTTTATGTATCTACGAAGGAATCATGGAAATGGGGTAAAGTACAAAGAGGCTGCAATCATTGCCGTTAGTGACATATTAGGAGGAGATATGCAGAAAACATTTCCAAATATAGATCTGCAATGAACTCTGCAGAGAATTTGCTCTCTGTCTGCTATACCACCATTTCTTGGACTTTGGTAGGATTGGTTTCAGAACAAAAACTATATGGTCCTATGTCAAATTATACACAACAGTGGCATTAACTATGCACCTAAATGCGCACCAGAAACCAATTGGCTAAAAACATCAATTTTATTCAACCCAAATGAAAATTGCAAAAATAGTGAAATATAGTATACTATAAATGCCAAATTGAGTGAGAAACTGTTTAACCGAAGGACACAACTGGAGGTTTTACACCTTTGGCTCATATAACTGGTCTTATAGTGTCCACATCCAAAGGAATAGTATGATTGTGGACAATAAAGGACAAACCTGTCCCTTTCAGTACCCATAACCAATATGTGCGTCACCACATGGCAAAACAACAAAGGCCAATGTTTTCTGCCTTGTGGTGGCACAAATATTTTCCATACTTTTATTGCACACTGCACCTCTGATGAAGCTCTTTTTAGAGTGAAACATGTTGGGTGTGGGTACTTTAAACCACTTAACTTTTTGATAAGTTTTCACTTTTTTACACATGGTTATTTGAGTGAGATACTGTTTGTCAAGGTAAGTTGGCTTTGAATCTGGTCTACATAAAGTAAGCAATTAGTACATGAATGGGCAGATGCTGGCATTGTTGGTAAGCTGGGCTTCAGGCAGCTAGGTTAAAGGATAAGTTCACCTTTGGGAACATGTTACATGTTCCACCCATTTTTAGGAACTACATTTAACATGTTCTCATAGCCACAGCCACCGCCTGCCGCCCCCCTCCCTCTGATAGATAATACAGGGAAAAGTCTCCCTTCACTATCTGTCAAATTTGAAAACAACGTAGCTGTGCAGGGCTCTGCCCACATGGCCGTATCATTCATTCACAGACTTCCATGACTGAATTAACTGCAAGTCCCAACAGCCTTAGTGGCTGTCGGCTTGTAGTTTTCAATGAACTACCACGGCGCTGTGGAGGGCCGTGGTAGTTCATTGAAGCTTCCTGTAAGAATATCTGCTTGACTGTACATCCCATATGGCAAGCAGATATTCTGACAGGTCTGCAGGAGACCTGTATGGCATCAGCGATCTACTGATCATTGGTGCAATGCTTTCCAGGCTCCTGTAGACAAAAATAATAAATGCACATTTTGTAACTGTTTTTTGCCTCTTAGCCACTTCCCGACCGCCCTATAGCAGATATACTGCAGATATATACGTGATTTTGCATTTCCGGGCAGGGGGCATGCATGTGCGCACCCTACCTGCACCGCCATTTGCGGCCACGGTTGTCAATCACCGGCGCCCGGTGATTCATGAGCATCTCCGATGGGGAGAACTGTATGTAAACAATACAGTTTTCCTCCCTGTCAGCTCGTGCACACTGCTTTGGATGACTGTGCACAGTCATCCAAAGCAGTGTGCTTACAGTGAAGCACACAGACACAGCACAGAGCACACAATTAACCCTTTGATCACCCCTCATGTTAACCCCTTCCTGCTCAGTGCCATTAGTACAGTGTCAGTGCTTTTTTTTTAGCACTGATCACTGTATTGGTGTCACTGGGGATGTCAGTAACACCAAGTCAGTTTCCCCCAATGTCAGAATGCCCGCTGCAGTCCCACTATAATTCGCTGATCGCATCCATTAGTAGTAAAAATTAAAAAAAAAATCCCAGTATATATTCCGCCATTTGTAAACACTATAACTTTCATGTAAACCAATTAATTTACACATATTGGGATTTTTTTTAGCAAAAATATGTAGCAGAATACATTTTGGCCTAAATTTATGATGAAATTTTATTTTTTTAATTTTTTACTGGACATGTTGTTTAAGCAAAAAGTAAAAAATATTGTTTATTTCTCAAAATTTTCGGTCTTTTTTTTATAGCGCAAAAAATAAAAAACACACAGGCGATCAAATACCACCAAAAGAAAGCTCAATTCGTGGGAAAAAAAGGACATAACTTTCAGTTGGATGCAGCGTTGCATGACCGCACAATTGTCAGTTAAAGTAACACAGTGCCGTAACACAAAAAATGGCCTGGTCAGGAAGGGGGGGTCAATCCTCAGGAGGGAAAGTTGTTAGTGTCTGCATTGCCTTAGAGCAGGGATCTCCAAACTATGGCCCTCCAGGTGTTGAGGAACTGCAAGTCCCATGAGGCCTTGCAAAACTCTGACAGCCACAAGCAAGACTCCCAGAGGCAGAGGCATGATGGGACTTGTAGTACTTCAACAGCTGGAGGACAAAGGTGTGACACCTCCAGCTGTGTCCTGGGGTATACAGTTTCTCACTCAATTTGGCGCATTTATAGTATATTATATGGCACTATTTTTGCAATTTTGAGTTGAAAAAAATGTATGTTTTTAGCCCAGTGGTTCCTGGTGCAAGGGTAAGTGCACCCCCGTTCACGTTACTGCATAGAATTGGTTACAGCCCTTATCCCATGACCATGCCGATGGTGGTCATTTCAACATTATTGTTTTGGGCCATTGAAATGTTCTGTATTATCTTGCATAACACAATTTAAAAAATATGATATCATTTGAGAGAACTGCATTTTAAACACATTCAGATGTAAAAGTATACCCACATTCTTACTTTGTTTTCTTCCAGTGATCAGATTTGCTGGCATTATTATCAGGCCCCTCATGACAATCACAAGCACTGTGACCTTAGGACAGTTATATGACAGATGCTAGCAATTAGGTTTCTGGCGTCAGTAAAATATAAAGTTATGCATATCAATTTGTGACTAGAACTAAATTCCAAAGTTAAGTACTGTATATTACATCTTGTATATTATATCTTGCAGATTAAATAAATATAGGTCTATAAACCCTTGTGAATTTCATTCTTATAATTCGCATTAGTCTAATTCTACTGCATTAAGTACTTTCCAACATCGATTTCATGAATCAAACAAATAAAATATAAAACAAATGTGGTTTACCTCCAGAACACCTTGGCTAATATTTACTACTTTTTCAGTCAGCCAGAAACCATTTTTAAACCTGTACCATCAACAGACGACAAGTATATGAATCTAAATTTGACATAGGCTAGGCAAGATGCTGAAATGCTGTGAATATATTGTCACTGAAACAGTAATACTTAGTATGTGAATTTTGTACAGTATGTCGTGACATCCTTTGACACTTCTGTGTGCGCTGAACAAGTCTGATGTTGTCTAGGAGACTGGAAGCTTGTCACAGATATTCTAGATATTGCACTCCCTGTTAAAGATATTTTTGGTATAGATATTTGTGGTCTGTAGATATTAAAGTACAAGTTCACAAGGATGGAATATGTAAAATAAAGCATAACGTTCTAGTTTTACAATAATTCTTTTAAAATGGCAGAGTACATAAAAACATGTTTCCCGTTGTGTACCAATTATGCTTCAAAAGGTTAGTAATATTTGCTAAAATTAAATCATTGCCATTAAAGCCCAACTGAAATTTTACCTTAAATTAGCTAATTACATCCCAGGTGTATAAAAACAATAGGTGTTCAAAGTCTTCTTTAGAAAGTAGCCACAGCCCAAGTGGAAATGCCTCTTCACTTCCAGCAGCTGAAGAGAAGGACCCTTACTCTCTTTGTGAAATCAGTTGTCTCTCTGCAGAAGTCCAACCCATACATCTGCCTCAAGCCGTTTAGAAACCATGTTTTATATCACTTTAAATAGTTTATTGGGCCAAGCTGGCCCATATGAACTGTTTTCATTACAGAACGATTTCGTTGCTGGGTGTGCTGCTATATACTGAAGTACTGTATATTACCAGGAATTGTTCACCCCAAAACATCCTCGCATTCAGTACTAGGTTTGTAATCCAACCATTCTGCCTGGATTGATTCTTTTTTTTTTTCTTTTTGAACTGGCAATAAAAGTATTTCCTCCACGTCCTTAATATAGTCGTATCCAATAAGTCTTTCTTCTTAACTGGGATCAAGGTTTTGGGTCTTCTGATTAGGTAGGGGACCAAGGACCTTGTGCAGTCCTATGTACTTCTTTTTTTTTTTAATACTGTATTTTATTAAACAGTTTTGACAAAAGAGTAAATGCATCACATACAATGCAATATCAAAACAGTATATCACTGCAGACAGTCATCAAATAGACAATCCTCCACAGTCGTGGAGGTAAGATATACAGTTGTGACCAAAATTATTCAACCCCCAATGCTGTAAAGGGGTTTAGGGACTATAGTGTACATTTGGAATTGTATTCAGAATCAAATCCTACAAGGACGTTGTAACTACCCAAATGCAACTAAAATGACATCAATTGTTTATGTAATACAGTAGTAAATGGTTCTTATGTGGTTTCTTCATTGCCACAATTATTCAACCCCTTAAAGACTACCACTCTGAAGAACAGAGGTTCATACAGGTGCTTTCCATCAGGTATTGAAAACACCTGTGGATGTCACCGAGCAGCAATCAAGCATAATAAGCACCAATTAGGCAGCTTTAAAATGACTGTGATACTCAGCTCCTTCTAGACATTTACTGGTGTGGTTACAAACATGGTGAAGGCAAGAGAATGGTCCAGGAAGACAAGAGAAGAGGTGATTTCTCTTCACAGGAAGGGCAATGGCTATAAGAAGATTGCAAAGATGTTAAACATACCAAGAGACACCTTAGGAAGCATCATTCGCAAATTCAAGGCAAAGGGCACTGTTGAAACGCTACCTGGTCGTGGCAGAAAGAAGATGCTGACTTCGACTGCTGTGCGCTACCTGAAGCGTAGAGTGGAGAGAAGTCCCCGTGTGACTGCTGAGGAACTGAGAAAAGATTTGTCAGATGTGGGTACAGAAGTTTCAGCCCAGACAATAAGACGCACACTGCGTAATGAAGGCCTCCGTGCCAGAACTCCCAGGCGTACCCCCTTGCTGTCTCCAAAGAATAAGAAGAGTCGACTGCAGTATGCCAAAAGCCATGTGGACAAACCACAAAAGTTGTGGGATAGTGTTCTGTGGACTGATGAAACAAAATTAGAACTGTTTGGGCCCATGGATCAACGCTATGTTTGGAGGAGGAAGAACAAGGCCTATGATGAAAAGAACACCTTGCCTACTGTGAAGCATGGTGGAGGGTCAATCATGCTTTGGGGCTGTTTTGCTTCTGCAGGTACAGGGAAGCTTCAGCGTGTGCAAGGTACCATGAATTCTCTTCAGTACCAGGAGATATTGGATGGAAACGTGATGCAGTCCGTCACACACCTGAGGCTTGGGAGACGTTGGACCTTTCAACAGGACAATGATCCCAAGCATACCTCCAAGTCCACTAGAGCATGGTTGCAGAGGAAAGGCTGGAACATTTTGGAGTGGCCATCGCAGTCACCAGACTTAAATCCGATTGAGAACCTCTGGTGGGACTTAAAGAAAGCAGTTGCAGTGCGCAAGCCTAAGAATGTGACTGAACTGGAGGCCTTTGCCCATGAAGAATGGGCGAAGATACCCGTAGATCGCTGCAAGACACTTGTGTCAAGCTATGCTTCACGTTTAAAAGCTGTTATAACTGTAAAAGGATGCTGTACTAAGTACTAAGATTGAATGTCACTTGGGGGTTGAATAAAACTGATAATGCTGTGAGCACAGAAAAGACATTTGTGGTTATTTCATTATAACTGTTATGTTATATTTGTCTGACCTACAAGTGCCTCTTTAATGTAAATGTAAGCAAGATGACTGAATGATCAAAAGCAATGTCAAACTGGCCAAAACACTCAATTTCAGTGGGGGTTGAATAATTTTGGTCACAACTGTACAAGGGGCGTTCATGTCAAACCAGGACTTTTGAGTTTATATAATACAAGTACAAATTTCAAGGAGTGCAACCTGCAATTATTTTTCAACAAACTCTCCTGCTACATTTATACACTTATCTCAGAATTTAACTAATGCCTGGAAAGCGTCGTCATATAAAGATTTGTCAGTACACCTGAACCATCCTAGAACATTTGTGAATGATTGTGTTCACTGTTCCCACAAAAAAATGTGTCTCTTTTGCAGTTTCACGACAGGTTATGCATCGATTATCCAGGATCAGACATTCCATGCCCTGAATGTACACAGGAATGACTACTGTGGGCTGGGAACCATCGCGGCCAGGATCGTCCCTGACGGACGTATGGCCATCTTTGAAACGTTTAGTGTGGCTGAGCGTCTCATCACTGTACTGAGCTTGAAGTCTTCTGTAGATATCTGCGGGTTTTACACCTTCATTCACAATAAATTTCATTACCACATGCGGTTCCATGCACACACTAACACTGTTGTCTGCTATCTTGATTAACAATTTCTGGACTGGCTCGCGACATGTGCACCACTTATCAGTAATAGGACACACTAGCACCACTTACTACTGCGCGTAGTACCGCCATACTAGCATCCTTTTTTATACTTGTAAAATTAAAAGTCCCAGTTTGACTTGAACGCCCCTTGTACAAAGAAATGGAGACTCAAACACTGTCACATCATCAATAATAGCATAGTATGTTGCAGTACAGGTTTAAAACATAAGAGAAACATAAAACTAAACAAAACAACCAGTATTTGCTAACTGATCCAATAATCTCTGAAACCTGTCTCCAAGAAGGGGCAGGTAAAATAAGTCTGGACTAGAAAGCATATGCCTCTGTGTACCAAAAAAACATCAAACAAATAGTTAATAAATATGGTGTGCCATATATCCTAATAGGTTAGTAATACATTAAGGAATCTCGTAACTCACACGTATTGAAAAGTGCAGTCTATGGACCCCAGATTTTATCAAACTTGTGGAGACATCCCCTGGCTTCATACATTCATTTTTAAAAGCGCAAAAGATTGATCAAGTTTTTCCATAAATTAATGTGAATAACCTTTGTATATATCCACTGTAGTACAACAGTTTTCTGGCACAGAACAATAAGAATCTCAAAAATAGTTTTTGATGTGTACCCAGGTCCAAATTCCAATACCGATAGCACACACCACTTCGGTTGCACATTGGGTATCTCAAAATGCACAGCAATAAATTAAGTGACTAGGGACCAAAAGAGACAAACTTTTTCACAACCCGAAAGCATATGGAGAAGGTCACTGGTCTGCTTTTGACATTTAGGACAGTTGAGGTTGTCTTTCTTGTGCAAAAGTCAGCGGTGTGTAATAGATTCTGTGGAATATTCAGCAGTTGAATAAGTCTATCCCTAGCAGAGATGGTAGCATTAAGATAAGTGTGTAGGATCTCATCCCTCCTATGTACTTCTTAGTGTATGTAAAATGGCTACCAAATGGTCTTGGGTTAAGTGTTCAATGGTAATAGACTGACTAGTTCTAAGTACCCTGGTTTAAATATTTCAAAGCTTGGAACAGCTCCACCATTTGTGAAGAAACATGCCTGCCAATATCTGTCTGAGGTATGGGGAAGTAAATCATTTTCATTTAGAAATATATTATTATTATTAAGGTCTTGCATTAATGGAGAGGGTATATATCAACTTGGTGATTTTGGTTTTCTTTATAATGGACAAATCTGCTGCACTCTTAATTTCCCACTCTGAAGAAATTAGGGGAGTTTTAGCACATTCCATTATTAACATTTATAATTTTAGGAGACTGTGTGTTAGGGTTTATATGTATTATGAGGCTGAAAGTACTCTAATAACAATCTTTATTCTTACAGTCTTACCCCTACGTTCCAATTAGAACAGTTCGCAGGGTGTGTAAACATGATTGCATGGCCCAGTACACACCATACACTAACAGACCCAGGCAGACACACCACTTTTGAGCACTACAAGTGTGCATGCAGGTAGTTGTAATGTGGAGGTGAGCCACTGGATTGGGAGGACAGGAAGACCATTTCCACTGAGAAAAAAAGTATTGTTAGGAATTTATAGAATATCCATTAAAAAATTCTCATTTGTAGATCATTATCCCATTCCCACCTGCCAAAAAAAATATTCTTTCTCCACACTTGGGAGGAATATCAAGAACCCTTTAATGGGGATAGGGAAGAATACAGCTTATTACCACCATCCCAATTCTCAAAGAGGACTGGTCAGGTGCAATAGGACTACTTGAAGGTTCTGACCATGGAGCATATGCAAGATATCTTTCTTTTACCATCCCAGCATTTCTTCTTTGTGGAGGTCTATATTTTTTTTCTACAATAATACTTAATTACAAGAATGCTAATCAGAACTTAAAGAGTTTTCAAGTGCTTCAGTTACATTCTGAAATGACTGATAATTATAATGCTTAAAGGGAAACGTTAATATTTCTGGCAGGCACAGAATTCACAGTAGTAGCCGTCTCATAATGCAGAGTAAGGTAGATAACATGCATTTTTTTACACAGAGGGTTTATTAGGCAACGGACTAACACTTTTGCATTATCTCACTAACTCCATACCATATATATACAACTGAAGACAGGTGGCTACACAGATTGAAGAACAGCTTTGGACATTGACAAAATATTTACTGCCAAATTCCTTGCCTGGCTTCCTTCAAGCCGAGTTATAAAAATTGCATTTCTAAATCTGTTTTTGATTGAGGAAGTAAAAAGGCCATATTAACAATAAACATGGTTGAATAACTGGC
This sequence comes from Staurois parvus, assembly GCF_062004578.1. Taxonomy (NCBI): domain Eukaryota; kingdom Metazoa; phylum Chordata; class Amphibia; order Anura; family Ranidae; genus Staurois; species Staurois parvus. The sequence continues at coordinate 3,019,330 of NW_028318415.1, forward strand.
ATTAGGTCAAAACAGGTAACGTTAACTGCTAAGCACAAAATAGGAAAAAGTATTATACAGAACAAATCTCTGAAAAAGTGACTAATCTTTTACAAAGAGGAAATACCCAATTTGTTTGGGAGATGAATTGTATTATTAAAGAAAGCATTTCACGTTCCATAGAAAGAGTGATCCTGATCCTATTCATCAACTGTGCTGTATGCTCAGTTTTTTTTGGTTTGGGGTTCAGGAATTTGCTTGCAAATGTGTAGAGACTTTACAGGTTTTCTGTAGCCAATCACACAGACCCTAACAAAGTATTATCTGTATGGCAGTGTGTAGACACTTCTGTTTTATTTCACTTTTGATTAAATCTGTATTATAATAATAATTAAAAAAAAAAACAACATTTTATATAGTGCCTTTAGGCCCCATGTACACGGGACACTTCTGAACGATGGAAACCAACTGCTGGAAAACGTAGGTTAAAAAATGTCTGTTTAACCGCGTTTGCACCGTGACCATGTTTATGCGCATTTATGTTTGCGTTTAAAAGTGTTTTTTAAGATAACCTCAGGAGACCCTCCAAAATGCCCAGTAAGCACTGAAAAACAGTAGTTGATTAACTACTTCAGACATTTTGAGAGAAATAGAGAGAGCAGAAGCAGAGAGAGCAATATTGTTTGAGATTATCTGTCTTTTTTTTGGTGTTTGGATGTGTTCTAGCTCATTTCTGTGCAGAAATTATTGCAGCAGTGTCTAACATATTTTTTTTCATGCGAAACCTCAAAATATGGTGTACCAGGTCCATTTCAGTACCGGGAAAACGCTTTGCATGCATTTTTCATGATGAAAAAAAATTCTGGACAGCATCTGGAAATGGAAGAGTTAAAAAAAGTTATAAATGCGGTTAGCCATGTTTACACGCGTTTCCAAACGTTTAAAACGCTGATAAAATGTACTGCTGAATGCAAGTTTTCTGCGTTTAAAAAAACGACTGTAAACTCAACTGCCTGTAAACGACTGTAAACTACATAGTGTACATGGACACATAGGAAAACATTAGGGTGAGTTCAGGGGCTGCTGAAAAAAAACGCTGAACAGCTCTTAAACGTGAGTTTATCAGCTGCAGTGTACATGAGCCTTTAAAGGTAGCTTCTCAAATCACTTTACAAAGAAAAAAACAAAAAATAAAACAAAGGGAAAAAAGGACCATTAAGTGAAGGCAAGTGTATACAAGATTTTAGTAAAATTAGAGAAAAGACCTTCTCCCATTTCCAGAGAATCTCAGTTTTTCCTGAATCTTTTATTTTCAAATATGACCAACAGCACATTCTACTAGTGAACTTAACGTGGTATTAAACTCAAAATCAAAAATGTAATATATTGCAGCTTACCAATCGTTAGATGTGGTGTCTGCGTTAATTTATTCTGCTTTATTTGCTTTTTTGGAAAAAATTTAGTTTCCTAACTACAAAAATCCCGTTTGAAAATGCAGTATATGAAAATACTGGGGTTGATTTACTAAAACTGAAGAGTGTAGCTGTGCATAGTAGCCAATCAGCTTCTAATTCCAGCTTGTTCAATTAATCTTTGACCAAAAAAAAATTGGAAGCTGATTGGTTTCTGTGCAGAGTGGAACCGGATTTCGCACTCTCCAGTTTTACTAAATCAAACCAATATGTCTATATGGATTCTGAAAACCCACCTTGTTGCTCATTTATATTGAAAGTGTGAAAATAACCAGACAATAAGCATTGATAAGCAACACAAACTTAGCACTGTGAATTTGGCTGGGCACAGATTTCTTTTACTCTATGAATTCTATTCTGATATTAACAGCAAATGCAGCTAAGGAATACTGCTAAGGTGCCAAGCTAAGTTTATTCATTGAGAACTATGATTCCCCTTGGGTAATGAGTTATCATACAGGGACATTAGGCCAAGAGAGATTTCTTGAAGTTTTAGATTATGTATGAGCTTCTGACACCAGAAGGTCTCAGGAGAACCCCCTACAGATGTGAGATATACAAATTCAGTGGAAGACTTGGAGATCCACAGGGACCTGTAACATACTAAAAAAAGCAAAGGTTTTGTACAATTCGCACAGGTATATACCTATATAACTTGTTAAAATGAACGACTGCTGGCAGTTAAATGATTGGTATATCAAATATCTAGTTTCTATTGCTCAAGGCTATGTGAATTATATCACAGCATGTACAGTACAGAAGACATTTGTAGAACTGCACAGGGAATGCCGTTCTTTTGCTTTGTATGACCTGCATTGCAAACAGCTGAGTTTTGTAAGTTCAAGAATATGATCACTCAATTATCTGCAAACTGAAAGCAAACCTGTATTAAGAGAAATATGAAGGCTGCCATCATTATCATTCCAAAAATTGTAGTTTTCTGGCTATCTTCTTTGCTTTAATACAGTTGTGTTCAAAAATTTGCATACCCTGGCAGAACTCATGATATTTGGCATTGATATTGAAAATATAACTGATCATGCCTAAAAACTGTCTTTTATTTAAGGCTAGTGATCAGATGAAGCCATTTACTATCATACAGTTGTTCGGCTCCATTTTAAAGTGGAGTCCCACTCACAATGTCAAAAAATAAAAGTCAGCAGCTACACAAACTGTAGCTGCTGACTTTTAAAAATCAGCCACTTACCTGTCCTTCGGTCCTGCGGAGTGTCCCCCGCAGCCTGTATTTCAGGAGGCCGGCATCTTCAGTGTGGGCACCTGGCTGTGATAGCTTGCGGCTTCACAGCCAAGTACCCACTGCGCATGCACGAGAAGCGCAGCACTTCATGAATGGTCCTGTAGTCCTGTAGTCTCCTGGGACCTGTTACGTGTCCCAAAAGACTACAGGGAGGGAGGGAGGGCACCTTCCGTTTCCGATCACCTAGGCGATCGGACCGGAAGTGGGAGCAGGTACCTGTCAAATCCGGGTACCTGCTCCCCCCGCCCCCCAAAGGTGCCAATCCTTAATGGGGAGCGGGGGAGCAGTCCTTAAAGGGGAACTTCCCCTTTTGGGTGGAGCTCCGCTTTAAGTCATAGTGATAACAGAAATCACCCAAATTACTCTGATCAAAAGATAAACAAAGTTACACCCAAGCACATAACACCCCCCTAAAAAAAATGTTGAGCCCCCCCACATATATGTATGTACGAATGTAAACGCACACATTGGGGTGCCTGCGCATGAAAATGTCAACACGTTACATATCGCTGCGCACACCGGAGTGAGAGCAATACTTCTAGTACAAAACCTCCTCTGTAAAGTAAAACTGATGACCTATAGGGGCTTTTGAAGCGTCGTCTATCGCAAGTATAGGGTACTGAAGTTTGACCCAATTTCATAGGCGCACACAAACAGGTTTGGCATGTTGGGTATCTATTTACTCAGCATAACCTCATCTTTTATATTTTACCCAAAATTTTAGCAATTTATTCAGTTTGCCCTAAAATTCACTTTATTGTGATTTTTAGTAACATTTTGCATTTCCCAGACCTTTTCAATAATGTTGTGTGACATAAAAAATTGGAACAACCACTATTTTATTCTCTAGGGTGTTTGCTTTCAGAAAATATATAATGTTTTGGGGGTTTTGTGTAATCTTTAAGCCTAAAATGTTTTTTTAAACGTGTGCAAAAATATGCAAAACAATTGGCAGCGAAAGGGTCAAAAAGGGTTATTAGGCTGCTTTCACACTGATCCACAGGTGCAGTGCAGTGCACCTGTGGCTTTCCTGTGGGTTAGCTGCACTGAGTCATTGGCTTCTGTTATATCCTGTGGGCTTGGTGCACTTTCTGAAAATGCACCAAAACTCCTGAATGCAGGAGTTTTGGTGTGCTTTCAGAAAGTGCTCTACACCTGCAAGATATAAAAAGTCTAGGCAAAGCGAAGTTAACACAAAGGAAAGTCATAGGGGAACTGGGCTGAGATTAAACTGCAGCACATCAGCATGAAATTAGCCTTATGAGGGCTCAGGACACTAAGGGCTCATTTACATTTGTGGTTTGTGGGGGGTAAATCTCCATTGTTGAGACGTTTTTGCTCCCAACCACTGGTGTAGCATCAGGGGTGGCAATGGTGACCCTGCCCCATGCTCCAGGGGGCCCGTGCAGCCTCCCTGTCTGTGACGGAAGCGTAGGCAGGACAGAACGCACACAGAGGATGATAAACACACAAAGCTTTATTGAAATATGGGAGGCACTGAATCAGGGTAGGAAGGTAGCGTCCGGGTACCCAAAAGGGGGGGAAGAGGGGGGAGGAGTCCAAACAGTTATAATCTGGCCCACGATAGGGCGATTCAGGTAGCGATGGCCTGAGCACTCGGGGGGGGCAGTCCAGGTAGCTACGATAATCCAGACACGCAATAGGCAGTCCGAGCAAGTATTAATCCAAGTGGGCAGTTCTGGCAAGGATAATAGATTCAATGGGGCAGTCCAGGCAGGGAAAGTATAGGTGCATTCAGTGGGGGCAGTCCAGACAGGAGAATATGAGCACTCACGGTTTAGGCAGGGGTAACTTCCCAGAGGCCCACAGCAGTCAGGAGACAGGGACCTGTGCAGCACTCAGCTTTCCAGGGACACAGTGGTCAGCAGGCAGGAACAGCTTTTCAGGGACAAATAGCGGCCAGCGGACAGGAACAGCTTTCCAGGGACAAAGCGGTCAACAGACAGGGGCAGCTTTCCAGGGACAAAGCAGTCAACAGACAGGGGCAGCTTTCCAGGGACAAACAGCGGCCAGCGGACAGGAACAGCTTTCCAGGGACAAAGCGGTCAGCAGACAGGGACCCTCACGGTACTCAGCGTTCCAGGGACAACAGCGGTCAGCAGACAAGTACAGCTTTCCAGGGACAACCAGCGATCAGCAAACAGGGACCCTCATGGTACTCAGCTTTCCAGAGACAACAGCGGTCAGCAGACAGGGATCGCTTTCCAGGGACGAACAGCGATCAGCGAACACTCAGCGGGGTCTGGGCTGTGGGGTCTGGCCTCAGCTTAGACCTCCAAACAGCGGCCAGCGGACAGGAACAGCTTTCCAGGGACAAAGCAGTCAGCAGACAGGGACAGCTTTCCAGGGACAAACAGCGGCCAGACACAGGAACAGCTTTCCAGGGACAAAGCGGTCAGCAGACAGGGATCGCTTTCCAGGGCCGAACAGCGATCAGCAGACAGGGACCATCACGGTACTCAGCTTTCCAGGGACAACAGCGGTCAGCAGACAGGAACAGCTTTCCAGGGACAACCAGCGATCAGCAGACAGGGACCCTCACGGTACTCAGCTTTCCAGGAACAACAGCGGTCAGCAGACAGGAACAGCTTTCCAGGGACACAGTGGTCAGTGGACACTCAGCGGGGTCCTGGCTGTGGGGTCTGGCCTCAGCTCAGACCTCACACAACTGTTCTCTTCCAGAGCAGGGGACCAACAGGCTTGCAGGGATTCGGCAGGGTCTTGGCAATGGGGTCTGGACTCAGCTCAGTCCTCACACAGCACCCTGTCATGAGCGGGGGACAAACTGCCTACCTGGGTCCTGCTCTGGTCTTTTATCGCTGGAGCAGGACGCTTCTGGGTTGCCACGGCAATGGCCAGCCCGGCAATAGGTTTCCAGGGCAACAAGCCCCGCCCCCTCACTCTGGCCGCGCACAGGGAGCGCGGCCTTTGTCTCCGGCGGGCACAGAGCGCGGGAAACTTGGGGCCGCGCTGTGCCCAACAAGACAAGGGATGGGGGCGTGCGGAGACAGCCAGGTGGACAGCACGTGGAAAATCCAGGTGCAGGTACAGTGGGGTGTCAGACTCTTCAGAGTTCGGCCTAGGAGAGGTGCGAACCGCACCGCAGGGGGCAGATCTCTGACATCTGGCACAGCCTTTGACGTAGGCTTGTGCCTGACATAGGGACCTGTAAGGGGAAGGGAGGGGGGAGAATGAAGGAGAGCGAGGGGGGAGCCATGACAGGAGGGGGGAGGATGAAGGAGAGCGAGGGGGAGACCGTGACACTGTCACATTCAGTTTTGCACTTAGATAGGAGGGCAGCTGGGGTGGCATACTCAGGAACTGATCCTCTCCATTTTCCTCCTGCAGTCGCTAAAAGCTGGATAATGTTCATTATGCTATTCAAAATAAAAAATGTTAAATTCTGAACCATTTCATTTCATTGTGTCTTGTAACTGGTTATCAAATTAATTAAGTGGCCCTCTCTCATCGAAAGGTTTTATATATAATAAGTAATAATAAGGCAAGACAATGCAGTATATATATGGATGCATTCAGGAATGTGTTTCTGCATGCACATTTTTGATGCTTTCAGGTGCATTTCTAATGTGTTCCGGTGCATTTTTCTGCTCTTTTTTTCTTCATCTCACTTGAAGACTTGTGTTACAGTGTGTTTTTGATGTTTTTTGCCACGTTCCATCCAGAAAAAACACAACATGTTCTACTTTTGCTGGCTGCACTGGAACACACCCCGCTGGTGTGAACTAGACACATTGGAATTCATGTTAAACAATGTCCATGTGTTTTTGATGCAGAATAAAACACACTGGACTGCATCTGGTGTGAACCAGGCCTGGTCATAATAAAAAAGGAAATTGAGTACAAAATAAGAAATAAATCCCCTTGTTGTGAGTATGTATTGTATACTAACATTTTTTTTTTTATTCTATCAGATATTTGGTTTATAAACAAACATAAAATAATACTGCTAATGAGCAATCCTCCTGTGCTAAGGTTAATCCACTTAGAAAACACAAAGTATCAGGTAATGAACTCTTGAGGTAAGAATGAGTACAAGATTCTACATATTCACAGTAAGAGATTTAACAACAATCCTATGGAGGCTTACACGTGTCCCACTGCCTTCCCTTTAATGCACCATGAATGTCAGTCTCATTTCTTTCATCTGCTAGTTATGCTAGAGGGTAAGTAAACAATCATTCTCAGAGGAGATTTACAGCTACACAAAAAAGGTGATAAAAAAAAAAGTTTTATCCACTTTCAAGCGTTTTATCGTAGTATTAGAAGAGAAAAAAAATTGAAGCATATGCCGGCAATGGTATAATGGATATTGCGCCATAATCTTTGATAAAAATCTCAAAACCAATTTCATACACTTTAATACTGTCCAACACTTTCTACAAATTTAAATACGGTTAAGATGTGAAATCAAACTGCCATTCAAGGGAAAAATAGATATAATTTGAAAGAAATCAATATAGTGATAGAATTTTTATTAATGTATAAATATCAATGAACAAATGGTGGCACATACAGTAGAAATGAACATTTCTATGGTAAGCAGATGCAAAAATAAAGATGGCTCCTTAGGGCAGACAAAAATATCCCTAACAACTAGACCCTTTATGAATTTTTATTTTGTGACGTCCTGGTTATCACATACAGACATTTTGGGTTGCTGGAAAATGTTTTTATTACTTATATAGCGCTGTCAAATTACACAACGCTTTACATATGTATTGTAAATTCACATCAGTCCCTAACCCTCAAGGGGTGTACAATCTAAAGTCCCTAACTTACATTCATACATACACATACTAGGGCCAATTTAGACAGAATCCAATTAACCTACCAGCATATCTTTTAAGTTTGGGAGGAAACCAAAGTACCCAGAGGAAACCCACGCAGGCATAGGGAAAACATGCAAACTCCATGCAGTGGTGCCATGGTTGGGATTCGAACCAACAACCCTAGTTCTGTCAGGTGGAAGTGCTGACCATTTAGCCACTGTGCTGCCAGCAAACAAGCCTTCCCCCCCAGCTGGTATAAGGGTTCAAGCTGAGGTGCTTATAGTCTAATAAACTTAAGGTCCCTTCCACAAGGGTGGTCCAGTCAGGTCAACCTGTCAGTTTTTCAGCGGACCTGTTCTGAAGGTCAATTCATCCCTATGTACAGGCGGGTGTAAATGGACTTGTGCCCATTTACACCCGCCTATCTCCAGGGATCTGGTCCAAAAAAAATGGAAGGGGATCTATCTTCTTCTGTTTAGATCAGAGGGTAGTTAAGTGTAAATGGACAGCGGAGTCCATTCACTCCTGGCAACTCATAGAGTAGAGCGGGCTAGAGTAGAGCGGGCTCTGTCCATGGCCGCTCTGCAGAAACTATGCGGACACGGATGTATGATTTGCCCGCTCTGCTCCAATCAGCAGGGGATCTGTGAGCTGATCCCCTGCTGATCTGAATGGAATCTGCCCTGTGAGAAAGGGGCCTACCTTGCAACCATAATAGCACTTTCATAATTTAGTCCAGACCCACTCAAGTGCACGTATGTCAAATAAATAACAGTTTATTCTAGTTTTGGATAGATTAGGAACAGATTTAACATTTTTTCACAGTTTTCCTCCTTTCCTGTCCTGCTGACAGCGTATTTAGTAGACATGAAGTGTGGGAAAATCTACAACAGGGACACAAACAGAAACAAAAATCTGACTGGGGTCCCAGTCCTCTCCCAGTCTACTAAAGAAAAGCAATTTTATTTCTGTTGGGGAATTAACCTTACTTTTTGTTTGGTAAAACATTGTCAACAAGACAGAAAGCAAGGGTAAATCAGCATTCAAGCTCTTCTTCTTCATCTTCATTTTTAACCACTTTCCTTGTCTACTGACATATGCAGAGAACATTGACCCTTGACTGTCACAAGAAGGGTGGATATGTCTGTGACTGACAACTTGGAATCACCTTCTCTGCACCATGTAAGAGTGAAGATGTGAAGTACCCAAGATAGAATAAGCAGTTCTTAGGAAACTGTTTTGGACAAAAAAAATTTTCACTAAATTGGTCCCAGTGAGTTGTTTATAGTCTACAAAATGGGTCCAGAATATAATGAGAATGAAGTTCCTATGCTCGTGAAAGGCTCTTGGAAGGGAGAAGCTGGTCACTTGGGGTGGGGTGTCAGATATACTGTACACTATATTGCCAAAAATATTGGGACACCCCTCCAAATCTTTGGATTCAGGTGTCCCAACCACCTCCATGGTCACAGATGTATAAAATTAACCACCTAGGCATGCAGACTGCTTCTACAAACATTTGTGAAAGAATGGGTCGCTCTCAGGAGCTGAGTGAATTTAAGCGTGGTACCGTGATAGGTTGCCATCTGTACAATAATTCCATCTGTGATATTTCATTGCTACTAAATATTCCACAGTCAACTGTTAGTGGCATTATAACAAAGTGGAAGTAACTGGGAGCAACAGCAAAGCAGCCACGAAGTGGCAGGCCACGTAAAATGACAGAGAGGCATCATGCTGAAGCACACAGTGTGCAGAAGTCTCCAACTGTCTGCAGAGTCAATAGCTAAAGATCTCCAAACTTCGTGTGGCCTTCAGATTAGCACAACAACAGTGTGTAGAGAGCTTCATGGAATGGGTTTCCATGGCTGAGCAGCTGCATTCAAACCTTACATCACCAAGTGCAATGCAAAGCGTCAGATGCAGTGGTGTAAAGCATGCTGCCACTGGATTCTAGAGCAGTAGAGATGTGTTCTCTGGAGTGATGAATCACGCTTCTCTGTCTGGCAATTTGATGGACGTGTCTGGGTTTGGAGGTTAACAGGACGGTACTTGCCTGACTGCATTGTGCCAAGTGTAAAGTTTGGTGGAGGGGGGATTATGGTGTGTGGTTGTTTTTCAGAGGTTGGGCTTGGCCCCTGAGTTCCAGTGAAGGGAACTCTTAAGGCATCAGCATACCAAGACATTTTGGACAATTTTATGCTCTCAACTTTGTGGGAACAGTTTGGGGATGGCACCTTCCTGTTCCAACATGACTGCACACCAGTACACAAAGCAAGGTCTATAAAGAAATGGATGAGTGAGTTTGGGGTGGAGGAACTTGACTGGGCTGCACAGAGTCCTGACCTCAACCCGACAGAAATGGTGGGGAAAGCTTATGGAGATGCTCCGCTATCATCTTCAAAAGTGTACCAATGGTACAAGGCCTTCAAGGAAGGACGAGAAGGTATTGAAGACGAACAACGATCAGTAACAAGGATCAGGCCCCCCTCTTCGTCAAAAAATGGAACAGAATGTGGATGCAGTGAGGTTTGCTCTCAACCATGACAGCTCACTATCAGAATGATTGCAGAGGAAATGGGAATTACCAAGCAATGTGTTCAATTTGAACATAAGAAAAGTGTATGTAATACCTGTTCCAAAGAACATGTCACCTGATCAAAAGGAACACCGTCAACTCATTTGCCAAGACCTGTTGGCCCATTTGGAAAGAGAGCCTGATTTTTTTAGATCAATCCTGGGTGTTGGAGTACAATCCTGAGGTGAAGAAACAAAGTTCACAATAGTACACACCCATGTCACCTCGCCTCAAGCTTGAATGAGCAAATCAAAAGTCAATTGTTTTTTATTCACGTGGAATTGTCCATAAGGAATTTTTACATACGGGTCAAACTGTGAATCAAAGATTTTACCTGGAAGTTCTTGGTGACTTGAGACAGAGTTGTGCATCCTGAGATCAGCTCAATATGGATCCTTCATCATGACAACGCCCCAAGTAACAGTGCTTTGGCAGTCAGTGAGTTTTTGCCCAAAAAACACATCATGGTGCATCCCCATCCACCCTACAAACCAGACTTGGCTCCTTGCAACTTTTTCATATTCCCAAAGATGAAGAAAGGTTTGAAAGGACACCATTTTGGTAGTGTGAATAATGTACAAAGAGCCACTATGCAGGCTCTGAACGCCATCTCACTTAAAGACTTCCAGGGATGCTATGAAGAATGAAAAAAATCGCTGGGAGCATTATGTACACTCACAAGGTGCATACTTTGCACCCTGCTGATCGCTGGTGCAATGCTTTAGAGGCTCCAGAAACAAAAAATAATAAATACACTTTTTTTTACCTGCAAAGAAATGTGCATTTATTATTTTTTTGTTAAAAGGTGAACTTATCCTTTAACATTTCCAGGGGCTGGCCAATCTACCACTACTTTAATCTTCTCGGGATCCATGCTCGCTCTTGGAGAAATAATATACTCCAAGAACTGGATCTGGGTTTATGCAAATTAAAAATTTTCCAGTTTGATGTAAAGTCAATTCTTCTTTAATCTTTCCAACACAGTGCAGACATGCTTGCAGTGCTCCACCAGGTTATAGGAAAAGATGAGGATATCATACAGATAAGCAATCACAAATTAATCCAACAGATCCTGAAAAACATTGTTGATGAAGTGTTGAAAAGTTGCTGAGGCATTGCAAAGACCAAAAGGCAGAGGTGTAACTAGAACCTGGTGCAAAAAAACCATGAAGTGCCCCCCTGACCTCTGGTTGCGGGGCCCCTCAAACCTTTTCTCTCATCACGCAACCCTTTATTGCAGTCCCGCAGTGGGACCTTTTCACATGTCCTGCAGCAGTTACATCTGAACTGGCAGCGTTCCGCTTTACATCTGAACTGGCAGCGTTCCGCTTTACATCTGAACTGGCAGCGTTCCGCTTTACATCTGAACTGGCAGAGTTCTCCTTTGGATCTCAACTGACAGAGTTCCCCTTTGCATCTGATTCAGCAACGTTTCCCTTTACATCTGAATCCATAGAGTTCCTCTTAATCTGAAATCACAGAGTAAGGGGGGACTCTGCAGACTCTGATGTAAGGGAGAACTCTGGGGACTCTGATGTGAGGGAGAACTGTTCAAGCCAAACCTGAACACTTAAGTGGTGCACAGCAATTTATTTTTGTATTATACCCTATACTTCAATTTTATGATTAAATACAATTTCTAATCATATGGATTTAATCACAAGAGTCCTCCTTAACATCAGAGAGTTCCCCTAAAATAAACTTACAGATTTACCCTGTAAGGGGAGACTCTGATGTAAAGAAAAATTCTGGGGACTCTGATTTAAGGGTGAAATCTGGGGACTCTGATGTAAGCGAGAACTCTGGGGGCTCTGGTGTAAAGGGTGGTGGTAGTGGAAGGGGGTGGGTGGGATGAATGGTGGTGTGGGGTGTGATCTGTGGCAGTGGTGGTGGTGAGGATGGGATCAGTGGCAGTGGTAGTGGTGGTGGTGGTGGGGTAATCTGTGGTAGCAGCAGTGGTGGTGGTGGGGGGATGGGATCAGTGGCAGCAGTAGAGTCGGTTGGAGGTGTGATCTATGGCAGAGGTGGATGGGATCAGTGGCAGTGGTGGTGGGGGATGGTACCAGTGGCAGTGATGGTGGTGGGGGATGGGACCAGTGGCAGTGATGGTGGTGGGGAATGGAATCAGTGGCAGTGCTGATATGGGGTCCCTCAGTCAGTGGCAGTGCTAATATGTGGGGATGGAAACAGTGGCACTCACTTGCAGATCACTGGGTTCCCCCTCCTTGCTCATTCTCGGTGCATCTCCAGCTTCCTTCTCTCATGTGTCTCCAGTAACTCCTATCCTGACATGGGGTATCCTCACACGGCAGAGAGCTCCTCCCCTTCACTCTACTGGCCCGGCCTGGGTCAGCTGACTTCCTCTGTCAGTCATTCTGACATGGCATCTCCCTACCCTACAGTTAGGAACTGAATAGACGAAGAGGATGGGTTGGGCGCACCATTATGTGGATATTGTGTACCTGCCTGTGAGTGAAACCAGCTGCTCCCCTCTCATATTGGTAAAGGAGGCTTCGGGCGGCATGCAACAGGCAGTGGGCCCCCCCTACAGTGGGGACACTCCAGGGCCTGGTCGCAAGTGTGACTGTTGCGACCCTGATAGTTCACTCACTGCCAAAAGGCATATTTGGACTCAAAGTGCCCATATCTTCTTCTAAAGATGGTTTTCCATTTGTCTCCTTGATTATTGTGATTATATTCATGTCCCTGTAATCAATGCACAGACGCAAGTTGGAGTCTTGCTTTGTAACAAAGAACAGGGCTGCTCCTGCAGGAGATGTTGAGTGTCTAATAAAACCCTTCTCTAAATCTTCATCAAGCCACTTAATTCAGACAAAAATTAAAACAGTGCTGTTTGCGCTATTTTCATTTTTCATTTGTATTTTGATGGGTTTTTTTCATCTTTTGAGCAGCAGCATTCTTTGATTGTGTATTATTTCTTTGGCACATGTTATTTCATATTTTTTTTACCTTTAATTCAGATTCTGACTGATTGAAAAGGCGGCCAAAAGGTATTTCTGCCCCTGGGAGCAGCTCAATGGGGCAATCATATGAGCGATGAGGAGGTAATTGTTCGGCATTCTTCTTATAACAGACATCCTGAAACTCTTGGTATGGCAGAGGCAAGTTGGCAAGATCGGCCTCAAACTGGAGTACCAGAGGAACTGTCTTATGGGTAACAAGTCCTGAAGATAACAGTGAATCATCAACTGTCTCCATCTGAATAGGTGCAGATGTATTTCTTGATTGAATATTATTGCTGCGGCCAAATTCTATGTCCATTAAGTTCTCCCCATATGTCCATTAAGTTCTAGTCCAGCATAGCAGAGCAGGGAATACCATGGCCCTCAGAGATAAGGGATAATAGAAACGACAAAATGAGATATATAGTATAGAATTTACTTTATTTTCTTTGGGAGCCAATGGGGACATAAACTGGCTAATGGAGTTTATTTGTTCAGGTGCTATCACCTCAGTTGCAGCGATTCTTCTTCTAGCTTTGTGAGGACAATTAACTATGTAATGACACGAGTCCCTACAATATAGACATAAGTTCTCTGAATGTCTTCTCTCTCTTTCCTGAATAGAAACAAATCTCTTAATAGCATCAACCTGCATAGGCTTGGGAGTGTTAGAACCTGGAGAAGCTTTTGAATCCTGCTGAACAAATGAACTAGCAAAGAAACTCATGCCACCATTATGTAAGTCTCTGATCAATTCAGATACATAATTGGATGAAGGTCTCAAGGTCATTAGGAGTCTTCACTCTGGCAAGCTCTTCTTTTATCTGTTCAGAAAGCCCTTGGTGGAACTGGTTCATTTGCACTGCAGGGTTCCAAATGGTATCTGTGACCCAACATATAAACCCAGCTGTGTACTCAACAATAGAGCATTTACTGCATCCAGCAGTTGTTTCTGCAGAGTACAAATCTTCTCATGTTGCCTTTTCACTATACTTTCTAGTTTGGCAACTTTTTCTTGGTAGGTAACACCGAATTCTATAGCGGCCTCTATGCTTGAGACAGATTATTCTGTCATGATCAGGGGTCAGCAGAAGGGATGACGTGGTATCTGGGCCGCACACAGTAGCCCAATACCGAGCACCTCAATCCACTGTGTCCAGTGGATGCAGTGGTTGCAGGTTGCACTGCTACACACACCGCTGCACACCCCAGGGGAGTAAGAGCACTGCAACGTACTGGTACTTTGCGGTGCCTGGGGAAGCCATCGGTCAGCAGTAAAATTACTATTGGCCGGTTGGCAAGTGAGTTTATTGTATTTCTACATAAAGCAATGACTACTAGATCTAAAAAACAATGCCTTGCAGTACCTCTTACCTATTATCCCATTGTGGAATATGTGATACTCATACATTAACAAATAAAGTTGTAAACTCTCGCCAAAGAATTAATTTACAAACAAACATAAACAAAATTATTATTCGAAATTCTTTTCAACTGAGCAACTGAGATAGTCCATTTGCCAATTTTCTACACCTGGTAAAGCAGACATAACTGGAACCTGATTCTGCACAACTCAGATGTGACACATTTACAGCACCGCTGCCTCGCTCCCCCCCCCAGCTGATGATTATATATGCCACTGCTGTGGGGTTGTCTAAATAAAGCCACATGGGGTGTCCCCTCCAGTAGGTGTGTCCAGTCACCTGCTGAGCCTACAACAGTCCTGGGAGACTGAAAGGGTGCACTTATCACCCATTTTGTCCTGGTCATAGCAGCTGGCCCCAGTGTCTTACAGGCCGTCTGGATTCCCACACTGGTTTCATTTCCAGTGTGTGCACTTGAAAATGAAGGACCACCTGTTCTTCTCAATGGTCCTTGCTGCTTTCTGAGGTAATAAGGCAATGTGTATTTTCTAAAGAGGGCCATTAAAGTTTTCATTCTAGGCCACAGCTGAAATCAGGGAATACATTTTAAAACCAGTATGCCCTGTTGCAATGTGTCCATAGCTGTAGCTCGCAAAGCAAAGGCTGCACAAGTTGTGACCAGACAGCCCTCAACAAAGATTCCCAAAAAAGAAAAAGGTTCAAGGAGGGATTCTCAGATGGACCCTGGCCAGTAAGACTACTAAAGAGATTGCTGTGCTATAATGCTTCATATAGTTGCAGCTATCATGTAGGCTGCTCTACTGCTGCATACAGTTGTAGCTATCATGCAGGCTGTAGGTCAATGGCTCCTACCCAAACCTCATAAGAGTAGTTGCAGCAGCCAAAAAATCCCCTCAGGGACATGGATAGTAACTTTAACTCCCACTCTGTGAAGAGGCACAAAACACCAGGGTAGGAAAAGAGTTGAAAAAAAGGAGGAAGACCCACTGCTTACCATACTGCTGCCCAGGCCAGGATCATGAGGGTCCAAGGGAAGGAGAAGCAGGAAGTGCTACCACAGCAAGGGTGCTGTTCACCTACGGAGAACACTGGGAAAGGACAGCCCAAGGTTGACTGGTCATATGTGTCCCCAGGAGCAAAAACTTCACAGGTTGCCCTTGCTGGGTCTGTTACAGCTGAACTCGCACAGAGCAAGGAACGTAATGCCATAGAAACTGGGAACACTACCAGGATCTATATTATCCACCTTATCCCACAAGTAAAACCAATGGAACTAGGATTTCCAGTAGAAAATAGCTACAGTTGCAAGAAAAAGTATGAGAACCCCTTGGGATTACGTGGAGTTTTGCATGAATTGGGCATAAAATGTGCTCTGAACGTCATCTAAGTCACAAGAATAGAAGAACAGAGTTTACTGAACATAATACTACACAAACATTAGATGTTGCCATGGTTTAATTGCACATAACATGTAAACATTCACAGTGCAGGGAGGAAAAAGTATGTGAGGCCCTAGCTTAATGACTTCTCCCAGAGCTAATTGGAGCCAGGAGTGAGCCAACCTTGACTCCAATCAGTGTGATGATATTGGATGTGTTGCTGACAGCTGTCCTGCCCTTACAAAACACACACCTGTTTTGGGTTTACTGGTTGGCTCACTCCTGGCTCCAATTAGCTCTGGGAGAAGTCATTAAGCTAGGGCCTCACATACTTTTTCCTCCCTGCACTGTTTACATGTTACGTGCAATTAAACCATGGCAACATCTAATGTTTGTGTAGTATTATGTTCAGCAGACTGTGTTCTTCTATTGTTGTGACTTAAATGACGTTCAGAGCACATATTATGCCCAATTCATGCAAAACTCCACGTAATCCCAAGGGGTTCACTTACTTTTTCTTGCAACTGTATGTAGTAACTCCTAGACACTAGTCTAATAATGGGCCTTGTTCCACAGTGTGGGGGTGTTTGCAGTGTGATCACCAGCAGGGGCTGCCCCGGGCAGTCTTGCTTTTGTTTTCCTATGGCTGTTCAACAAGCTTGTGCACTTAGAAGATGACCAGGATGCACTATACTGAGGGGCCTGAAAAACAGGTGACAACACAGACACTACTGGCCCAAAGGATGTCTGCTTCTAATTACATAACTAGTAATCTTGCTTGTTCTGGGCACATTCCAATCTTGTAAATCCATGTTATGTATACAAATACCACAATGTGATAAAATGTCTAGTTTGTTTTTAATCAGGTCTTTTCTGCTGTTGGTCAGTCACAACCCCACACCTGCAACCAATTCACATGCTTTGTAATTAACACAACCCAAACCATTATTTTATTAATAAACAGCTGTGCTACTATTTTCACCTTCTCATTGAGAAAGTTATTTTTACAATCTTCCTCTATATCATTGATTTTATTGGCTGTAATAGGTAACACCTTCAAAAAGAATTACTACAATTGTAAATGACATGTTGGAAAGCAACACTTGATTAAATGCATAGAGTCTATTCTGCTGTTAGACATGCACTTTTGTATTCCATTTTGAAATGTCAAAATACTTTTACATTTTTCTTTCTCATCAAACGTGTCTTCCCGATACCTGTTCCTAATGTGGATACTTGTGGTCTTATTCAAAAACATGTCCCTAACATTCACAGGCATAATTTTTGTTTCTATTTTTGCATCACAAAAGTGAGCACGAAAGTCTTGAATGTCTATAAAACTTTGATCATAGTCTTGAAAGATTACAGAACTCTGTGCCCAAGATAACCAATTTCAATTAAATTCATAGTGGCACAAGACATTTCTATCTCTATTTAGGACATAGTCCAGAGAGCTGTATTTGAGTTTGCATTTCCATTGTAGCCTTTTTGCCATTTTAAGTTCCCCATTAGCACTCTTACCCAGATATAATTCAAGTAAAAGCTATTATAACACAAAATATGCCGCTACAGGATCAGTTTTATTGTCAGTGGTGAAAATACAGCCATAGCAGCCTGTCTGCCTGGTATGGGGCCTAGAAATGGGAGTGGATCCCTTTTAGTGGACAATGGAGACAAAATAAACATAGAAAATTTCTGTGCATATGACAGATGTGACACAGATCTGGAATTGCATCACTTAGGGCTCGTTCACACTTTGCTGTTTTACCAACGCTTCCCAAACGCCCTTTAGCATTTGGCAAGCGTTGTTCTGGCGTTTTGCGAAGCGTTTTTTAATGCTTGGCAAACGCTCCGCAAACGCCGCATGCGCGGTTTAGCGGCGGTTGCTAGGCGTTTGCAGAGCGTTAAAAACGCCCCACAAACGCCTATAATGCAGTTTGAATGGTGTTACCGCTCCGCAACCACGTCGCAACTGCACCGCAAACGCCGGCCAGGCGTTTGCGGAGCGGCACCATAGACTAGAATAGGAGGCTTCAACGTCTCCTGACTTGACCAGAGGCATCCATTTTGCCACAACGCAACACAAACGCTCCTATTAGAACAGCACCATGTGCTGTAATGTGCAGAATTGGCAGAGGCGTTTGGGAAGCGGTAAAAACGCTTCCCAAACGCCTCTCTGCCGCCTGCACACAACGCTAGTGTGAACGTAGCCTAAGGCTTCATTCACACAGGCATACTACAGCGTACACCTATGCAAGGGCTGCGTGTTCGCCTGTGCGAGGCACACCGTCTGCATTCAGAGCCATGCCCCCACACGGATGTCAACTTGCGAGCATCAGCTGTGTCAGTACAACCGATGCATCCCAAATGACATGAATGGGACTTCAATCATGGGGATGCAAGAAAACACTGCCCTCACAAGGGCATACACATACACTTGTGTAAAACAAGGAGTAAGGGCTGAAACAGTTGCAGTTGATGATGAACCTGACCCCCCCGTGAAGTCCCCAGTTTAGAAAAGCATCAGACATTTAAGAGGGGACTTCATGGATCATTTCTAATCACAAATCTTCTCTGCTTTCTCTGTGTAGCAAACAGCATTTGACCTCCTCCCCATCCAGGAGAAATTGTATTGAATTTAGAACTTTTGGGGCACCATTTTCTGTAGTTATGGACTGTTTGTTGTTAATTCATAATTTGGTACAGGCTTGGTACTCTTTTACTTATAAAGTAAGTCCTGACATAGATTTTGCAAAAAAAAATAAAAAATTTAAATAGGGAAGGCCAAGCCACGAATAGCAACACCGCACTCCATGTATACAGTAACAGTAGACAAGAGGAATACTGCTCAGCTAACAATCAGCATCAAACCGAAGCAGGCGCAGGCCCTGGCTCGCCGCCACGTAATGTGCATCAGAAAGGAAGGTTGGCCGCACACCGCAGGAAAGATGAATATGCGTGCACGCATATTCATCGTTCCTCCGGTGTGCGGCCAACCTTTCTTTCTGATGCACATTGCGTGGTGGCGAGCCAGGGCCTGCACCTCCTTCGGTTTGATGCCATAAGACAACAAATGCACCAGGACATGTACATGGATGTTAACGTGTTTCACACGATCACGGGCTTAATCATAACCATAACCACCATGTACATGTCCTGGTGCATTTGTTGTCTAATGGATCAATAAATGATATGCACACATATTCATAATTCCTCCGGTGTGCAACCAATCTTTTTTTCTGATATACAGTAACAGTACCACTGTTTGGGCAATAATAACAGGATCACAGCAAAAGGATGCAAGTTTAATAAATCTACTGCACCAGAAGAGGCTTCCTTTATACTTACCTATTTCCCAATGTGGTGCTGGAATACATACTAGCTAAGGTGAAGCAGTAAAGGAGTGACCCTACCCAGCAGAAAACTGGTTCAAGGATGAATATAGGAATAGCAAGGACATAATAGCTTACATATGAGTTGTCATGGGGCCCCTGGTTATTACTTATATATATTATTACTTTATAATTATATATTTATATTGTGTGCATTTAGTATTTCCATGCAACAATTTTGTGTTTGTTCACCAGATGAATTTGTACACCATTTGTAGGCATGCACAGGTGATAATAACCAACATACTAGGCTTAAACATGATTTATTTTTAATAAGTATCAGCTTATATGTGAATAAATTTACCATTGTTGATTGTATTCAATTCATAATCATTTTAGTTCACCATTTTGCTTGTATTTGATAATTTTGCAGATATGTCCTATACAGTATCAGTGGCTGCTGACATACAGTGGTGTAAAAAAATATAACCAATGGGTTGAGATATCCTTTATGCGTTTTTTAGTGCTTTTTGCAGAAACGCACTAAAGTCCATTTAACATGGCTTCTTATGGAACATGTTCACATCAATGCTTTTTTGAGCTACTGCGTGTTTGGAAAAGGTCAGGGACTTTTTTAAAAGCAAAGAGCAGCGCTTTTGCCACAATATAGTTCAATGGAGAAGCTGCTGAAGTGCATGGTATTGCGTTTTGAATTTTTATTCTTCCCAGCAACAAAAAAAATATTCTACTTTAACAAAAGAAAAAAAGCTGAACAAAGCACAAAACGTGGTAAAAATGCATAAAAACCGCATGTAGAAATACGCAAAACAGACAAAAAGCAAACTGCATAGGTGTGAACGGAGCCTTATTACTTGCTTTCCTGGATCAGGAGCCACTGAAAAGGAGAAAAGCTTCAGTGTCAACATGGACTGTACATCCCATAATAATTATGAATATATAGAAAGCATATCTAATGCTCTGCTGAACACCGACTTATACTGAGCTATTCAGCTGCTTCCATTAGTCCAGAAAAAACACTGAATACTCCCTTTAGGTGTTCTTCATCAAGGAAGCTTCTGTCACATATAAAAGTAATATGCTTCTACTAGTTCTTCTGTTAATAGCCTCATTTTTAGTCATATCGGCTGTCTGTTTATTTATGGGTCTACTTTGACCTTGTACTTTCCCTACCAGATACACAGTGAGCTTAAGTAAATTATCCCTTGCTAAACCAAACACCTACAGTGATGGATGACTTGAGCAATTTTCTAGAAAATAATCCCTATAAACGCTGTTAACAGGCTATATTTTGCTCTTGATGAAAACTTTTGAGTCTAATTTATGAGCTGTGAAAAATATTATGCATGTTCCTTACTCATATGAGAGGGAAACTATCTGACATACAGCTTTTAAACATTGATGATATGTTACCTACTTGTATATTTGCAGCTCAGAGCAAATCAGAGAATTCAAGTCATTACATTTACTGGCAGTGCCTTAGCAGGATGAAAGAATTCTGCAGGCTAAAGCAGTGTTTCAATATACTAATTTCATAAAAATATAAAAGTAATACCCACTTGCAGACTTACCATTAGAATTGTTCCGAATCCAAATTCAGACAAAATCTTCATTATTCGGACATTCAGATGTATCCAAATTTCCGAATTACAATAGTAACAAATTGAAATGAATCCGAAATAATGAAACAAAATTTTGTCCAAAATTTGAATCAAATCAAATTCTAAAAAAAACCATACTGCTGACTATTGCTGATTTCCTTCAAAGACAATGTGTATTAAAATATAGCCGTCTTGCGAAATCCTAATTCCAAAAAAAAAAATAGAATAGAATAAAACAGAATAGAGTAGAATAGAAAATAAAAAATAGAATAGCAAAGAATAGAAAATAAAAGAATAGAATACACTAGACTAGAAAATAATATAATAGAATAAAACACAATATAATAGAATAGAAAATAAAAAATAAAATAGCAAAGAATAGAAAGTAAAAGAATAGAATAGACTAGAAAACAATAGAATAGAAACAATAGAATAGATTTAAATAGAAGAGAAAACAATAGAAAGAATATAGCTGTCTTTCAAAATTCAAATTTCAAAAAGAATATAATACAACAGAATAGAATAGAAAACAATAGAGTAAAACAGAACAAAATAGACTAGAACAGAAAAGAATAGAATATAGTAAAACAGAACAGAATAGAAGAAAACAGAATAATATATAAACACATAGAATAAAATAGAATAGAAAAAAGGAATATAATAGAAAATAATAAGGTAGAAAATTAGAAAAGATTAGAATAGAATAAAATAATAGAAAATAGAAAGAATATAGCCATCTTCCAAAATTCGAATTTAGAAAAGAATAAAATGGAATAAAACAGAATAGAACAGAAAACAAAGGAACTGGATAGAATAGAAAATAAAAAAATAGAATAGAAAATAATAGAACAGAAAAATATAGAATAGATTAGAATAGAGGAGAATAGAATAACATAACAAATAAATGAAACTAAACCAAACTAATTTTGTCATGAATGCAACAAAACAAAATTAGTAACTTAATGAAACATTCTGAATCACGAATTCATGAAATGAAACAAATGTTAGAAATTTAGTAAGAAACTAAGCGCTTTCTCTTTACATGCAAAAAAGTGATATATACTGTCTTACAAAAACAGTGTATCTCCTATGCATAAAATATAAAAAAATATTCAACCATTTAGTGTGCCAACAAAAATAATAACAAAAAATGTAAGTTGCCCTTTGGAGTGAAAAGTGATTTATGATCATATAATAAAATAAGGTATGGCGCTAAACATACATAATAGATGAACAATATTACAACTGTGATAGAAAGCTTCCTGAAGATGCCTGTTAGGCAAAACATGTAGAGGCAGAATCATGTCTAGCCACATCCACTTCTGATGACGTCACTTCCGCTTCCAGTTTATGGAACGCACGCCTACTTTCCTGTCGAAAGGTGCTAGCATCCTGAGCTGAGTGTATTAGTGCCAATGATTGGGCACCAACTAATGTGAGTGAATATTCGGTTGATTTTATTCAGTTATTAAAAAACCTACCATACTATGAGACATTTCTCCTGATTCTTGCAAACCTTGGCTATGGAATAAATTGGAGACCATTGAGAAGATACACACTGATGTTCCAAAATCTTGGGGACACAAAGTACATTAGACCTTCTTTTAATTAAGAGGTCATGGATGGTTGGTGAGTGCAATATATGGTCTTATGGTGGTGCATGGAGCAATTTATTTGGCAGCAGAAGAAGGTGCACCATTGTTTTTGATCTACAACCTGGTGTGGGACTTTTGTTCTTGTTTTTGTTCTTGACTTTGGACTCATTAATTTATATCACTTTTAGGTTTTGTTTTATGTTTCCATCACAGTTGGAATATTGTTGACCTATTATGTATGTTTAGCGCCATACCTTATTTTATTATATAAACAAATGTTATCGTTCTGCACATGTCTACTTACCATGCTTTTCCAACATCTGAAAACACAAGATGTTGGAGTGGCAAGAGATGGTAGTATAGAAGAATGGCTGAAGATGGAGTAGAGAACTAGTGAAAGGAGAAAACTAAAAGGAGAAGAAAAGGCGCATTACAGGGCAGATGCTGCGGTGGGAGATGGAAGAGATGGTGGGAGATGGAGAGAGGAAGCAGAAGACTAATCAGGAGGGGTATGAAGAATATGTACAGAATTCTGTAGGCAGTTCAGGGGTGGGAATGATGGAAAGAATGGAGAGGTGTAGTGAAAAGGTGGTGGTGCTGGAAGGAGTGGAGAAGTACAGTAGAGCAGTGTTTCTTAACCTTTTTTCAGTAAAGGCACCCTTTAAAATTATGGACAGTCCAGGGGCACCCTTTAAAACTATGGACAGTCATGAGGCACTCCATTCTAAAATGTGAAAACTATTCTAATTGTTTTATATAACGCAGCAACATCCACACATATAGGATATCCAACATTAGAGGGGATTTATTCTTCCAAAGCAAATACACTTTTGCGCACTGGTACTGACAAGTATTCCCATGTTTCTCTTCTCTCTCAGGTTTTACCCACCACTGAGCTAATGTGACCCCAGCACTGATGAAGAGGGGCGGGGGAGGGTCAGACTAGGATGCTGTGCAGGCAGCTGACATCCACCTTATCAACTGATGATGTCATTGGTTGTCAGGATGCCGGCAGCTAGAAGGTTGTAATGGTGCACAATGAAAACCTGGGGCTTTGTGCAACTAAAGGGCAGGCTTCTTCCACCCGCTGGCTTGTATACAAGTTTTGGGCACTTTTTAGACATTTTGCCAAGGCACCCCAGAAGAAACCTCAAGGCACTCTGGTTGAGAAAGAATGCAGTAGAGGATGGTACATTGACCAGCATGAACATCACATGGTGATATACAGGAGGAACAGAGGGACATGTATGAGTGTGCCACCCATGTGCAGCAGCAATAGACTACCAATTACATAATTATTTAATCACAGGAAACACCCATCAAACTCAATTTATCCTATGAAAGGACATCTTTTATTTTTGTGACAGGCTTAACAACGTTCTTTTATTAGGACCAGATTATTCAAGCATTATCTGTAAATAATATCCAGGTTTACAGCCCTCCATGTAATTATCTTCTAAATATATTGCAGAAAGAAAGTTTGATGTTCCCAATAACAGCTGTTCTGCGATTAATTGTTTGCTTATGAAGAGGCTGAACTTAAAAGTAAGCATTTGCTGGAGCTGAGCTTAAAGTATAACCAAAGGAAAAATGTAATTTCTTAATTTTAGGCAAATTGGAGGGATATTAGAACACCGGCCAGGCTTTTATTACTGTCTGTGCCCCCCTTTGGAAAACTTTGTCATGTTTACCATTGAAAGTAAAAGAAATACCCACATTTTGGGTTGTCCCCAGAACAGTAATAGAGGAGAGATTTTCCAATAGGGACACCTGTTCTGGTGACCATGATGAAAAACAGGGATTTCCCTCACTTTAGAGGGATTTTCTCTCGCTTCCTGTTTTGGCTATTTAACAGGAAGTGAAAGGAAATCTCCCCAATGGAACACAGATGTAAAGAAAAAAAATAAAAGCTGAGCGGAATTAAAACTCTCCCCTACTTTATCCACTTAGTTCTACTTTAACCACTTTAATACGGGACACTTTCATCCTCTTCCTGCCCCGGACTCTTTTGTAAACTCGAGAAGTGCGAGTTCCATCGATCCCAGGTTGCCTTTTTGGGCTGCATAATTTCCGCGGAGGGATTTTCCATGGACCCTCAGAAGGTTGCGGCAGTTCTGCAGTGGCCTCGTCCCAATGGTCTTCGGCCCATTCAGCGCTTTCTGGGTTTTGCCAACTACTATCGGAAGTTCATCAGGAACTTCTCCACATTGGCAAAGCCTCTCTCTGACCTAACCAAGAAGGGGAGTAACCCTCACGAGTGGCCATCCGAGGCCATCAGAGCTTTCGAGGCTCTGAAAGCTGCCTTTGCTTCGGCTCCGATTCTTTCGCATCCCAATCCTGGGTTGCCCTTCGTCCTCGAAGTTGATGCTTCCGAGACGGGAGTAGGGGCTCTCCTGTCTCAGCGTCGGTCACCCGATGGACCCCTACTTCCCTGCGGGTTCTACTCCAGGAAGCTTTCCTCGGCTGAGTGCAACTACCAGATTGGAGATCGGGAGTTGTTGGTCATCATTCTGGCTCTCAAGGAATGGAGGCACCTGCTCGAGGGTTCCGCGGTTCCGGTCCTCATTCTTACCGATCACAAGAACCTGACTTATCTTTCGGAGGCCAAGAGATTGACAC
The DNA here is from genome assembly GCF_062004578.1 of Staurois parvus. Classification (NCBI taxonomy): domain Eukaryota; kingdom Metazoa; phylum Chordata; class Amphibia; order Anura; family Ranidae; genus Staurois; species Staurois parvus. Next base: position 3,044,320 of record NW_028318415.1, read on the forward strand.
CCCGCCAGGCCAGATGGGCTCTGTTCTTGTCACGCTTCAACTATGTGGTTTCATATTTGCCTGGTTCCAAGAATGTCAGGGCTGATGCGTTATCACGGCAATACTCTGAGTTGTCCAGGGAGGACTCTGAGCCAATCTCACTTATACCTCCAGATCAGATCCTGGCTGCCATTCGCACCAGTCTGACCTCTCCCCTTGGGGAGCAGATTTTGGCGGCTCAAACTGATGCTCCTCCCGGGAGGCCGGAGGGTAGATGTTTCGTACCCGAGGGATTGCGCACCCGCCTGCTGCGTACCTACCATAACGCCAAAACTGCCGGGCATCCAGGGAAGAACCAGCTGTGTTGGGTCGTCTCTCGCTTATTCTGGTGGCCAAGCCTCCGTGCCGACATTGCCTCTTATGTAGCGGCATGTTCGATCTGTGCCCAGAATAAGTCTCCACGGCATCTTCCTTTGGGTCTTCTGCAACCCATTCCCAATGGGGAGCGTCCTTGGTCACATCTAGGGATGGACTTTATTGTAGACCTCCCGGTGTCTCGGGGTCATACGGTCATCCTCATGATCGTCGATCGGTTTTCCAAGATGTGCCATTGCATTCCACTCAGGAAATTACCCACAGCGCAGGAACTGGCCACGGTCTTTTCCAGGGAGATTTTTCGCCTGCATGGGTTACCTAAGGTGATTGTCTCAGACCGCGGGAGTCAGTTCGTGTCCAGATTCTGGCGTGCCTTCTGCTCCCAGTTGGGTATTAGTCTCTCCTTTTCATCAGCCTACCACCCGCAGTCCAATGGGGCTGCGGAGCGTTCCAATCAGGCCTTAGAACAATTCCTTCGGTGTTATATTTCAGACCATCAGGATGATTGGGCCGATCTCCTGCCGTGGGCAGAGTTTGCCAGGAACTCGGCGGTCAACTCCTCCACCGGGATGTCTCCCTTCATGGCCAACTATGGGTTTCAACCCGCGGTATTACCTGAGAGGTTCTCACCACAGGACATTCCGGCTGTGGAGAACCATCTTGCTGCCCTGCGTTCTTCTTGGGGGCAGATCCAGAGGGCCTTGAGGGACTCAGCTCAGCGCCAGAAGTTCCAGGCTGATCGCAGACGGTTGCCCGCTCCTTCATACCAGGTCGGCGATCGGGTGTGGTTGTCTACTCGCAACCTCAATCTTCGGGTGCCCACACCCAAACTGGCTCCCCGTTTTGTCGGTCCTTTCCGCATTCTCCGCAAAGTGAATCCGGTGGCCTATGCACTTGCCCTTCCGTCTGGGATGCGGATCTCCAATATCTTTCATGTTTCCCTGTTGAAACCTCTGATCTGCAATCGCTTCACTACCTCTCTTCCTCGGCCTCGTCCTGTCCGGGTTGACGGTCATGAGGAGTATGAGGTGAGCCGGATCCTGGACTCTCGATTGGTGCGCAGTCAATTACAGTTCCTGGTTCATTGGCGCGGTTATGGTCCCGAGGAGCGTTCCTGGGTTCCTTCCGCGGATGTCCATGCTCCTGCCCTCCTCCGCGCTTTTCATACCCGCTTTCCTCAGAAACCTTTTGTTGAGCCGCGGAGGGGGAGGGGTCCTTGAGGGGGAGGTACTGTCAAGGTCCTACCTTTTCCCTGTGGTTATGTTACTTCATGTGCTGGTGTCCATCTTGGATTCTGCTGTGCATGATGGGAGCCCTTTTATGCCTTCAGGTTTCTGTGGTCCATCCTCCAGAGGGGTGTGGCTGATGACATATAAGCCTGTGGCCCGCACATGCTCTTTGCACTTGTGTCTTGTGTCTTTGTGTTGCTGTTACTCTGTTCTGACTCTCGTGACTCTCCTGGTATCTGATTCGGCTTGTCTTGACTATTCTTTGTATTCTCCTTTGATCTGACCCTCTGTTGCTGAACCCGGCTCGTGACCTGTGATTCTCGTCTGCTGTCCTGTACTGTTCTGTCCTGTTGTTGTTGACCCCGGCTTGTCTGACTACTCTTTTGTCTCTTCCACCAGCTACACGCCATTGGCGGCGGCCATTACCGCAGCTGAGGTGTCTCGGGGGCCGCGACCTGGTTCCTGGCTGCGTCAAGTCCATCCCCACCATCAGGGGCCCTGGTGAAGGGCAGCCTAGGACTTAGACTCCGCGCCCTGAGGGACTTCGGTCTGTGGGTGGTGGTTGTCGTCAGCCAGTGCGTTACATTGTTAGGCCTGCCTGTCCGTTCCTCAGCTCCTGCCCTGACAGATTGAGCTCTGCAGTCTCCTTTGCAGCAGTTGTTTTCTTATTCCGGGTCACAATCCTGCGCAATGTTCTTTCCGGTCAGTTGACTATGTTGACCGTGCTTATGCTTATCAGACAATGTTTCCCAGAAACTGTATATGCCATCATAACCTTTCATACTGTACCTCATGACATGGCAAATAAGGCTTGGTTCACACCTATGCTTTTTTATTATAGATTCATTTTTTAAAACTTTTTGCATTGTGCTCTTACACATGCGGTTTTGCCACATTTTTACCATGTTGTTACGGGTTTTGTGTTTTCAGCTTTTATTTTTGTTAAAGTGGAAACTTTTGTTTTTTTTGGGCAGGCAAAAAAATGCAAAACACAGTAAAAATGCAGCAAAAACACAACTAAATGCATTTCAGCAGCTTCTCCATTGAACTCTATTGTAACAAAAACACTGCTTTATGCGTTTAAAAAAGTTCCTGACCCTTCCCAAAAACACAGCAGCTCAAAAAAGAATAGATGTGAACATGTCCCATTGGAAACCATGTTAAAAAGATTGTAGTGAGCTTCTGAAAAAAGCACAAAAAAAATGCATTGGTGTGAACCAGGGGTAAAACTTCAGTCACAGAGGCACCAGCTAAGCAGCACCAATAATTTGCCCTCTCTGCAGCTCAGAAAGCTCTGTCATGACTCTGTATTACTATCAGTGCACGCACGGAATGACACAAGAGAGGCTTCCCACCTGTTAGCTAGGTGTCTCATCACCAGGGGCGGACAGAAAACTCATGGGGCCCCCGGGCAATAGGGGATCATGGGGCCCCTGAGTCCTTGCCCAAACTACAAAAAAGCCTATGAAAAAGGTACCAGGGGCATCTCATGGGGCCCCCTACTGACCCCGGGCCCTTGGGCAGTGACCAAGTTTCCAAATGGTCAGTCTGCCCCTGCTCATCACACAGCAGAAGCTAACAAATGTTACATCACTTTCGCTTTCAATGGGAACAAATCATCACTTTTACATCTGCAAATCATGTAGTGTTTCCATTTTTTTTGTCTAACCTCTGTATGTTGCAAAACCTTCATGGAAGAAATAATTGAGTTTATGTCAACTTTAGAAAATCAAAGCTGCAGAAATTGAATGCATGACAAGTAATAATTGGTTATTAATTTAATAATACTGAAATTTAATAAAAAAAAATTAAACAACAAATTATGTAGCATTAACGGGTGTTTTATAATTTTTTACAAAGGTTTTTTTTTTTTAATGCGTGTGTAGGCATGTGATCAAGTGTATGTCTATATAAAGAGATTAATATGTGCAAATGTAAATTATGTGTGGGAATTCAGTCTACACGCTTGTTTCTTGAGACAACAAAGCAAGTGATCTATGTAGGCAAAGGAAAACACTGACAGATGTAACGACAGATGCTGATCAGCCAGTCCATAAAACACTGCAGGTAACTGATCTTCATCAGCCTTACAAGACTGTCATAGATATCAAAGACTATACTTTAAAACCAGGGCTCTCTGAATTTGTACTTCAAGCTGAATTTACTTTTCGTTGAAAATAACACATATATTAGATTGTTTTCAATGATTGAAGACATTACTTAAATCAACATAGGATACGGTGTTGCTTCCATTCTAAAACAATTTACAAGGAATCTAAGGTGTAATGTAGTTAACCTAATTTTCCTCCTTGTGCCATGGTTCTATGTGCTCCACCCCTTATGTCCATTTGCCTTTACCTAGGTGTAGCACTACCCCCTTAGGAGTTGCAAGAAATTTTGGTCCTCCTATAGTTCAGCACAGCCAGGGAACATACATATCCTTTACTTAGACTTGCATTAGGAAACAGCAACCAGTCCTTGAGCTTTGTTTTGAAGTTTTATTAGGGGATCTAGAACTTGGATGGGGTAAGGGGTTTATGGGATGCCCAAGGGAAATGGCGACTGAGGACAAAACTCCTTAGCAATTATACACAAGTCTTTACAACAAAGTTTCTCTTCTGGAGAGCTAGCCAGCATTTTTCGTAATACCAACCCAGACCCCAGATGACTCCTCTCCTCATCTAGCTGTACTGGGTGAATCCCTGGGCAGGGGATCCAGTGCCTGCCACTGCAGTGTAAAATAGTCCCTGGTAAGATAGCAAATCCAGTTCCCCACTAAAGTGCTCCATTCCCCTTACTGCCCTAGGGGGTGCAGGTCTACTCACTTGGTCCCTCTCCTGTGTTGCTTGCGGGTAGGTGGCTGATACTAGGCCTTCCAGGCATGCCACTCCTTCCCTGCCACACAGGTGGTCCGCTTTCATGGGCTGGTGAAGTCCCACGTTTTCCACCTTCCAAGGTCCTCTGCCTGCAGGTGAGTCTCTCTCCATCTTGGCCCCCTCACAGGCTCCTGCATCCAGCCTCACATCCTTCTCTAACTCTTCCACCTGAACCTTCTCTCCTCCTCCTCCCCATTCTCCTTCTCCTGCTGCTGAGCAGGCTCAATCACTTTTAAGGGTTGTCCTGACCCCTTGCCAAGCCTCCTGTTGGGGCTTGGCCAGGCTCCTTCAAAAGTGCAGATCAGCCACTCCTCAGATCCACTTACTGCTTCTAGACATTTCTTCAAAGGTCTAGAGAAGGGGGAAATTCCAGGGTGCTGGTCTGCAAAGCCTCTCAGCTCTAACTGAATTTTGATCCCTGCTAGCTATTACTGCCAGGCTGCTACTCAGTCCTAGCTAACAATCAGAGTCTATCTCCCCCTAGCAACCTAGGAGAGTGCTACTGACAGCACTGTCCAGACAGAGGTCAAGGGTTCTGCATCCTATTAGAGCAGAAAGAAAACAACTTCTCTTACAAGCTTTAACATGTGCTCTGCTACACACTGATAGAAGTCACAAAACTTCTAAAGTTGGAGGCTTGAAGAAATTATGCATTAAAAACTCTGAGGCTTGAAACTACGATGCATTAAGCAAACAACAAGAATGGTAAGCATTTGCAACCAATGGAACAATGCAAGGGGATGTTTTTCCTCATGCATTGTCCCATTGGTTGCAGAGTTTTTTTTTATGGCAGTGAATCTAGGGTTGCTGTGGTGCTCTGCTATACAGTCTGTGCTGCTACAAGAATGTTGGTTAATTGATCAAAGATTAATAGAAAAAGGTGATAGAAGCAGAACAGACCAAAGATGTTGATAACTAAAAGAAGAGATATTTGTTGAATATAAACTGAATCCAGCCAGCCCATGGGCGTGTACATTACCATATATTAAAGGTATAACATGCTTTTGGCATAGTTTGTAGTTCCAAACCATGAAAGGAATGGTTTTAGCCAACATGGGCAGAATGTCCACAAAAGAAACATTATCAGCTAAATGTAAAGTATTTTTATATATTGTCTTTTTTTATTTTGTTAAAGACTTAAAATATATATATTTTTAACTTTTTTTAAATTTAATTTTATCCAAGTGAACATAAATGTTGCCTATGTATATCTAAAATGTTCCACAGTTAGAATGTAGCTTTATAGCCCTGGTGCCCAACATACAGGACACCAGTGCTCAGTGTGTGGCCCGGTGTGCTGTAGACCTCAAATAAGGTCTGAAGCACAGCAGGCTGCAAGCTGAGTGCCAGCAGAATGAACAAATCGATCCATAGGAGCACTCAGCAACAGAGCACAGGAGGCAATACATTTGATTTGTTTGCATCAAATATTTGTGTAAGTGAGTGCAATGGCATTTGGAATTTTAACTGTCACACATCTGTGAAAATGCCATTTTTAACTTCTGTCTGTGCAAATCTGACTTATCTTAATGTTACATTACGGCTTTGCACAAGGTGATTTTTTTCTTCCCTGGATGTATCGCAATAATAGCAAATTGACAAAAACATCTATTGTGTGGGCCTCTGGACATGTCAGGGCCACTCTTCTTTAAGTTGACCACTTCTACTCTAAAGGCTGTAACTAAACCCAGGACCCTGCATTCACTATATCTGGTCTCCCACAGTACACACAACATGTAAATTATTTTAGTAAATATAAACTGCTAAATACCTTTTCTCATCAGCAGTTAGAGAAGTCTTGTGACTTCTATCAGTGTCCAGCAGAGCACATTTTAAAGCTTGTAGGAGGAGTTTTCTTTCTGCTCTAGGTGGATGCAGAACCCTTGACCTCTGTCTGGACAGTGCTGATTGGCCCTGTGCTGATCACATGCACTCTCCCAAGAAAAAAAAAACTTCTCTAGCAATACACACCAAACTGAACATGTGCAGAGTGTCTCCACACGATATGTCTTATCAGGAGATAAGAGTGGGACACTGGGAGAAGGGGAGGATCAGAGAGGTCAGGATCAAACAGTGTTTTTACACAATGCAGAGGATTAACCCCTTGGGTTCCCCAGTATGTATAGCAAGCATGCTTTACCTGCATATACAGACTGATTTTACTGTTGAGGGTTTAGTAACAGTTTAAGGTTTTGTGCATAGTGACTTACTATCAGGGGCGGACTGACCATTTGGAAACTCTGGCACTGCCCAAGGGCCCGGGGTCAGTAGGGGGCCCCATGAGATGCCCCTGGTACCTTTTTCATAGGCTTTTTTGAGTTTGGGCAAGGACACAGGGGCCCCATGATCCCCTATTGCCAGGGGGCCCCATGAGTTGTCAGTCAACCCCTGCTTACTACTATGCTGTAAATGGCCTGAATACCTTAATATTTTACTATTCAGGTCTATTAACAAACACTGATGGCCAACAAAGAGAAATCCTTCAAATATGTAGATGAAATACATTCATGAAGAATGAAACAGTTTATCTCAGAATGTGTAGTTTCTAAAATAGTTTTTCTTTAGCTTATGCTCCAGGATACCTTAAAATGCATTTATTTTTATCTGAATAGTTTTTTTATTAAATAGGCACATTGTCTGATAACAATGAATTATGCATAGAAATAGTATGGTCACATTTTCAGCAGAGTCACTTTTTTAAAAAACATTTTTGCGCTACAGTATAACCTTTTTGCAGGCCAAGAGCATTATGTATGCAGGTTGAAACAACATTACACTGTAAAGAGATGTTTGACCTATCGAGACCTCCCTACTAAAGAACATACTACTACCTGCACAAGATTTATATGTTATAAACCGCAATGGTTGGGTACTACTTAGGTGGAGTAAAAAATTAGTTAGCCTTTATTAACCTTCATTGTTAGCAACTGTATTTAAATCACTTATCAGCACCACTTCAGCACCTTCCAGGCCATAGGATAGTCAAAGAGAGGAAGATACTGTACTGTATATCTACTTAAGAGCTTTTAAAAGAAGGAACATCACAATTTATTTTATGGCTGGTAATGGTTTCCCTTGGTCAATTCAGGACTCCTTTAAATTCATATTCAAAAAAATTCTAAGGCTCACAAAAAGAAAAAAAAAAAGAGAAAACTGAGTCCAACCACATTTCGCTGTGCTGCTCAAATTTCTGTTTTAGGAAGTTAAAAAAAAACAGGATATTTTCTATCATTTATTGGTTGATTGAAGTGAACACAGCTTAATCTAAATTTCTAAGCACGGTAAACATTCAAATTCACATTCAGTGTCTATTTCTTGCACATGAATGTACTAGAATTAGGGATCAGTTTGGACCTGCTTAGGAAACCACAGTTCTAGTATGGCCTGCAGATATAATCCTCAGATCTAGACTGTTCAGTGGAAAAAGCCACAGGTCCACTTTGACCTCTGGATGAAATCAAATGATTTATTGTGACCTGTACATGAACATACAGTGCCTTTGACATGCAGTATCAGTAGAATAGTATGAAAGTACACTAAAGAATGGATGTCCTGTGTACAAGATACAAGTAGCTTTAAGTTATAAGCATGCTCTGGGCAATTATTACTCCTGTAGGCGACAACCACCTTAGAATACTAAAATATAATGCCCACATTTCATAAAACTACTCTATGTATTGGGAAATATTCACATATCAATCTTAGTGATCAGTTAGTGATGAGTAAAGCAGGATGGAAAATGTTCAAACTATATAATGTATATAATGTAAAATTTGACCATTGCAAAGTAAATATTATAAAAAAAAATCAGTGTGTGGCCACGATGTGCTTGCACGTTCCTGAACAAACCTGCAACCCACCACTCCTGCCTCAAAAAAAAAAAAAAGTTTCTAATAAATAGGACTTTGAAGCCACCAAACAATTACAATATATATAAAACATATATTTTGTTACAGATATTTATGAAAACCCATGTTATAAAAGGCAGTTCCTGACAACATAATTTGAAATCTCCATAGCGCTTACAACATCTAACATAACAAAGCTACTACTATTAGTTACATGTGTTATACACTTTTATCACCAAATACATCAGATTTTTGATGAAGATCACATGTTAAACCAAACGCATTTCAATTATAATAATCTTTTTCAGGGAAAGAGCAGTATACTATCACTTAGTGAGCAGATATATACTGTTCATATAATACCTGTATATACTGTATATATACTGTCAGCCTGTGTTTAAAAATAAAATGGTCCAGAAGGTTATTGGCAACCCCACCAATACACCCAGAGGGAGAGCACACAAGAGCCACCAGAATTATTCAATTATCTCATGCAGTAACTTGCAGGATCACCATCTCAATTCAGTGATAATCATTTCTAGTCCCAAATGGTGCAGTTCATCCCAGATAAGGGTCCCCACAATCCCCCAACAGCTACAGTATGGATATACTCAAAAGGGTAGTGAAGTATGGCAACTACCCACGACACCTCAAAGACCAGGTAGTAAAGACTATTGAAGTTTGTAATTCTTGGGTGCCTTCAAAGTCACATTTATTAGAAAAAAATTGGGGTTGCAAAGTAAATATTACATTGATCTTACAATAAAAAATATTGGTTGAAAAACTGGTCTCTTGGCTTCCAATGGGTCCAGGCTTCATTAGATGAAAGTTTCCTAGATGGCCACCTCTCTGATCTTCCTAAGACAGTTGCTTTTTTGCCTCTGTAATGAAATTATCCTGGCTGTATAATTTTGGTCTCCTTAACCCCTTGACGCCGACCGTACGCAAATATGCGGCCTCTCGGTCGCTGGACCTTGACGCCGAGTGGCCGCATATTTTCATACCATTTGAAAACACATATGTGCTGAGAGCGCGTGTCCTGCTCGCTCCCAGCACATATGCCGATGTCTCACGGAAAGGTCCCGATCTCTCCTTGCGATTGGGACCTTTTCCGATCATGTGACCACCGTGACAGCGAATCACGGTGGTCACATAACCCTAAAACCCCGCCCCACCTCCCAGCGTCTGAAACCCCTTAAAGGGCTGAGAGGCGCTGGCATGAAGAGGTTAAAGTAACACTAAAGGCTCATTTATTAAAATAACAAACGTCATATTTACCTGCTCTGTGCAATGGTTTTACATGGAGTAGCCCTGATTCTCCTCTTCTCCATCCACCCTGCTGAGTGCCCATAAAACACACAGAGCATGGCTCAGCCCCATCCCCATCCCCTGCTCTCTCCTCACTGACTGTGATTGACAGCTATGGGAGCAAATGGCTCCCGCTGCTGTGTCTCAGCTGATGAGGAGAAAGAGACTTGGGAAGAGTAGCTGCTCTCATGCACATTGCTGGATCGAGATCGGAGATCAGGCAAATATTAGGGGGGGAGCAGCACACAAGGTTTTTTGCACAGCAGAGAAATACAAAGCAGCATGCCTCCCTAGTAAAACAGCACACAGCACACACAGTAAAACACACACAGCACAGAGGTAACCTTTTGATCACCCAAAAGTTAACCTCTCCCTGCCCATTGTCATTTATTAGCACTTATCGCTGTATTGGTGTCACTGGGGATGTCAGTGGCAGTTACTCAGTACCCACCAAGTGTCAGAATGCCTGACTCAGTCCCGCTATAAGTCGCTGATCACCACCAGTATAAAGAAATTTAGAATAAAAATTCCAGTACATGTACCGCCATTTGTAAGCGCAATAACTTTCATTTAAACCAATTAATTTACACGTATTGGGATTTTTTTTTAGCAAAGACATGTAGCAGAATACATTTTGACCTAAATTTATGACGAATTTAGATTTTTTTAAAATGTATTTACTGGATATGTTTTATAGCAAAAAGTAAAAAATATTGGTTTTTTTTTTCAAAATTTTCGGTCTATTTTTGTTTATAGTGCAAAAATAAAAAACGCAGAGGTGGTCAAATACCACCAAAAGAAAGCTCTATTTGTGGGAAAAAAAGGACATTAATTTAATTTATGTACAGCATTGCATGACTGCGCAATTGTCAGTTAAAGTAACGCAGCGCCGTATCGCAAAATATGGTCTGGTCAGAAAGGGGGGTAAATCCTCTGGAGTGCAAGTGGTTACATTTTCTTGTTTTAAACTTGTTTTTTTTTAACATTTCTTCAGTTGCTTCCTGGTTTCTGGCCTAGATGTCATACATCCCAGGAGTCTTCATGGGCATTTTTTCTTCGATCTGGAGGAGGGGAGGAAGGGCAGCTAAGCACACCCTCCTGCCTGCATGCCTGAGCTGAGGACAGCTTGATTCCAGGAAGTAAGTGCTACATGAATCATTTGCCCATACTCAAGATGGTTGCAGAAAAAAATACTAGGCGAGTGTTTTTCAAAGCGATTTCTCAATAAAATAAAGCATGAAGACATGGATGGATGGGTGAGCTTTCTTTGAATACTAAAAACGAATTGAAAAGCATTTGAAGCTTGTGGTGCTCAGATACAGTTAGGTTCTGCTGTAAAACGGATACTTTACTGTGGAATAAAATCATAATTGTATTGTCAACACAAGCTTTTGAAAAAAAGAAATTCCATACAAATTTTCAGTCATCTGAAATAGAATGTACAATTTAGCAGTTAAGGGTATGTATATAAAATGCTAAGTATTTATGTAGTAATGCAGGAAAGGAAATGGCTATGACCTCTGCATATGCGTTTTTTTTTTTGTTTTTTTTTTACCACCGCCTCGGTTTTGGCTTACAAAGAGCTACAGACATGACTGAATTTGCTAAAACAGAGTAGTGTATAATAAAATGTTGCCTCCAGTCCCTTATTAAATGACTATTTAAAAGAAACTCGTTTGCTTCTAGCATCTCAGCTGCAAACCGTATGTCAGAATCTGTCGACCATTTTTTTTTTTTTTCTTTTGCAAGGCCCAAACACACTTAAGGTGCTGACAGATTAATGCTTTGTTCACTTGTGGCACACATTCTTGCCTTCTCACACATGTTCTTATAAGGAAATGGGACTGCATAAGCCCTTAATCACAACCTGTGGGTAATGTTGTTGTGTTTAATGCAATGTTCTAATTCTGTTTCAGGAAAAGCACTTTGCTATCACTTGTATAAGCCATACCTGTCAGCAGCAGTGCCAGAAGCACTGGAAAACAATTACCTTGGCTGAACAAAGGATAGTCAGACTTAAACCATAAGGTATCTACAAAAGCCAGGTGATTTACGAAATAGGTTTCAGAAATCTGTGCATTAGCTGACTCTTCTGTTCATGAAGAGATTATTCCCTTTTGGCACAAAGGTCCTCAATGTCTTTCTGGTGTTTATCTCAGCCAGTCCATAAGACATTGCACCTAAATGACTGAGAAGAGGTTTCTTAAGGAGAAAGTAAGAATAAACAACAGCTATGTATGAGGGTGCCAGAAAGGAAGAAACTAAAAGCAGCAAAAACTATAAGAAAAAAAGCAGTGACTCACAAGCTATCAGGGAAGATAAAACTAAAAGCAGGTTCTTATAAATAGATGAATATTAAGTTCGTCGTCATGAGTCTTTTATCTGTTTTCTTCATCTATGAGCGACTTAGTTAAAACTGCACCCCAGCCAAACAGCTAAATATACAACTGAAATACATAAAAAGGTACTGTTTTATCTGCTAGAGGATTTGAATTTCTATCCACCCAGTTCTGAGATTTACACAGCCCTGGTAAACAGTACAGACCTGTCTGGCAGGGCAGGAGACCTGGCTTTCCTTGTTCTTCCTTCAACCTGTGAATGGACCTTCTTCAAAATTATATATATACAGTTGCAAGAAAAAGTATGTGAACCCCTTGGGATTACGTGGAGTTTCGCATGAATTGGGCATAAAATGTGCTCTGAACGTCATCTAAGTCACAACAATAGAAGAACACAGTCTGCTGAACATAATACTAACAAACATTAGACGTTGCCATGGTTTAATTACACATAACATGTAAACATTCACAGTGCAGGGAGGAAAAAGTATGTGAACCTTTGGACTTAATAACTGGTTGACCCTCCTTTGGCAGCAATAACCTCAACCAAACATTTCCTGTAGTTGCAGATCAGACCTGCACAACGATCTGGAGTAATTTTGGACCACTCCTCTTCACAAAACTGTTTCAGTGTAGCAATATTCTTGGGATGTCTGGTGTGAATCGCTCTCTTAAGGTCATGCCACAGCATTTCAATCGGGTTGAGGTCAGGTCTCTGACTGGGCCACTCCAGAAGGCGTATTCTGTGCTGTTGCAGCCATTATTTTGTTGAATTACTTGTATTCTTTGGGTCATTGTCCTGTTGCATCACCCATCCTCTGCGGAGCTTCAATTGGCGGACAGATGGTCGTACATTTTCCTGCAAAATGTCTTGATAAACTCTGGAATTCATTTTCCCATCAATGACAACAATCCGTCCAGGCCCTAAAGCAGCAAAGCAGCCCCAAACCATGATGCTCCCTCCGCCATGTTTTACAGTGGGGATGAGGTTTTGATGTTGGTGTGCTGTGCCTTTTTTTCTCCACACATAGTGTTGTGTGTTCCTCCCAAAAAACTCAATCTTGGTTTCATCTGTCCACAGTATATTTTGCCAGTAGTGCTGTGGAACATCCAGGTGCTCTTTTGCAAACTTCAAACGTGCTGCAATATTCTTTTTGGACAGCAATGGCTTCCTCCGTGGTGTCCTCCCATGTACTCCATTCTTGTTTAATGTTTTCCTTATTGTAGATGTGTCAACAAAAATGTTAGCATGTGCCAGAGATTTCTGTAGGTCTTTAGCTGACACTCTGGGATTCTTCTTTACCTCATGCAGCATTCTGCGCTGTGCTCTTGCAGTCATTTTTACAGGACGACCACGCCTAGGGAGAGTAGCAACAGTACTAAACTTTCTCCATTTGTAGACAGTCTGTCTTACCGTGGACACATGAACATCAAGGCTTTTGGAGATACTTTTGTAACCCTTTCCAGCTTCATGCAAGTCAACAATTCTTGATCGTAGGTCTTCTGAGAGCTCTTTTCTGCGAGGCATGGTTCACATCAGACAGTGCATCTTGAAACCAGTAAACCCAAAACAGGTGTGTGTTTTTTAAGGGCAGGACAGCTGTCAGCAAAACATCCAATATCATCACACTGATTGGAGTCAAGGTTGGCTCACTCCTGGCTCCAATTAGCTCTGGGAGAAGTCATTAAGCTAGGGCCTCACATACTTTTTCCTCCCTGCACTGTGAATGTTTACATGTTATGTGTAATTAAACCATGGCAACATCTAATGTTTGTGTAGTATTATGTTCAGCAGACTGTGTTCTTCTATTGTTGTGACTTAGATGACGTTCAGAGCACATTTTATGCCCAATTCATGCAAAACTCTACGTAATCCCAAGGGGTTCACATACTTTTTCTTGCAACTGTATATATATATACACACACACAAACACAGTATATACATATATATTGACAAAAATATTGGGAAGCCTGCCTTTACAAGCGCATGAACTTTAATGGCATCCCAGTCTTAGTCCATAGGGTTCAACATTGAGTTGGCCCACCCTTTGCAGCTATAACAGCTTCAACTCTTCTGGGAAGGCTGTCCACAATGTTTAGGAGTGTGTCTATGGCCTGGCTCACAGTCTCTGCTCTAATTCATCCCAAAGGTGTTCTATTGGATTAAAGTCAGGACTCAACAGTCAAGTTCCTCCACCCCAAACTTGCTCATCCATGTCTTTATGGACCTTGCTTTGTGCACTAGGGCACAGTCATGATGGAACAGGAAGGGGCCATCCCCAAACTGTTCCCACAAAGCTGAGAGCATGAAATTGCACAAAATGTTGTGGTATGCTAATGCCTTAAAGGTTCCCTTCACAGGAACTAAGGGGCCAAACCCAACCCCTGAAAAACAACCCCACACCATAATCCCCCCTCCACAAAACTTTATACTTGGCACAATGCAGTCAACAAGTACTGTTCTCCTGACAACAGCCAAATCCACACACGTCCATTGGATTGGCAGAGAGAGATGCCTGATTCGTCACTCCAGAGAACATGTCTCCACTGTTCTAGAGTCCAGTGGTGGCATGCTTGACACCACTGCATCCGATGCTTTGCATTGCACTTGGTGATGTAAGGCTTGGATGCAGACATGAAGCTCTCTACCCACTGTTGTTCTGCTAATTTGAAGGCCACATGAAGTTTGGACGTCTTTAGCTATTGACTCTGCAGACAGTTGGCGACTTCTGCACTGTCTTCTTCACCATGCACTGACCCCGCTCTGTCATTTTACGTGGCCTACCACTTGGTGGCTGAGTTGCTGTTTCCAGTTGTTTCCACTTGGTTATAATAACACTAACAGTTGACTGTGGAATATTTAATAGCAAGGAAATTTCACGGATGGACTTATTGCACAGGTGGCAACCTATCACTGTACCACACTTAAATTCACTCAGCTCCTGAGAGCGACCCATTCTTTCACAAATTTTTGTAGAAGCAGTCTGCATGCCTAGGTGGTTGATTTTATACATCTGTGACCATGGAGGTGGTTGGGACACCTGAATCCAACGATTTGGAGGGGTGTCCCAATATTTTTGGCAATATAGTGTACAGTATATCTGACACCCCACCCCAAGTGACCAGCTTCTCCCTTCCAACCTACCACAGCACCACAACCTATCACAGCACCACACTTGAATTCATTGAGCTCCTGAGAGTGACCCATTTGGGATACCTGAATCCAATGCTTTGGAGGGGTGTCTCAATACTTTTGGCAATATAGTGTGTGTGTGTATATATATATATATATATATATATATATATATATATCCCTGATATATCAACATACAGTATATATTTGGGAGGCATATATATATATATTTTTTTAATTATGTATACAGTTTATGTACACAAAGCATGATACATTCTCTTTAAAGCATTATAAACACAATTTGATCATGTTACATATGCATGAAAATAATTCATGTATTTTATTTACAGCTACTTTTATAAGTACCTTCATCTGTCTTGGTTTGAGCTCTCTATAGTCCTCTGCACGGCAGCATACTGGGAGGGTCAGCACTCTAAGCCAATCAGGGCTTTTCTGCTATGCACACTTTTTTCATCATTTGCACAAACATTTTTTCAGGCCTGAACGTTACACAAACCTCCCAAACATTATATATTTTTTGAAAGCAGACACCCTAGAGAATAAGATAGTGGTAGTTGCAATTTTTTAATCTCACCGGATATTACCACAGAGTATAAAACACACTAAAGTGAATTTTAGGGCAAACAAACAAAATAAATTGCACAACTTGGTAAAATATACAAGATGAGACTGCGCTAAGTAAATAGACACCCAACAAAGATCGGGCATTGTTTACTCCCACCGGGCACTTCCCCCCCCCCCCCCAAAGTCTGAAGGACAGTAAACGGGTCCTTTCTTTAGATTATGCAATTTTCTTTGAAAGAAAGTCATTTGATTCCCCCCCTCAACATAGTCAGTGTTGATGGGGGAATCCCTCCCGCAGAGCAATTACTGCTAGCTGCTATAGCTGGGGGCAGTAGTCATGTGCTAGGAATCCAATAGGCTGGTTTCACCCAAGTCAATCGATGGATCAACTTTGGTATAATAAGCCTGCCCATAGATGGATCACATATCGGCCATTCCCTGCTGAACCGACCAAAATTAAATCCAGGTATGGCCAGGTTAAATCTATTTTAGGGATTAAATAAATTTATTTACTTGTGTCTAAACCAGAGCGCCTCTGAAATATGATATGCCTCCTCCCCGCCTGTTTTAACCCTATAATTCTTGCACCAATGTGCTACAACGACGTGGTTGTGGGGCATTTGCAGAGCAGGTCAGGAATGGAATGGACAGAAGGGATCATTTTTGATATTGGCAAGAGGCATAGACACCATAGAAAATATTCTGGGATATATAATATTGTATCTAGGATAATTAGTATCATAAATCAAAGGGTGTTCCCCCGTTGCACCTAATAAGGTGTTATAAGCCATTGTGCTGTTTAATGACAATTTAAAGGCAACTTTGAAACAGCTCAAGGAATTATGATAAGCAATAACACACCCATATGTATTTAAATGCACTTTTATCCCAAGATTAACACTAGGTCACTCACAAGAGCACAACAGCCAAGTCAGACATGTCATTTATTTTTCTAACAGTTCCATACTGGTGTAAAAGATCTGATTTGCTTCAATGTTGTACTGCAGTGCACATAGTCACTAGTAATTATTCTTCACACTGCCTTTTTAAATATGCATCTATTGATAACCGGAATCTCATGCTTAGCTTTTTATATACCCCTTGGAGCAAGGCAATTTTTGCACCAGCATGTGCCTGTATCACGTTGGTTTCACTTTATATATCACAAAGTTCCAGTGTATAGGCATTTTTCAGTGGAATAAGGAAGCATAAGAATTTCTGTCAGGTTCTTGCTTCTGTTTATGACCCATTGAAGAGGGATTGGCTGCCACTGAGACAGGGAGCCACAGACAGCAATAAATTATTGAATGGGACATTAGCGTGTAAAGCTTCAAGTGACCTTAAAAAAAAAACCCAAAAGAAAAGAAAAAGAAAAAAGCAACTTAGGAGAAAAAAGTCATATACAAAATAAATATACACTTGCTACCTTCTACAACATTAGCAAAATGACCTTTATTAGAATAATCAGACCAAACACACCTACGACACAAAGATTAGAAACATTAAGAAGTTTACATTTATTTATGACCACGTCTTCCAAAGAAGGCCTGGTATTATATAATGTACACTTTATGATAATGAGTACTTCTTAGATATCACCAGTCTACTGAAGCAAACACACTCACACACACACACATATATATATATATATATATATATATATATATATACACACACACACACACTATATTGCCAAACGTATTGGGACACCCATCCAAATTTTTGGATTCAGGTGTTCCAATCACCTCCATGGCCACAGATGTATAAAATCAAGCACCTACGCATGCAGACTGCTTCTACAAACATTTGTGAAAGAATGGGTTGCTCTTAGGAGCTCAATGAATTCAAGCGTGGTACCATGATAGGTTGCCACCTTCGCAATAAGTTCATCCACAAAAATTTCCTTGCTACTAAATATTCCACGGTCAACTGTTAGTGGTATTGTAACAAAGTGAAAGCAACTGGGAAAAACAGCAACTCAGCCACCAAGTGGTAGGCAACGTAAAATGATAGAGCAAGGTCAGCGCATGCTGAAGCGCACAGTGCGCAGAAGTCGCCAACTATCTGCAGAGTCAATAGCTAATGACCTCCAAACTTCATGTGGCCTTAAGGTTAGCACATCAACAGTACATAGAGAGCTTCATGGAATGAGTTTCCATGGCCAAGCAGCTGGAGTGACACTTTTCTGTCTGCCAATCTGATGGACGTGTCTGGATTTGGCGGTTGCCAGAACGGTACTTGCCTGACTGCATTGTGCCAAGTGTAAAATTTAGTGGAGGGGGAATGATGGTGTGGGGTGGTTTCTCAGGGGTTGGGCTTGGCCCCATAGTTCCAGTGAAGGGAGCTCTTAAGGCATTGGCATACCAAGACATTTTGGACAATTTCATGTTCCCAACTTTGTGGGAACAGTTTGGGGATAGCCCTTTCTTGTTCCAAAATGACTGCGTACCAGTACACAAAGAAAGGTCCATAAAGAAATGGATGAGCGAGTTTGGGGTGGAGGAACTTGATTCGCCTGCACAGAGTCCTGACCTAATCTGACATGAGTGCCTGACCTCACAAATGCCCTTCTGGAAGAATGGTCAAACATTCCCATGGACACACTTGTAAACCTTGTGGACAGCCTTCCCAGAAGAGTTGAAGCTATTATAGCTGCAAAGGGTGGGACAACTCAATATTGAACCCTACAGGCTAAGACTGTGATGTCATTAAAAATCATGTGTGTGCAAAGGCAGGATTCCCAATACTTTTGGCAATATAGTGTGTGTGTGTATATATATATATATATATATATATATATATATATAAAATCCACTAGTGTTGATCCATTGGCAACATATTAATTGGACTTTACCAACAAGCAATGACGCCATGCTACAATAAATGTGTGCTTCATGGGCACCAAAATGCACATAAAGATACAGTGAATGTTCTTGTGCCAGTGATATAATATACTAAATCCAACATTTTATCTCTCCACCACTAACACAAAAAAATTATAAATTCTAGCTGTAAACTCTACTAACACAAAAGAGCGCAGTCCTAGAATTAATCTTTGTATGACCATAAACAAAATGCTAGTCAGGACAATTTTAAATTTTGGTGATAAATGATGTGCTCATAAATAATCTGATATACAAAATACAACAAAAAATCTGGGTTATCAGTAATGGAAAAGCATGTCTATTCAATCCTTTAAAAGTGGTGGTGCTAATTTATTGTATGAAAGGCTGATGTTCTAAAAGATGGGTCTCCAAATTTTCTACACAAAAAGCTAGTGTACTGTCCTTCAGACTTAAGGGGGGCTGGACTGTGGTCAGTGGAAGTAAAAAAAATGGTCTGGTGTAAGTGGGAGCAAACAATGCCAGGAATTGTGTCAAATCATTGGAGTCAGTGGGAGGAAAAGTGTCTCATTGCTGGTGTTATTGGGAATAATTGAGTCCCTTTGTTGGGGTCAGTGGGAGGAATTATGCCCCTTTGGTATTAGTAGATGGAATAGTGCCCCAAGGGCTGGATAAAAGAAAGCAAAGGGCCCCATCCTGACCCAGGGACGCAGTTTGGAGACCACTGTTTTAAAAAGTCGTGTTTAAACAACAGTTCCATGATATATGAAACAGAACCGGACAGACCTGGTAATTCTTCAAGTGAATAGAGTCTCACCTTTTAGGTAGGACTTTAAAAATCATAAAAAGTAAAATGAAGTGTTTCTCTCAAGACAGGGAGTTGAATCTCACCTGACAAGCATGGTATCCTATCCTGCACTTTGCAGCCAGATATAGGCTTCAAGGTGATGGCATATGGTAACTCTCCTCCAAACAGATCCAGCAAGGGAAAGACGTTCAAAAAGATAAAAATGCAAGCAATTCTGCTTACCAGCTGATTTCCCCTTTGCTAGACTCTCAACTGACTTCTTAGCACCAGAGGGGGTTAAACAGCACACAGATCCTTAGGGATGTCTGTACTTACAAGGCCCAAGACCAACTGGATGCCTTCCTCCGTGATACAAGATTTCCAGGAGGCAGCTCTTCAGTCAGCATAGCAAAATCCGGGTATCAGCAATTCAGGTCCTCAGATAGCCCACCTGAGTCCTACAGCAGCAGCTGCCCTCTCCCAGGCTTGGGCAATCCTAGCCAGGAAAGACCAAGAACTCAGTGTGCTCACAGAATATATACAATTACCCAGCATGCTTTGGAGCACCTCTCTCTGTGATAGGCTGAACCAATATTCATGCTGCTATCTGTACAGCTCCACACATATCATCCAGAAACCTCTGCATTCTCCTGGATACAGAGGAAGCTAGGCATACTCGCAGCACCTGAGCACACAGAGCAGACCTCACTAAATGATCACAGCTCACTCAGTACAGTGAGCTAACTATACTTTCACCTAGCAATATTAAAAGCCACTCTGCCTACAGCCCTCTGCCATCTGGAGGGGGGGGGGGGGGTGCTACAGTTTTGCTGCAAAAAAGAGCCTCTACATGATATTCCAATACAATGCCTTGGAAGAATATGACATGGTTTACTGGAGCAAACCTGCAGCACAACCTGTACATTTTAGCACAACTGCAGTAGCTCACAGATTGGTTTCATTTGCTGCATGATACAGATCTTTAAATAATATAAAAATATTAAAAACAAGTAGATGTTGGCACTTATTCGTGGAAGGTAGGCACTAAGTGGAAATGATGGTCAAATTAAAGCTAAACTCTTTTTTATTGTATTTTACTATGCAGTTTTACCATTTAGTTGCACCATTTCCTCTTTCACATATTTCACATTCCATATCCAACAGGTTGTTACTTTTTTACCACCTATAAAAAGTACTGTACACTTAAAACCTCATATTAATACCAAGGAGAGTAAGACACCTGCAACGACCTAAGTGATTTCATGCATGGCTGTGCACTCATTCAGGGACTGCAGGTGCACCATTACGGGGTACTGTTTTGGCAAGACCCCCAACCACTTCTTTTTTTAAAAGGATTTGCAGGTTCCGCTGTAGAGTAGCCACCCCTTTTCAAAGAATAATGATTATTTAGTTTTGAAGTTATCATAAAACTCTAACTAGGAAATGTGTGGCAGCATTCAATAATTTATGTTCATTGGTTTCATGAACAAATCTGATATCTATGGCATTCATCCTATGACTACATAGCAAAACCAGCTTGTTATTTTTTTTTTACATTATAGCCACACAGAGACTTTTTTGTGGAGTTAAGTTCATGAGATTATAAATTGTCAGACACATTTGGCAGACTTTCATATGCTTATAAAACGCAATTTACTATACACAGAAAAGGGATGTATGCAGAAATAAATGGAGCCATATTTGGGAGAAATAAAAATGTTTTATATACTGCACCACAGAGAATGCTTGCATAGAGAAGGCAACATATTTAGACAATAAATATACAATAATAAAAGGAGAAATGGTGTCAGAGAGACCATAGAAAAGAATGTTAATGCATAATTATGTTGAATATTTCCCCAATATCAAACATCTGTGATCATTTGCACTTAAAACCAAATGAAAATCCACCATATTACACAATCACCTTTCATACTAGGTCTTCTTATTTGAGATAATCCTAGCATAAATATTCGTCAGTCAGAGGCATAAAGAGACATTTGAAAGGAAATGCTCTTCCTTCAATTTGATGTATTCCCCTTTCAGTCTAGTGTGCCAAAATAATGAATATTAACGTAAAACATTTTAAATGGATAAAATGATCTTGTGCGCCATCATCATAAGTTTAAAATAAAGGAATAACATTTAGAAACAATTTTACAAAAAGCCAACCACAAATTACCCTAGTCTGATCCAGCGGTTAAATGTTATTCTGGGAAGATGACATTTTCTAAGACATGGGTGTGCTACCATAGCAGGCTAGCTTTTGTTTTTGTTTTGTTTTGGGTTTTTTTAATTTGGTTAAGTTCCTCTGTTTCCTCTTCCTTTTGAAAGCTGGTTAGTACAGTTACAGCTAGACTATACTGTTTTTTCATATTTCTTCAGTTATAATCGGTTCATTGCAAAGACAGGGCTATTAAAGTCATTGTCTTCTTACACTTTAATGGAAAATCTTCCACTGTACTGCATTTATTTGAAGTAAAATTGTGTTTGATTCAACTTTTTTGTCTTATTGAAGAGTTCAGCTGCCTATGGATTCTGCCAATCAGCCAGTTGCCATACTGTCCACCAGACTGGGTCAAATTAAGTATGTCATTGCAGATATCAAAATTTGAAAGAAAACAGTGGCTGTCCCTGGCTAAGTAGCCATAAATGATTTTTGATGTAAGACGTGTCCATTATGACATAAGGACATTGTCCAATTTCTTGATCATTTCAGTCTTTTGCACAGGAGCAACTTCAACTTTTGGTGATAAAAACAAAGGCAGGTGTCACACCAGACATTGGTTTGATAAGTAAAATATAAATGGGGTAGAACAGAGAAAAAAAAATGATGTGGAGTGATAGATGGAGGGGGTGTGAAAAGGGGAAAAGAGGGAGAAGGGAAAAAAGATGAAAGACATAAAAGGGGGAGAGGCCTGGGAGTGTAAGGGAAGGTTCACTACAGATGGATTGAGGACAATGGTGAAGAATCAGGTTGTTAAAAGAGAATGGACAAAGTCTGCTGGTAAAGTGTGTAACTTAAGGGTCCCGAAGGAGTCCACAGGTGAATTGCACATAGGGCGAGTACTGCAGTGACATCATCACATATTACTCACATTGTTGGTGTTTTTGACAAAGACTGTCTCCTGGTATCGGTGTTATGTTTGAAGTGCATTGTACACTATATGTTTTTCATGCATATTATATTAGGTAGTCTTTTAAAGAAGAACTCCGGGATAGGAAAAAAAAAATCACTCATTAGTACACCCTCCCCCTTACACAAAACACTAAACCATTAATAGCATTTTTTAAATCTTTACCATTTAGATGAAATGTCTAATTTAATTTTCATGACCTCATCTCTGTAATTCAAAACATAACAGCATCTGCTCTGCCAAGGAGGACATGTAAAAGCAGGGATTACATCATATAATCTCCACTCTCTCTGAGGTAAAGGAAACTACAGTTCCCATCAACACAGGGAATTGCAGAGAACGTGGGTAGGCACACTAGGCCTGTACATGCTGAATGTGTCTGAGAGTCTTGGTCTGCCCACCAGTGCAAGTGGGGCTGAATTACTTCCTGGACAAAGAACTACAGAAGGGATGTGGCTGGGGGAATAGGAGGCATAGCAGCCACTGGTCTTACAAACAGGAAACCAAAGAGAATTAATGGTTTCATTTGAAAATATATAGGCTATTTCAGAGCAGATGGAGGACATTCAGTGAAAGTAGGAAATCAGCAACAAGGACATGTAAAGAAGTTTTTGCCCAGAGTTCAGATTTAAGGTGAGTTTATGGAGTTTATCCTTTAAATGTCTGCTTTTTGACCCAGCAGTTCTTTTACTATGATGATCTTTTTGTAGTATATTGCAACAAATTATTTCTGGATGAATCAAGCTGGCAGATGAGTTCCTACTTACTATATGAAGTGTAGATTCTGAAATCCCGAGTCACATTGCTGGTGATTTTGAGCATTTTTTTATACCTTTCTAGAAATATGGATCATATGATAACAGCGAGCTGCTTCCCATAGGTTATGGGTTGGAATGTTTATGTACTCGAGTGCAGGGGTAGACTGACAAGTCATGGGGCCCCCGGGCAATAGGGCATCATAGGGCCCCTGTGTCCTTGCCCAAACTCAAAAAAGGCTATGAAAAAGGTACCAGGGGCATCTCATGGGGCCCCCTACTGACCCCGGGCCCTCGGGCAGTTTCCAAATGGTCAGTCCGCCCCTGCTCGAGTGGAGATGAGGCAAGATTAAGGTTGCTTTCACACTGAGGAGTTTTTGATGCGTCTTTAAGTTAAAAAAAAGTGCAAGAAAAGCTGAAGAAAAATGTTTCCCTATGTATGTCTTCACACTGGTCCGTTGTGCTTCCTGCTTGCCGCATTTTTGGGGCATTTTTTTTAGGTAAAAAAAAGTGGAAAAAAACGCACCACTCCATTGAAATGCATTGAAAATGTGGCAAAAACGCACCTCTGTAGCACCCGCTGGCATCCTTAACAGCCAGTGATAATGCCTCCCCCAGCTCTACCTCCTCTTGTGCAGGAGAGATGCTACCACCAGAGTGGGGAGGAATCGGAGAGACAGGACGGGACAGCAGGGAGCATGGGCTCCCAGAATCTGAGTGGAGAAGGAAAGCTGGATTGGATCCACAGCTGGGACTAGTGGTGAGCACCGTGGGGGCTGGAGGCTGAGGGGGGGCACTGTTTACATCCTCGCTGATTGTTAAGGAAGCCGGCATGTGCCAGCTCCTTAACAATCAGCTATTCACTGGTTGTTAGGACGCAGGTGGTTGCTTGCTTTATAACAAACAGCATAGTGACCCTAAAAACGCGAACCTTGGTGCGTTTTTGGTTTGTTTCCCATTTACTTCAATGGAAGGTGCATCTTTGGTGCACTTTTTAAAAGCACACCAAAGATACAGCATGCAGAACTTTTCCAACCGCAGTGCAAACACACCACAGTGATATGAAAAGTCTCATAGGATTTAAAGGAAAATAATTCTGCATGCACTTTTGTCCTGCTGGAAAGGTGCGTTCCATTGCAGCAAAAGTGCATCAGTGTGAAAGGGCCCTAAGTGCTTCCTCTTTGGGTACATAATGTTTTTATTGCAGTGTGTGCCTTTCTGTCCCAGTGACTACCACTCCGCCCATCCCTTGGGCACCACAGCCACAGGAAGTGAGAGAAAATCTCCCCAATTGGTTTAGAAGCATAAAACCCTTACAGACATTTTTACTTCTCTCTGCTCTATGTAAAACTAAAAACACATTTTGGCTCAGGTTTTAGGGTGATGTCTAAAGGATGTCTCTTGTACCTCAAATGTGCCCAACTGTATATATCAAATCTGCAGGAAACATGAGAGTATCATTACATTAGAATCCTACTGTGAGTACCACTGTGAATATATTTTATTAAAGCAGCTGGATCAAAAAGTGGACATTTGAAAAAATGAGACAAAGACAGATTGCCACAGATAATTCTGGACAGTACTGGTGGAAAATATCCAATATTGCACCAACTACCCAGTGCAGGTCTATTGACATGATATTGTATCAACTTCATGAGCTTTTTCTATTCATACCAAATAAATCCATGAATGAGCTAATTTTTGGGATTAATTTGGGAACTGCTATCGCTGGCTTGAGGTGTGGGCTCCAAGCCTTACTTTCTGGATTCTGGCTTCACTAACTACTGGGTCACTGGAATGGAACAAATATGCGGGCAAAGAAATCTGATTTCCCATTCTACATACTTGTTCCAGGTTAGTGGGGTTTATTTATACAGATCTTGCTTTCTCTGCTGTATTATTAGACCACAGTGACTAAACTAGGTGTTCAAGCTAGGATCACAGTGATTTACTTTGAAGCTCTACTTAAGAGAAAATTCAACTGCATTACCATCAACATCGCACAAATTCAATGCTTGAAAAATTGTCTCTAACAATATGAAGCAGTTCTGGATCCTAAGCAGTGCCTTTTGGGTATTTTAGATTCGGTACCGCAAGATACATTTATATTAGAGGCCCTTTCCATGGCCTTGTTCCAGGCGCGTAAGGCAATTCTGGTACGCTGGACCTCTGATACTTCCCCCAGTGTTGCCGATTGGAAGCAAAATGTGGGTATTATTTTATGATATGATCGTTTAGTTTACCAACATAGAGGATGTTCGGGTAAATTTGAGAAACTTTGAGATGCTTGGTTGGCCACTCCAGGTTTAGCCCCTTTTGATTTAATAATACACAGACTGCTGTAGTTACTTCTGATTATAATTTGATTATCACTTTCTCAAGACCAATTTATGTCTCTACTGTATTCCCCGGTGGGGGCGGAGTGTTCTCTGTTTCCCACAGGTCCATTGTTATGGGGATACTCCTATTGTTCAGTATATGCAAAATTGCCTTACCATTTGATTGTATTGTACTGTGTTATCTCTGTAATTTTGCACAGACTCTTGAATTCTTGTCTTTTTGATGGCACTGGAAGGTTTTCTTTCTTATGTTGTTTGGTTTGTTAATGATTAAGTATTTGCTATCATTCTGTACATGCTTTGTTATTTTGGAATATGTATGACTTTATGGTTAATAAACATTATTTCTGATTTAAAAAAAAAACAATATGAAGCAGGACTTTGGCTGACTTTGAAACCAGATTTTCACAGAGGAATTACTGTTGGAAAACCAGTCCAGGTTTTGTAGTCTTCTCGCTTTGAACAGGACATAAATCATCAAGCAGCAAAAAGACAACAGCGTCTACTCTGGCTTCAGTTCACATTAAACTCACTTAAAAACCCCTGTAAGCCATCTGCTTTGTGACTTGGGATGTTTGTACACAATACAGTGTCAGCTCCTTTTTTGAGCAGAGAAAAATCAGATAGATTGCCATTTTCATATGTGACTTTGATGGATCAGGATTAGCATACACTGGTTCAGAAAGATTTTGCTTTCCAAGCAGATGGAGCAGAAGTTGGTGCACTGTGCTTTGCTCAGTAAAAATGTAGCCCATACATAGCATGATCTGGGCTCCTTGTAACTCCCAGACAGCTGGTAAAAACTCAATTTTTTTTCCTTTGGGTAGAGTGGTGCAGCATCTCTGGTTGCTTAGCAACTGGGCAGGGAGCACAGACTTAACTGTATGTACTTGTGTTTTGCTATATATTGACTCCCCATATATTCACTGTCCGATAATTATACAATGGGATGAGTACTAAGATTATCTCATGAGCTTCTTAAAGTGGATCTTTCAAAAACTCAGAAAATTCACACAAAGTGTTTGAAAAAATGCATTGTTGATTACCTTTAGTGAAAAACTGCACGCAAAAAAAAAAAACAGCACATAAAAGCACACAAATCTCAACTTTTCTTGTAAAGGTTTATTTGACCTTGTACCTTCCCATCCACTAAGTTTCCAAATTGGTCTTTTATTTGATGGGTGGCCTCACCGACCAAGATAGAATCAGAGTCTAGTTGAGATTTGCATATAATTCTGCTGCTTATATTTGTAAACCCATTGGATCAGTTTGAGGAGCAGTTTTTGCTGAAGCAAACCTATGTTTGAATATTTTTATGTGCTCAGTTTAAATTGCCCTGTTTTGTTAATGTTATGTTAAAGGATTTGTTCACCTTTTCAGAAACAATGAAGATGTGAGCTAACACCATATACCCCCCCCCCCCCGCCTCACACCCCCTGGTCCCTGCTGTACCTAGCTCCATGGGTGATGAGCTGTCAATGACCATGCACCCGATGTAGTGGTTTGGGATTTGAAATCCTTGCTCTTCTCCCTCTACTTTCTGCAGAATTCCTGGACAGATCAAAGCAATGCTCTATGCTGGCACTGACTAATCAGAATCGCAATAATCTGTCCCAGAAGTGCTGCAAAAAGAAGAGGGAGGAGAGCAGGGATTTCAAATCCCCAGATCGCTGCACTGGCTGGATGGGCACTGACAGCTCATTACCCATAGAGGCAAGTACAGCAGGGACCAGGGAGGTGGGGATAGTGTACAGTGTTAGCTCGTCTTGTCATCTTTTCTGAAAAGCTAATGGAAAAAAGTGAGCGCTATCCAAACAGCTGCTGTGCACTCAAGGTACCAACACAAGCATTAAATAACATAAAAAATAAATAGTGCAGCACTAAAAATGACAATATGTATTTGCAGTGATTAAAGTATGATTCAATATGAACAGTCTGTGCAGTTGTGCCAAGTGACTGGTAGACTCAATGGTGGTGCTCCGTGATTAATAGCTGAATTGCGCACTCACCAGAAGTATAATAATAATACGCGTTATATATTATTATATCCAGAAGTATCGTCATCAGGTAAAGGTCTGGTCAAATTTGGTAGTCCTCCCTCAGGGTGGTCATCATCAGGTGCCAAGAAGTCAGGATTAATCGGATCCAGAAAGCCCATCTCCTAAACAGGGACCTCTGGCTTTCTGGATCTGATTAATCCTGACTTCTGGGCACCTGATGATGACCACCCTGCTTATTTATTTAGGGCCCTCTTCCCATTCCATTAACTACATGAGTACTAGGCTGTATATATTTATCAGGTCATTTTTAAATTTTCAGTGCTATGATAGGGTTTCTCAACTAGAGTTCCTCCAGAGGTTGCCAAGGGTTCCTTGAGAAATGAGAATTTTTTGCCTCTAAGGTAAGTTTCCACTGACACGATTGATCTGCAAGGGGGTAATTCTTCCCAATGACCACAAGTGTAAGGAGCATTCTTACCTCTGCCTATCACACTAATGTATCATGAATTGTAGATAAAGCCATTTTTAGCAGGGGTTCCCTGAGACCAGAATGTTATGTCAAGAGTTCATCTGCATTGAAAAGGTTGAGAAAGGCTGGTTTAACTGTTAATTAGTCATGCAACACTGTACCCAAATTAATTTTACATATTTTAGACATCTAGATGGGAATTTAGGAAGACTAGAGCAGCCAGAAACTAGAGTAGCCGTGCATGGCAACCAATTAGCTTCTAGCTTTCATTTTAAAAACCTAACTGAGCAAGCTGACGTTAGAAGCTGATTGGTTACGATGCACATCTACTTCACATTCTGGTTGTTCCCATTGTAGTAAAGTCCTCTCAAAGAGCTCTCTTTTGATGGTATTTAACAACCCCCTATTTTTTATGTATATAGAAAAAGACCAAAAAATGTGGGTTGCATATATTTTTTTTTAATCTTTAAAAAAAACATCCAAATGATCAGAGGCACATTAACCCCCCTCCCCACAATCATGGGTAGTCAATGGAACTTTAAACCCCCATCACCACCCCAAAAAATAAATAAATCACAAAATCATTGGTATTCGCTGGCACTTTAAACTACCCCTCACCTTTAAAAATGTGTTCCATCATCATTGATGGTCAGTGGTGATTTAAACCCCGCCCCCCACATTTACCTTTGATTTGCTGAGGACTCCCTTCCTGCTGTGTTTACAAACATTCAGCCTAATCTTTTTGGAGAAAGGGACTAAAGTGATACCTAGACTTGGTGAATAAACGTACCTTCCCCTAGCTTTGAAACTGCAGGAGGACATCCTTCCGATGAGATCCCAGGGAATGCTGAGTAGTCCAAATCTCGCAACACAATGCGCAAACACAGTAGAATAACAACTACACGTGAGATTTGGGCTACTTGGTATTTCTCGGATCTTGTTGGGAAGTAGTAAGTGGTGAGACAAGTAAGTATATTAACTGACCACAGTTATTTTTTTAATTGTAATGCATTATTTTGGCATGGGGACTTTCATTAGTGCAAGGTCTTTTGGCCACCCTCCCACAGTACATTTACTACAGGTGGGTGGCATGGGCAGGCTGGATGATGAACATGCACATCATCCAGCCGAGGGTAAGCAGTGCGCAATGGAAGCAAATAATCCCATTGTCAACAAAACTATTAAGAATGAATCTCCTTCATAACAGCTGTGATGCCTATAGTGATGCTGTGTTTGGCTCGCAGCTATCACATGGTGCCTGGGCCTGGTAGCTGTCGGCCAACCACAGCATACAATACTAACTACAGTTGTTATGTATGGAACCCATTCTTGACAGTTCAAAACATTGCTGTTACAGTAATCATCACTGTAACAGTAATAAAAAAAAATACCTGATCACCTTCCCCCAGAGTAGAACATTGCCGCTATGGTGATAATAAACTATTCCGATGAAAGTATTTAAAAAAATACTAATAAAAATTTGAATAAACAATTATTTTTTGATTTATTTTTTAACTTGCTATCACCAGTCAGTATTCCTGATC
The DNA here is from genome assembly GCF_062004578.1 of Staurois parvus. NCBI lineage: Eukaryota > Metazoa > Chordata > Amphibia > Anura > Ranidae > Staurois > Staurois parvus. The sequence goes on from NW_028318415.1 coordinate 3,073,866, forward strand.
ACCACCATAACTGTCATATGATGACTCTGTACTGCACTGGTGACTGTATGTAAAATAAATTATTAGAAAAACATGTATTTAATTTCTTCATTCTCCAAAAAATTGTGATAAAAAAATTACAACTTTAAAAAAAACTCACCATGCCTCTAAAAATTACCTCAGATTGTTTACTTTCCAAAAAGGGGTCATTTGGGGGGGGGGGTATTTGTACTCTCCTAGCATTTTAAGGGCTTAAAGAAATGAGGCCGTCAGTACATCAGAACTAATCAATTTTCCAAACCTATATCCCATAGTTTGTAGACTCTATAACTTTTACACAAACCAATTAATATGCACTTATTGGGATTTTTTAACCAAAGACATGCAGCAGAATACATTTTGGCCTACAGTATATTTATGACAAAATTTGATTTTATTGGATATTTCTATAACAGAAAGTAAAAAATATAACTTTTTTTCCCAAATTTTCAGTCTTTTTTAACAGTCAGCTTGTGTAGCATGGTAAATCACTGATTTATTTTATGTATATTTCTTTCTTTTTTTTTGTCACTTTGTAAGCTGCATCCTTGAAATGAGTCAATGAATGTTAGAATACTTTTCAGAATTTTATTCTATGGTTATCTTATTTTCTTTGTTGCGGTGTGTTAAGGCAAACATCAATGTGTGCTCTATTCAGGCAGCTCATTCATTATGAATGGACTGTCAATGCACCACAAGAGATGAAAAGCACACACAACCTGTGTTTAACAATGCAGTGCACACAACGCATGGTATAAGCATTGTGATGTGCTGCACTGTGTGTTGGGCTCTGTTGTACAATACATTGGGGTGCCATTCACAATGTGGCAACTGCATTAATACATGCAATTTAGTGCAAGTTGCCATAATGCAAAAATGTAAATGGCCCTGAATCTTTTCTAATATTTTCAGTAAGCACGACAATAGTTTCCCAAGAACAGTAGCATTACCTGATTTATAAAAAGACCTTCAACTTCGAATGGCAATCTTTTGGAGGGGCACTATGTGATTTCTTTCTTTTAGTGGCCTGCTTCATATCTCACTACATTTTAAAGGGATTGAGGACAGTACTCTTGCCATCTTAAATTACAAAATGTATTCATGGTGTTTGTTTTGGATCATTGCACTTTGAGCTTTGAATCACAGACTCACAGAATGATAGTCTGACAATATATTGTGGTGCTGGCTGAAAATGTGAAATTCTTTGGCCCCTAAATTACTAAAAGCCATCTAGACCCAGAGACATCAAAGCAAAGCCAGCATTTTCTCTGCACTGTGCCACAGAGCTGAGATACATTTTCTTGTTGTGTTTTTTTTTTCTTTGAGACTAAAGCATCCAAGGGGCCAATGGTTACTCTCAGAGAGTCACATATGAAGAGGGAGAGACTATTCAAAGAAAAACAAAAACCTGAATACTTTCAACCAACAGGGACTAAAACTGGTCAGGACTGAGGGGAATATGTATGGAAGATAAAAATGTGTTTCCTTTTGTAAGAGACCAGAAACCCAGAAGAGTGGAATTGCCAGTGCTGCCCCTCTGAAACATGATCTGTAGTGGATCACTTTTCAGAGGGCAATTATTTTACATTTAGAAACATTGAATTGCAATTTCCACTTTTTTGACAAATTTTCCAGCAATGCCAAATCATGTTAGATGTTACAGAATGTGACAAAAGCGTAAGAAGGACAGAACACACAAAGAAGATGGGGAACACACAAAGCTTTATTGAACTATGAAAGACACTCAATTCGGAAAGTTCATGGCACTCCGCGACATGCGGCTTGTAGGGACACCCATGGTAAGCGGGCTCACGGGGACTCAACGGGACCTTGGCAATGGGATCTGACTTTAGCACAACCCCCGCACAGCTTACTAGGGACAACATCAGGCTCACGAGGACTCAACGGGACCTTGGCTGTGGAGTCTGGCCTCAACACAGCTCCCACATAGCGTACTAGGGACAACATCAGGCTCACGGGGACTCAGTGGGACTTTGGCTGTGGAGTCTGGCCTCAACACAGCTCCCACACAGCGTAGTAGGGACGACATCAGGCTAACGGGGACTCAACGGGACCTTGGCTGTGGAGTCTGGCCTCAACACAGCTTCCACACAGCGTACTAGGGATAACATCAGGCTCACGGGGACTCAACGGTATTTCGGCTGTGGAATCTGGCCTCAACACAGCTCCCACACAGAGTACTAGGGACAACATCAGGCTCACGGGGACTCAACAGGGCCTTGACTAGGGGGGCTGACCTCAGCACAGCTCCCACCCAGCTTTCTAGGGACATTGGGCTCACGGGGACTCAGCAGGACCTTGACTAGGGGGGCTGACCTCAGCACAGCTCCCACCCAGCTTTATAGGGACATCGGGCTCATGGGGACTCAGCAGGTAGCGATGGCTCAAGCACTCAGGGGCATCCCAGGTAGCTAAACTCCGGGCGCGCCATGGGGCGGTTCAAGTAAGGGTAGTCTGGGCATGCAATAGGGGCAGCTCATGACAAGGGTGGTCTGAGTGCACAATAGGGACAGTTCATGACACGGGTGGTCTGTGCGCACAACAGGGACAGTTCATGACACGGGTGGTCTGAGCGTACACTAGGGACAGTTCAGGACAAGGGTGGTCTGTGAACACAATAGGGACAGTTCATGACATGGGTGGTCTGTGCACACACTAGGGACAGTTCAGGACAAGGGTGGTCTGTGCACGTAATAGGGACAGTTCATGGCAAGGGTGGTCTGGGCACACAATAGGGGCAGTTCATGGCTTCTAGGGACACTCACGATAGGCGTCTTGCAGATGCTCAGCAGCAGGCGGCTTCCGGGGGTGGGTAGGCAACTTGCGGATGCTCAGCAGCAGGGGCTTCCAGAGGGAGGCAGGCGATTTGCGGACACTCAGCAGCAGGCAGCTTCCAGGGACAAAACGGTCAGCAGACAGGGTGGCTTCCCAGGGCCCCAGCAAACAGCAGACAGGGGCGGCTTCCCAGGGACCCTCAGCAACGGACGGCGGCCGTCACAGCGGCCAGCTTTTAAGGGGACAGCAGCAATTAGGAGGCAGGGGCCCTCACAGTGGCCAGCTTCTACAGGGGCCCAACGATCAGCAGACAGGGCAGCTTCCCAGGGCCCAGCAATCAGCAGACAGGGGCGGCTTCCGAGGGACCCTCAGCAATGGACGGCGGCCCCCACAGCGTCCAGCTTTTCAGGGGACAGCAGCAATTAGCAGGCAGGGGCCCTCACAGTGGCCAGCTTCTCCAGGGGCCCAGCGATCAGCAGGCAGGGGCCCTCACAGTGACCAGCTTCTCTAGGGGCCCAGCGATCAGCAGGAAGGGCCCTCGCAGCGGACAGTTTGCCAAGAACAGCAGCGGGAGTCATGGCTGTGGGGTCTGACCTTTGAGGAGGGGGGCTCATGCAGAGCGCTCAGGGGGATGGCTGAGGAGGCCTGGTCCCCACCTGGACCTCCCACAACAGCGGTGGCCCCAGGGACAGCAGCGGGAGTCATGGCTGTGGGGTCTGACTTTTGAGGAGGGGGGCTCATGCAGAGCGCTCAGCGGGATGGCTGCGGAGGTCCGGTCCCCAACCGGACCTCCCACGACAGCAGTGGCCCCAGGGACAGCAGCGGGAGGAAGAGACTAGCCGGCTCCCGCGCCAGCCTTTTAAAGCTCCCAGGACGCTTCCGGGTTGCCCCGGCAACGGCCGGCCCAGCCCTGAGGCATGCCGGCCTTTGTCACTGGAGGGCGCAGAGCGTGGGAAGCCCCTGTGGCTGCGCTGTGTCCACCAGGGGCACACAGAGACATCTCGGCGGTCTGCTGCTGGGGTCTCCTGGCAGGGGGTCACAGCTCCTCCGCCTAGATTGCCAGATGAGCTGTGATCCCCACCGCAGGGGTCCCCTCCCCCCATCCCGCACAGCCTGGCTTCAGAGGCTGTGTGCAGGATGAGGACGTGGCAAGGGGGGAGGAGGGGGGAGGGTGAAGGCACACCGTGACACAGACACCCCCAGGGATATCAACCCTTTTGCACACCTTTGCGTAATCAGCAAAAAGACATACCTTACCCAACAAACCTTTAGTTATATCACTTACATATAAATAAAATACAACAGGACCTACTAGAGAGCCTTGTGGTAGACCACTAGTGATGGTCTCGATTCCAAGTGAACCACATTTACATCCACGCTCTGGTATCTAACCTTTCGCCAGCTGCATATCCACTGAACCACCCAAGGGCAAAGTCCTAGCTTGTACAACTCTTGTATTAGATCATAATGTGGAACTGTATCAAATGCCTTGCTGAAATCAAGATATGTTATGTCCGCAGCACCACCCTGGTCCAAAACATTGGTAATATAGTCACAAAAATCCAATCAGATTAGTCTGACATGATCTGCCCACAGCAAAGCCATGCTGCTTTGGATCCAACAAGTTGTGTTTTTTTAAGTGATCAATGATCCTTCTTTTCAGGAGTGATTCCATTAACTTGACTACTACCGATGTTAAACTCACTGGCCTACTACCTTGCTGCCCGCTAACTGCACCCTGAGAGGTTGCATGTTCTTTTTTAGGTGGACGGTCATGGGGTGGTAAACCACCTGTTTTATCGCCCCCATCCCTGGTTGCCGTGTGAACGAGGTTGAAATAAACATCTTGCACCTTCATTATATAGTATATGTTAGAAATTCCACTTTAGGTCCATAATTTGACACTGCAAATTATGGAGTAGGAAGAGGGGAAAAATACTTATGCAAAGAGCTATTAATAAATTATCTGTGAAACTAGAAT